>NC_051078.1:18467363-18790613 GCF_004664715.2 Peromyscus leucopus | reverse complement strand
AATGTCGGAGCGGCTCACACAGAGCCCTTGTACATGCTAGGCAAGCACTTTCCCAACTGAGCCGCATCCACGGCTCCAACTTTTAAATTCTTGACCTAGTTTTGAAAAGTGACTTTTTTTTTTTTTTTTCCATCTGCAGTTTGAATAAGCAACCAATGTATTAGCTTGGGTGCCAAAGATATCTGTGACTCTGTCAGCAGGCTATTCAACAAAGAGAAAAGAGGGCATTCTTAGGCCTGGGAGTGTAAGTGTAGCGAGAGAATATTGGACTGGCATATAGAAAGCCCTGGGACTGATCATTCTAAGAGGAATTCTTCTTCAATGGAGGAAAGAGCTCATCTTTAGATAAATCCTCCTTTGTGTTCAGAAGCTGACCAGCTAGTGGCTGGCTAGGCAATGGCAAGCAGGTTTTTTGTTTGTTTGTTTGAGACAGCGTTTCTCTGTGTAGTTTTGGTGCCTGTCCTAGATCTCACTCTGTAGACCAGGCTGGCCTCGAACTCACAGAGATCCACCTGGCTCTGGCTCCCAAGTGCTGGGATTAAAGGCGTGCGCCGCCGCCGCCGCCGCCGCCGCCGCCGCCGCCGCCGCCGCCGCCGCCGCCGCCGCCGCCGCCCCCCCCCCTTTTTTTTTCAAGATTACTCTGCTGATGGTTACCTTTCTGTGGTCAGCCTTGTAACTCCAGTTTTCAGAATATGGAAGGACCAGCTTCCCTAGAGCAAGCACCACCCTGTTGTACCAAGGGCTTTACAGGCTACTGCGTTGTGGACCCAAGAACACGGTCAGAATTTGTGTGAATGTGTAGAGAGGAGTTATTTTTCACGCTTTGCAAATGCACTCCGTTTCAAATAAAGTATTTTGAGATGACTTGCTTGTGCATCTTGGAGGCCTTAATGCCTGGCATGCGCACTGAACTCCCGTGTGACAGAGGTTCTGAAGAGCTTGGCTTAAAAAGGCTGTGACCATTCTCAGATGAAAGGGGTATTTTTGAGGTTAAGATTAGACAATTTTTTTTTTTTAAGATTAAGAACTTTGAATCTAGAAATTCGCTCATCCTTTGGTGAAATAATTAGCTTCCCAAATGCTAATTAGGTTTTGGGGCCTCACCCTGGGCTCGCTAGCCCACTCCAGTTCCTGGGGGTGAGTTCTTTCTCAACAAACTATATTTCTCCTTCTAAAGAGGAGGAGGAATGGAGGAAAATGCTAATGGATTTGAGCTGACTTATCTTTCCCCCAGAAGTTGGGAAATAGTGCCGAGGGAATTATCTCTAAAGCAATTTTTGTCTTGATCCCTAAGTTTCTAGGAAGAGTAAAGCTTTGACTAGGGAAGTCATCCTTCAAACAGGCACCTTCAAAGCTTCCGGTTTAGAGTTGAGAGCCTTTGTATGCCTCCAATCTCCATTGGCATCTAAATGCTTTTAAATACCAAAAAACTTTAAAGTAGATCTTTGAAGGCATTTTTAAAATCCTATAGCATAGTGTTAACATGGGCAGCTTTTTCTACCATGTTTTTCCTAAGAGCTTGAATCAGAAGGTACATTAATGATATAGCAAGGAACTTCAAGGCTACTTGAAGGTCATGGATTCAAGTCTTAGTCCCTCCATTTACCTGCTATATTGATCTGGACTCAGTTAACCAAATCTTTTGCGAAATGGACTTAATAAAGTGCTTACCTTAGAGTTACAGAGATTGTTTGTGTACAAAGTGCTTAGACGGCCTAGCATTTCTACAAAAGGGAGTTTCCTGTATTTCAGGCCAGATAACACAGGTTTTGGCATCGTTACAGCCACGAGACTAGGTAATACAGTTTTATGAAGCCACGGATTCCATTTCTTGAGGCTGTAGCACTTTTCACTTACTGGCGGGAATGAGATGATGAAAACCTAAGCAACACTTCATTGTTGAGACAGGTGCTCACGCTGTAGCCCAGACTGGCCTTGAACTAGCAATCCTCCTGCTTCTCCCTCCAACATGCTGGGACTGGAGGTATAAACCATCATGTCTGACTTTGAAAACAAGAGGAAAATAAATTATTTAGAGTGCTAGGTTTTAAAAAAATTTTTGTATTACGTTTATTTACTTATTACGCAAAGGGAGCAGACACGGCATGCTTTGAAGGTCCAAGGACTGTTTGTGCGACTCAGTTCTCTTTTTCCACCACGTAGGTTCCTGGGGTCCAACTCAAGCCTTCAGGCTCATCAGCAGGCCACGGTAAGCCCTGAGCCATCTTGCCTTCCCCGGCACTCTCAGCTTAATGACTATTTTGATATTATTTTCCATTCTTCATCTATGTACTTAAGCATGTTACAGTCTATGATTGCATGATCAATAACACTCCTTTCTAGGGCTGCCAGACTCCACCCAGATGGCCGGTTAGACAGAGGGCGGACACTGCAGTGTTTGTGGCTGTCGTGTCCCCCTGGAATTGCCCTCATGGAATGTCACCTTGCTTGAGAACACACACCTTCCTTGGGTGTCGCCCAGATCTAGATAGCAGTGTACGGGGAAGGAAACAGGGTAAGGCCCATGGTGTCCCCGGTCAACCCAACTCTAAAGCGTCATCTAGCCCTAGATCCCCCTGTGGAACCGACTGAGGCCTCTCTGCAGTGACCTGGAGTTCAATTCAACTCTGCCCAATCCTGCTTCCCTGGTCCTTCTCAAAATGTCTGTGCCCTCCCCCTCATCTCTTGTAGACAAATCGTAGTCTCAAAGCCTGTGTCTCAAGGGATCCCGTGTATGACTATGTCTGTCACATCCACCGCTCGCTTGGTCTACAAAGGCCGTGGGTGCTGGGAAAGGAGTCTGTAATATTGCATGAAGCTTGAACTTGGGGGTTGGGGATTTAGCTCAGTGGTAGAGCACTTGCCTAGCAAGCGCAAGGCCCTGGGTTCGGTCCTCAGCTCTGAAAAAAAAAAAAAAAAGACAAAATGAAGCTTGAACTTGAAACGGTAGTCTTTTAACTTGGAATGATTTTGTTCTGCAGGAAACATTTAGCCATGTTTGGAGACATTTTTGGTTTTCACAGCTGGTAGACAGACACCAAATATGCTGATAACTGTAACGCACAGGGGTGCCCTCCATGGCAGAACACTTTTCTGCCACGACTCCTGTTCTCTCTGGCTCTTCCTTCCGAGATGCTATGTGAGCAGGCTTCCTCCTCTTACATCACTTCATTCCAGGTCCCAAAGCAGCCAGGCCAGGCTGCTGTGGATTGAAACCCTGGACACACAAGCCAAATAAGCCCTTCCTCCTTTTAAGTGGGTCACGCCCGTGATGAGGGGCTAAGACGCCGTCTGTCCGTGTCTCTGCAGCAGGGTATTTTTGCCTGTTTCACCACCAACAGAGGAAGGCTCTTGTGAAGTGAGTGTTGTCGCAGCATGAATGTCCTAGAACTCAAGCCTTACTCACCAAGTGAGCCGGGACCTGAGGACAAAGCTTCCGCTACGCTGTCCCCAGATAGGGTCAGATTCGCTGCCTCGGAGACAGAAAGGGCGAGAATAGCTTGCTCCCTGCCGGGCCGCTCACCTGAAGCATTCGATGTTTGGTTAGACACCGGAAATGGAAACTTGAAAACATAGTCAGTGCGATCATGTTGCACACCCTCAAGCCCTGCCAAAGGCGTTTACAATAGAGTGAGCCAACCCGTTCCTCGGTCCTTAAGGACCACACATCCTGCGCCTCCCAAGCCGCTGGACGGTTATTCAGCTAGTGCATGGAAAGAAACAGGAAGTGAGTCCCGAAGTTTCGAAGTTTTTATGACATCACTGTCCTCTGCTAGCTAGCTTTCTCCTGAAGCTGGTGGGTTCACTGAGGTCAGTTCAGCTGAAGCCGATCATTCACTGTTTTGGAAGTAGTCTGAGCTTTGCAGCTTCTAGCCAGTGAGCCAGGAGTGTGGCTCCGGTCAGGACTGACTCATTGCCTCAGAAGGGCAGACCGGCTTCATGATTCTCTTAGGCAGAAGAAGCCTCCCTCTGTGCGTCTGTGTCTCTGTCTGTCTCTATGTCTCTGATTTTGGCTCCCTTTCTGTGCTCTATAAATCTTGCCTATAGGTAGTAAATATTCTTCCAAGTGACCCTAAATCCATACACTGGTGTGTGTGTGTGTGTGTGTGTGTGTGTGTGTGTGTGTGTAATGTTGTTTTATTTTATTTTTCCACTTTCCCCCCTAGTCATTTTCATGGCCCAGAAAGACAGGCAGGCCCACTTTATGGTGTGCAGTTTACATCTTAAGACTTGGGACATCACCGAGAAGGGAGCTGGCTTCCTCAGAGGTTTGAGCACCCTGCTTTGAGGGTTGGTCCTACTCACTCTAAACATTCATTACACAACAGGGACCTGTTTTGTAGCCGAGGTACCGGTCCCGTGTCATTTCCTGTGGTGAAATTTCAAGACTTGCTGGAGGGAACAGCTCGGCTCTTCTCAGTGGGAGGATAATCCAGTGATTCACTCTTAGATACTGACACGTAAGGTGGCTGTTACTATACAAGTTGCATTATAGCCAGGAGAATGAATGCGGCACTTCCTCCAGCATACAGGCTTAGGATGGAGCGATGGTAACTGTCGCCAGAGGTCTACATGAAATTCCTGACGCTAGTGCCAGGGAGCCGCTGGGTGGCCTGAGGTTCATGATGGTCTCTCCGGGTGGACTTTGGTTTGTATTTATTTTTGTTTTGTTTTAAATAATAATAAAAAAAATGTTAGGCAGTCAGACCTTTCCTTGATCTGAACAGAAGGGGGATTTGAAGCCAGGACCATAATGACATTGTAGGACTTGAGACAGAGCATCATCCAGCCCAGCCCCCGTCCCTTCACAGAGGAGGAAAGGAAGCTTTGAGGTATCAGAGTTATCCACCCAGGGCAGCAGTTCAAGTCAGACAGGACTGTAGCTAGAGTTTTCCTGCCTTGCCCACAGTCAGGACAAATCCTTGTCACCCGCCAGTCCCACAGCCGCTCAGACCCAACCAAGTAAACACAGAGACTTATATTGCTTACAAACTGTATGACTGTGGCAGGCTTCTTGCTAACTGTTCTTATAGCTTAAATTAATCCATTTCCATAAATCTATACCTTGCCACATGGCTCGTGGCTTACCAGCATCTTCACATGCTATTTGTCATGGCGGGGGCTGGCAGTGTCTCCTTCTGCCTTCCTGTTCTTTTATTTCTCCTCTCTGTTAGTCCCGCCTATACTTCCTGCCTAGCCATGGGCCAATCAGTGTTTTATTTATTGACCAATCAGAGTAATTTGATATACAGACCATCCCACAGCACAGGACAAGAGCTTGATTAAAGCTTGGCTCTTAACAGATGGTCTTTCCACTGCACTACCCTATAGGGCTGGAGGAACAATGTATGTAAATTAAAGGTGAATTTAAAAAAAAAATTAATGTGTGTGTGAGTGCACGTGTGTGTATGTGTGTGCATGTGTTCGTGCATGTGTGTGTGTGTGTGTGTGTGTGTGTGTGTGTGGTGGTGCGTGTGTGTGTACAACTTCCTGGTGTCGATTCTCTTCCCTCACCTATATGGACATTTCAGGGATGGAGCTCACGTCATTAGACCTGCAAGGTAAGAACTCTCTGAGCATGTTGCTGGCCCTGAAGGTGATTCTTCTTACACATAATCACTAGTTTTTAGACTCATTTGTGGTCTTTTCAGCATGTGGATAAAGATTCATCAATTATTTTTTCCTCCAGAGTGTAGATTTTTATTTTAATTTCATGAAGTCTTTAAGGCCTTTACAAATATTGAAAATATCTATTTAATTTTACAGTTTTTTTTCCAGTGATGTAGTCCTTTCAAATGTAATCTACCAGCGTGAACAAAAACCTCAAACATGGAGCCAGTTCACAAAAGAAACTAAAAGCATATTTTTTTTTAAGTAGGCATGTTTTATTTGTTTAGTTAGTTATTTTTGTTTTTTTTGAGTCAGGGTTTCTCGGTGTAGCTGTGGCTGTCCCGGAACTCGCTCTGTAGACCAGGCTGGCCTCTGAACTCAGAGATCTGCCTGCCTTTGCCTCCCAAGTGCTGGGGTTAAAGGTGTGTGCCACCACCGCTGGGCAAACAGACATACTTTAAAGGTGATTTTAAAACTATATTCTTTTAATTTTTTTCATTGGGAACAATTTATTTAGAAATTGGGTTTAAAAAGCCATTTGGAATTTATTTTATCTTATGACTTATAAAATATTCATGGGCTGTTTTGGTGTTGTTAGTCACCCTGAGGTCTTGGAATTATCTGTGGAGTTTTAAAAAAATGTTGACGCGCTCTGACGGTTTATTCTGTTAACTTGAGGAGGGAGCTCACCAGATTTCCTTGTGTCTCTGGGTGTCGGGGAAAATGGTGCCTGAAAAAGACTTTCAGGTTTTGTTTATTTTTTGTTCTGTTTTGGTGGCGGAGATTTAACTCAGAGTCCCCCGTATGCTAGGAAAACACTCTACCACTGAGCTACAGCCTCTGACCAAAAAGGTTTGTCGAGCCTAAGAACGGTAAGGGCACCTATGAGTTCCTTATGATCTTGTGCTAGCACTTGTGGTAGCTAGCCCTTCTGAAGAACTAGAGGAACGCCTTGGACACAGCACCACATTAAGTCATCAACCACACTTTCCTTAGTTGGGTGTTACAGCATGTGCACTCAGCAGCCAGAAGCAGGAGAATATCTGTGAGTTCGAGGCCAGCTGGCGCTACATAGTGAGACCCTGTTTTTAACTGAAATTAAGAAAGGAAGGAAGGAATGGAGGGAGGGAGGGAGGAAGGGAAGGAGGGAGGGAAGGAGAGAGGGAGGGAGGGAAATAATTTTAAAAACACAAACAATCCCCCTACCTAAAGCACTAATAACCTCAAAGGACACACTCCCTCTGTCCTTTGACTGAAGGGTTCAAGCTGGAGTGGAGTTCGGAACTTGGGGATTATAAAAAGGAGTTGGGTCCCCAGTCGGTGTATTGCCCTTGGCTTTGCAATTACACATTTTTTTAATTCAAAATTATGTATGTGCCGCGGGCGATGCCATATTTCCCCTGGCAAACAATGACCTTCCCCGGGGTTTCATTCATAGCACTTGGCTCTCTCCCCGAGTCACAGCGCCTGTCACAAGGCAGCAGCAGGTTGCCTGCTTGTTCTCCGTGGAGTGACGACTGGGCCGTGTGACAGGGGCGATGCTGACAGGCTCTCTCTGTGACAGCAGATTGTCAGCGTTCTTGACCCGGGCACTCCAAGAGCCTGGGAAAACACTTTGATTTCAATGTGGCTTTCACACAGCATAGTCAGCGCAGCCCAATGACTGTAGAACAGGTCTGCGGGGCAGCTTTTGTGAAATTAGCTGGTTCTCGGTGTCCTCCACCGACTGAGGGTTGTGTCGGTGGCACAATCAGGGGACAGTCTTATTCATTTGCATTTAACTTGACATGTAAAAATCCCCATTTTTATTTTGAGTTTATTAGCTAGGAATTAACACATGGACTTGGATGAGAGATGTGTTTTTGTGAATTAAAAAGAGGGACGTAGGAAGCATAAAATTGGAAGTTCGTGAGTAGCAAGGTGGGTGGGGGGACTCACTCACTCACCCTCCAGCTACAGAGGAAGGGCAAGGGTTGCCGAAGGCCTGGGAAGGAGACAGAGAGGAAGGAACTTTCCCGAAGACTTCCTCCACTCATGCTTTCCAAAGCACCCATGACATTGCCCTTTTGTCAGAGGAAAAAAACAAAACAAAACAATCTTTTCCTAGGATGTAAACTGCCTCTAAAGGCTTGAGTTGGTCTCTAACAACAGATTAGGTAGGCGCATTCTAAACAACTGATTTCTAACAATTATTGTCTAGCGGTGGAGTATGCTCTAGAAGACCAGGCACTCACTGGATAATTATCCAGTTGTATGCACTGAACACGTATGGATTTTAATGTATCCATTAGACCTTAAAAAGAATTCAACATTTCTCCCCTAACAAGAGTCACCGGAAAAGGAAGTAAACATCACATTCAGTAGAGTTTTTTTTGTGTATTTTTTTTTTTTTGATAGATGCAAATCCCTTAAGAAATATTCACTGTGATTTGATTTGAGTTGGAAAAGCTGCCATCCCTTAGACGGTTGCCGCCTGGATCCTAAACCTCCAGTCAGAGACAAGGTAATCGCACCTCTCCAGCAGCAGCTGTCTTGGAGATTACCTCAAACAAAGCCACAAAATGCTTAGGCCTGCACGGAGCTCCTAGTGAAGGCTCCCTAAAAGAAGGTGACAGTAATTATAAGGCTGCTGGAGACATTTGACAGGGCAGGGCAGTTGCTGTTCCCAGTCTATTTTGCCAGACTTCTCATGGTTTTATTCTATATGTCAATTTTTCTGCAAAAAGATGACACCTTATTTAAAAAAAACAACAACAACACAGTAGCGAAACTAGTTGTTGGTTCATACGTAAACAAAGCAAAAGGACTACAAAACAATAACCAGGGAGTATATAGAACTCTAGCTATTGGAATTTTCCCTTTGGTTCTTACTATTAATGCTTGATAAGTTTGACTTCATGCACTATATTTAACCAAAAATATAAATCAAAGATGTGTTCATCTTTTTTTTTTTGTCTGAGACAGGGTTTCTCTGTGAATCAGTCCTGGCTGTCCTGGAACTCACTCTGTAGACCAGGCTGGCCTCGAACTCACAGAGATCTGCCTGCCTTTGCCTCCGGAGTGCTGGGGTTAAAGTCGTGTGCCACCATCATGGCCCGTCTAAAACGTGTTCATCTTAGAACTCTGTAGGACGCAGTGGATGTGAGATTACAGATAGATGCATTTGCTTCACTACGATAACCATTTCCCCACTTTTATTACCAATTATTAACATATTAGTGACTTTTCCCATTGCTGTGACAAAATGCCGGATGAAAGCAGCTTAAGGACGGGAGGTAGGCTTTATTGGGGCTCAGGGTTTGAGGCCCCCATGGCAGGGAGAGTGACAGCAGGAGCCGAGAGCAGTGATCCCACTGCATCCACGGCCAGGGGGCAGTGGATCCCACTGCATCCACCGTCAGGGAGCCGTGGGGGCCAGTGCTGGTGTCACACTCACTTTTGTTTAGTCTGGACCGCACTCCATGGGATGGTGCCACCCACACTCAAGACTGATCTTCCTTTCTCAACTAAGCCTCTCTGGAAGCACCCTCCTAGACACACCTAGAGGTGTGTTTCCATGGTGATTCCAAATCCAGTCAGCTGATGGTGAAGAGGAGTCGTCACACTTGCACATATATTATATGTTACCTTGTACACTTACAACATAGACAATAAAGTTTGCTAATTTATCTGGCGAGCTTAATATGCCCCCAAAGGTGCTTTCTCTTACCAGAAGCCTCTCTTCATTCAGGCAGAATGTGTAGGAAGTGCGCATCTCCTGGGTGTGTCCAACAGCACCGGTTTCATCCCCAGAGTCACAGGCTGCAGAAACTCCAACCATTTGTAAACCCGTTCCTTGTCCTCTATGATTTCCTCTCCTTCCCTTAAGGACCACAACAAGTTACTCTCTGGGGTTTGGTTTGGATAGGGTTCTGATGACCCATAAGCTTGCAATGCACATACGCAATGAAAACTGATGTTCTGAGTGCTAGAATTCGGCAAAGAACCGAGTGTCTAATTACCCAGTGTCCTATTTAGTTTTTTGTTTGTTTGTTTGTTTTAGGCACAAGCTAGAGCTGTCTGGGAAAAGGACCCTCAGCTGAGAAAAAATGTTTGCATCACATAGCCTGTAGGCAAGTCTGTAGAGCATTTTCTTGCTTAATGATTGATGTGGGAGGGTCCAGCTCACTGGGGTCCGGTGGTGTATAAGAAAGCAAACTGAGCAAGCCAGTAAGTAGGTCATAAGTCCTCCACGATCTCTGCATCAGCTCCTGCCTCCAGGTTCCTGCCTTTAGATTCCTGCCTTGAGTTCCTGCCCTGACTCCCTTTTGTGATGCGCTCTGATCGGGATGAAACCAAATGAACTCTTTCTTCCCTGAGTTGCTTTTGGTCATGTTTTATCAGAGCAATAGAAAGCCAACTAAGCCACTCAGTAAAGCTGAAACACATTCTAATGCGGTCTAGAATTATTTTCCACGCCATGGCCCAGAGTAAAAACGGGTGCTTCTCAATGATTGGATTTAGGCAGACGGTGGATTGCAGTTAGGTCTCCTATTACCTGAACATTCCATGAGCAGTGTGTTACTTCCATGTGGAACTAGAGGCAGTAACAGCTGAGGAAATAATAATGAAACTTCAGCTTCACCTGTTAACATTTTTTCCCAGCATTCTGGGCCCTTCAGATAGGTCTGCTCTCTCTTGCATTGCTGAGAATGCAGAAACTTACAGAGGTCGCCCGGGAGCAGAAAATAGTGACACCATAAAGCATCTATGGAGGCAGCTAAAGCAGCCTTGGATGCCCTGCTTCTCCAGCAGAAGGCTGGCAGACTCCCAGTCCTTTGGGAGCAGAATGGGCGGGGTCACATGCAAAGTATGGAGCCATAGGTCATCTTGGAGGCTGCTGATCCCCCTTCCCAGACCGCTACTTCACAAATACTTGGAAAGCCTCAGAGACATCCTTCCCTTTGAACGATGACTGGGTTGCAAATCAAGTAGGAAAACATGAAAACCAGTTTCGCTTCACATTTGTTCAAGAGCACATGCCTTTATTTTATTTTATTTTATTTTTATTTATTTTTTTTTTTTTTTTTGGTTTTTCGAGACAGGGTTTCTCTGTGTAGCTTTGCGCCTTTCCTGGAACTCACTTGGTAGCCCAGGCTGGCCTCGAACTCACAGAGATCCGCCTGCCTCTGCCTCCCGAGTGCTGGGATTAAAGGCGTGCGCCACCACCGCCCGGCGAGCACATGCCTTTATAAGGAGCAAAATGCACTCCATTCTTCAAGGCGCTGCCTGGGGAATTCATAAACGCCTCACCCCATCCCAGTGGCCCTTTCTGGCTTTTCTAATGGAGTGAAGCATGCTGCCTGCAAAAAACAGACGCAGGACTGTCCAGGCAATGGATGAGGGCAACCTCTGCACCTACATGGGCAGAAAGAGCTTAAAAAAAAAAAATCTCAGCAGAGGTAGGAGGACTCAAGAGTCTAATCACTCCCCGACTTGTTTGAGGCCAGCCTGGTCTACATAGCAAGCTTCCTGTAGCCAGTGCTACCCAGAGAGCTTTCCCAAGGTAGTGCTAGACAGACTCTGATCCCACCCCACCACCTCAGGAGGATGCATTGGCAGTGGTGGTATCACTGAGACCTCTTAAGTCCATTTACCACATGAGTACCAGGCTCAGATCTAAGCCTCCGGGGCCGCTGGCCATGAAGGAAGGGCTGCTTCCTGGGGTAGAAATGAAGAGTGGTTCCTGTCCCCTCCCCGCCCTCCGCCCCCCCCCCATCAGCTTTTATCTTCTTTTAGAGACTGCATGCAGAGCCTTCCAACTTCTCCTGAGTCAGCAGAAAGCAAGCTCCAGAGGCTCCCGAATGCATGGCTGTGCTCAGGTAGGAAGGACACTCCCTTTCCACACAGGAGTAAAGGAACTTTGAGAGCGAGCAGTGGCTGAGAGAGCGTGGGTAGAGAGACTTTCCTGGAAGGACTGGTTTTCTAAGGAGTGACAGGGACGGCCGAAGTGCCAAAGGCAGAGCAGGCTACAGACTCCCAGGAAAGCAGAAAGTGGGCGGTTGTTTCGCAAGTTGATCAGAAGCGTAAGGAAGTACGGTCACTACTGGGTCCTATCTGGTGCCGGCAGGGAACGCCAGGGAAAGAGCAAAGTGAATTCTTCCCATCATGCCATCCCAATCTGCCTGAAATTCACTGCCTCTGGAGCCTCGCCGTTACTGTATGGACACTACTGTCTACTGTGTTTGGCAAGGCCTTCCTTCATCTTTGAGTTTTGTCCCATGCCTGTGCCTTGCATTGACCCAGATGGGGGCACAGTCACTCTCTGTGTGCGTGGGACTCCCACTTGAGATGCCCACAGTGCTCTGTGGAAGGAAGCCTCCCTCGTGGAATGCCTGGGACATGAGCAGGCTAGGAATCCCCAGCAGTGAGGTGGCTCTGTGGCTGTGTGGCCTGTATGGTGGCCTGTGTGGTGGCCGGTCCCCAGAAAAGAAAGTAGAGATGGAGGATCGAGTGGAGAGACAGAATGCAGCTAAGGAAAGATGGAGGCCATGCAGGAGTCCCAGAAAAGAAGTCAAGGGTGGCAGGAAGTGGATGGAGCTACGGTTGTCTTCATTAATGTTGTCGCTGTCATTAAGAATCCGTTCATCTCAGATCATCTTAGATCATTGAGACTATGGCAGCCTTACCTGGGTTGATTCTTCTATCCACCTTGACTCCTGCTTTCCAAGGGGGGGGGTCAGCCTTTTTATTTTTATTTTTTAGTTGAAAATAGATTTGTTTAATGCAATATATAATCTGATTATAGTTTTTCCCTCCCTCTATTCCTACCAGTTTCTCCCCTCCTCCCCACTCATTGGGTTCCATACCCTTTCTGTCTATTGTTAGGAACCTAAGGAATATTAATAAAATATGATAAAAACAAAACCAAACAAATTAGAATAGGACAAACCAAACCAAACAAGGAAAAGAGCCAAAGAAGAGACACAAGAAATACATATAGATGCAGATTTGCACACACAGGAATCCATAACAACATAAACCCTGAAGCCATAATATATATGCAAAGGACATATAAGGTTTAAGAAAAAAATGTCCTGACTTAACATTATTATATAAACAACATGGCCTCTCTTCATAGTGTGGTTAAGGGGAAGATTTTTTTTTTTACAAATATTTTATTTTAAAATACATTTAATATGAAGATTTTTATTATAGATATGAGAGAGAGGCATCTGGAAGAGTCCAGAGCAGAAAGAGAAAGTAATAGACAGAACATGGCCAGCAGACATTGGTGCGCACGCACACACACACACACACACACACACACACACACACACACACACACTGGGAGGGAGACAGAAACGCATAGCCGAAATAGCAGGGAATGAGTAGCTGGGGGAGTTTAGGGTAGAGGAGGAGGTGAGCATAGACTTTGAAATGTGTAACTTGTACATATGATACTGGAAGCCTGGAGGCCAGCATGGGCTTTGGTATGCTAATAGACACCACAAATAGGCCATTTGTCCCTTCTTCCTTTTGGAATTTGGGGAAATGGAGTTTCCCTTGGATCTGACAATTATGAGACAAAGAGCTGTTCTAGAATATTATTTTAAGGTGTGTTACTTTTGTTTATGTTGCATTTGTTTAACTCTGTGAAGCTGTGTTACTGTGCCCGTCTAAAACACCTGATGGTCTAAATAAAGAACTGACCGGCCAATAACAAGGCAGGAGAAAAGGAGAGGCAGGGCTGGCAGCCAGAGAGAGAAGATACAGAAGGAGAAATCTGGGAGGAAGGAAGTACCCAGAGCAAGGGGAGGACATCAGGAGCCAGCCACCCAGCTACACAGCCAGCCATGGAGTAAGAAACAAAGAAAGGTTGAAGGAATAGAAAAGGAAAAGCCCAGAGGCAAAAGGTCGATGGGCTAATTGTTAAGGAAAGCTGGCTAGAAACAAGCCAAGCTAAGGCTGGGCATTTATAAGTAAGAATAAGCCTCCATGTGTGATTTATTTGGGAGCTGGGTGGCAGACCCCCCCTCCACCAAAAAAAAGCAAAAACAAATAGCAAAGGACCTCCAAAGATGTTGAATTCATTTTGTGTTGGCCATCTACTGCTGGGTGTGGGACCTATTATTCTTAAGAGTGCTTTAATTCTCTAGTGAGACTCCCTTGGAGAAAACTAAGTTTTCATTTGCAAGAGGCTATCAGCTGGAGAAAGCTTCTGGGCTAGGAATGGGGGCATGTGTCCACTTCTCCTTTCAGCTTTAGGACCCCATCTGATCCAGACTCATGCAGGCTCTGGGCATGCTGCCACAGTCTCTGTGGGTTCATATGTGCACTGGCGCTGTTGTGTCTAGAAGGCCTTGATTCCTTGGTGTCCTCCTCCATCTGCTCTGGTTCTTACACACTTCCCACCTCCTCTTCAGCAGAGTTCCCTGAGCCCTGAGGGGAGGGATTTGATGGAGACATGCTTTTTTTTGGGGGGGGGCTGAGTGTTCCAAGGGCTCTCACTCTCTGCATAATGTCTGGCTGTGGGTCCCTGTATTTGTTCCTACCTGCTGCAGGAGGAAGCTTCTCTGAGGATGACTGCACAGGCACTGATCTATGACTATAGACGAATGTAGGAATTGCTATGTTCCTTCAGCAGAATAGTAGTATTTGGTTTTCCCCTAGGGCCCTGCTCATCTAGTCTCAGGTTCTTGGCCACCCAAGCAGCATTGGGCATGGGGTTCCCCTCATGGAGCGGGTCTTAAATCAGAGAGTGGTTGGTGACTCCCCTAGGTTTTGTACCACTACTACACCGGTGTATCTTACAGGCAGGTCACCCTTGTAGATCTAAGGTTTTTGCAGCAATGTTGGTGTTTAGTTTTCTTCTTTGGCAGGGTGTAGGACGCCTTCCCCGGTGCCATGAACACCAGTCGGCAGGGGTGAAGGCTCTAGGCGGGCACCAGCTCTGCCTCTCCGTTTCCAGTGACTCATGCGGGCTCTGTCTTCAGCAGTGGGGCCATCCCGTCAGTTTGTGGAGAGCCACCTATAGCCTTGCCGATAGCTGGGATTGTTTGGGGGTTCCCATGGGGCCCCCTTGGCCAAAAATTGATTATGTGTAACCCGTTCCCCATTCTGGAAGTCTCATTTGATGATGAGAGATGCCCAGTTGGGGCTCTGTCTTCCCCATTATTTGGCGATTTCATTTCAATCACCTTCCTATATGTATGTTTTAAGAAACTTCTACTTTATTGGGTTTCCATACAACCCCTCAAATGTCCCTTAGTTTTAGCTGTCTCTTCCCATATTCTCTTCTACCCTCTCTTCTCTCCCCATCCCTGCTTGACCTTCCTGTCTTATATATATATATATATATATATTATTTTACAATACCATTCAGTTCTACATATCAGCCATGGGTTCCCCTATTCTCCCCCCTCCCACCCCCTCCCCTTACCCCCAGCCTACCCCCCATTCCCACCTCCTCCAGGACAAGTCCTCCCCCGAGGACTGCGATCAACCTGGTAGACTCAGTCCAGTGCCCTTCCTGTCTTTTTTTTTATCAAAACTTTTTTTTTTTTTTTATCAGCCTTGGCTGCTACTGTGTCCTGGATAGAGGAGCCGTTGACACTTTTGTGACCCCTGGGGCCTTTTTGAGAGCCACAGAGGTGAATTTGACCTGTAAAGTTCACAGTGTCATCCCTGAGGCTTCCGATGGCCTGGGCTATATTCTTTGAGATCCTATCTTAAAGTATCCTTCAGTATGGATTCCTACACAGGGCCTGGTCTCAACAGCTCTTGCCTCAGGTGCCCTTATACTTAACATGTGTCCTTTCTCACCTCCTCTTTTGAGGAGACAAGGCAGGATTTTGCCTCCCCTTAGTTCAGTGATGCTTTGCATGTCTGTCTGTCTGTCAGGATTTACACCTTTTGCTGTTTCTCCTCAGAGGCTTAAAGGCTCCCCCAATAGAGTCATCTTATTTCCCTAGCCCATTTCCCAGAGTTTCCAAAACAAGCTCAAGATTAGTTCCATACACAGACATATAATTTGACAGGTTAGAAGCAAAATAAATCTTTATGAGTAACTTGTAGAAACCAGGCCAGACTTGTGTTTTGAAGCAAAATCAGGCACTGTTTCAGTGAGGTCTTGCTAAGCCCTGGGTTATTTTTGAGGCTGATTGCTGAGAACCCTTTTGAGGATAAAGGCAAAATCCCTTTGGGCACATCAGACCACCCCCAGAGATACAAAGTGGATCTCGGAGGCATTCCAGAGGGGCTGGGAAAAACCTGACAGGAAGTATTCCCAGAACATTCTACTCCCCAAGTCCCTGCTGGCTAATGACTAGGGCATAATTGTAAACAAAGCAGATCAACTTCAAAGAATAGCGATCTATATGCATGAGCATCAGCCTCAGCGAAGAGGAAAATGCCCTCCTGACTTTTGGCAACTCATAGTCTCTCTTGTGCCAGAGCTTTGCAAGTTGAACCAAGAAAATGCACATGTTCTTTTACTTAGGGCCCTGTTCTAAACCGCAACAGGGGCCCCAGAGTCTCGTGACTCCCCATCCCAAGTGTTCAAGGTCTCTCAACTAGATTATCCAGGGTTGGAGAGAAGGGAGATGTAGGCATGTGAGGGAGAGGGACAAAGGAATGGAAAGGTCAAGATGGCCAGGTTACAGGTCTCCTTTAATATCCACAGAAAGGGCTGGGTGGTGGTGATGGTGGTGCATGCCTTCAATCTCAGCACTTGGGAGGCAGAGGCAGGAGGATCTCTAAGTTTGAGGCCAGTCTGGTCTACACAGTGAGTTCCAAGCAGCCAGGACTGTTACACAGAGAAATCCTGTCTCAAAAAACAAAAACAAACAAATAACAACAGAAAGCAGATCCCTGGAGGTCAGGGTCTTGGTGCAATCTTGCTAATTTCCCATTTAACCCAGTTCAGCATAGCCTGGACTCCCAGGGCAAGGCATGTGTGAACTTGGGCCTTAGATAGCCCAGATCCCAAACACTCAGCTCTCTGGTCTGATATACTGGACTTGATACCATTACACATTTCTACCTCTGTAAAATAGAAACCACAAATCCTGATCTATGGCTAAACCTTCTTTTGACATTATAAACGCATGCCATGCCTCTTTAGTGCCTGGCACATAGGAGGAACTACTACCATTTCCAGCAACTCCTGAAACCCATAACAAGGTCCTACTCTTGAGTACCTGCCATATGCTTGGTATTGGGCTAATGTTGTGGGACTTGAGTTTATGCTGTGGGACATTTGTTTAATGATGCAAAGGTGTGTTGCATTCTTTTATGCTGCATTTGTTTAACTCTGTGAAGCTGTGTTTCTTGGTCTGCCTAAAACACCCGATTGGTCTATAAAGAGCTGAATGGCCAACAGCTAGGCGGGAGAGAGAAATAGGTGGGGCTGGTGGGCAGAGAGAATAAATAGGAGGAGAAATCTAGGGAAGGGTGAGGAGAGGGAAAAGGAGGAGAGAAGGATGCCAGGAGCCAGCCACCCAGCCCCGCAGACAGCCACAGAGTAAGAAGGAAAGAAAGGTATATAGCATAAAGAAAGGTAAAAAGCCCAGAGGCAAAATGGAGTTAAAGAGAAATGGGATAATTTAAGTTAAGAAAAGCTGACTAGAAACAAGGCAAGCTATGGCCGGGCATTCATGAGTAAGAAATAAATCTCTGTGTACTTATTTGGGAGCTGGGTGGAGGGCCCCCAAAGAGTAAAAGAAATAAACTACAGGTTGATATTTTGTGTTCACTACTTCTCGTATAAAACCAATCTTTTAAAAGTCACAGTTTATGGTGCAGTGGAGTAGAATACCATTTCCATGGAGCTAAATAAGAATGTCACACAGGAAGGGAGTTTACACAGACTGACAGTTCTGTTTGTGTTCGCTTGCCTGAAATTCACTCATTCTATCTCACATGCAATCTACTCTCATGCTGAGCAACAATACCGCCTTTCAGCAGGTGTTTACCCTGACTTGTCTAGGCTTTTAAAGGAATATTAAGAATTGAGACAGTTGACGATACAGGCTAGATTAAAAGTTACTTCAAGGCAATTATCAAGTAACTCAAGTCCAACAATAGGAACTGTTTTAATTATTTTATCATCTTGGCTCATCACACACACACACACACACACACACACACACACACACGCACACGCACGCACGCACGCACGCACGCACGCGCACGCACGCACGCACACACACACACACACACACACACAGAGGGAGAGAGAGAGAGAGAGGGAGGGAGGGAGAGAAAGAATGCAGTCTTCTCCCTTCTGGGTTTTTTGTTTGTTGTTTGTTTTGTTTTGTTTTGTTTTTTCCACTGTTGGGATTAAATTCAAGGCCTCACAAGCATACTAGGCAAGCATTGTACCAGTATGCTGAATGTTTAGCCCTAAATACAAATTTTTGTTTTTATATATTTTTTTGAAACAGAGTTTCACTATATAGCTTTGGGTAGCCTGGGCATCACCTTATAAAGCAAGATTGCCTGGAACTCACAGAGATCTGCCGGCCTCTGCCTCTCCAGTGAATATTGAGATTAAAGGCCACTACAATTGTCTATATACAACATTTTAATGCTGTTTTTGTTTGTTTGGTTTCGGTTTTTTGAGACAGGGTTTCTCTGTGTAACCCCCACTTTGTAGACCAGGCTGGCCTCAAACTACCAGAAATCCATCTGCCTCAGTCTCCTGAGTAATATAATTAAAGGTGTGTGCTACCACCACCTGGCTTACTATTGTTTTAAAATAATACTTTGTGTAAGAATTCGCTGACTCTTTTTTTTTTTAAAGACAGGGTATTATTGTGTATCTCTGGTCAACCTTGCATTCTTTCTGTACCCCAAGCTGGTCTTGAACTCGTGATCTTTTTTGCCTCGGTCTTGTGGGTACAGGGGTTATAGACATGAGCCACAAAATCCATCTTAGAATTCTGTGTTGTATTGGGCAGAAAGGGAACTGTTGCTGTTTCAGACCATGTCTACAAGGGGCCAAGAACTACGAGCCCTCCACACATTGTGTGCCAAGTACATTCTGTGCAGAGTGTCTCCAATCAAAGCAAGAAGAGGAGGGTTAACCAGTCGAATGGGAGCCTGCCTGTGAGGTGCCTCTGGACAACATGGTGGGAGCAGTCTGGACAGACAGATTCTGCCCTGTTTCACTACAGCCTTTCCTTTTCTGCAGACAGATGCCTAACCGGGATGTCTCCAGGATGGAAGTATCTCGGTTTTTTTTTTTTTTTTTTTTTTTTTGGTTTGTTTGTTTTTGTTTTTCGAGACAGGGTTTCTCTGTGTAGCTTTGCGCCTTTCCTGGAACTCGCTTTGGAGACCAGGCTGGCCTCGAACTCACAGAGATCCGCCTGCCTCTGCCTCCCGAGTGCTGGGATTAAAGGCGTGCACCACCACCACCAGCTCTCGGTTTGTTTTTAAATGGGACAATTTGGCCAGCAGGTTGAGTCTTCTTTTCTTGGGACACAGATGTGAATGGAATGCATTTTTCTCTGACATCTCATTAATGGATAAAGGCTACAGTTGATGTGGGAGACATCAGTGACCTCTTTGTGATGTTAGACTCCAAGGTAACGGGAAAGTTCATTTATCTGACTATTTTAATTCCTAAGATGAATCTGCAAATTAGTTATTATTATCTGAATTTTAAGGATGAGATGATAAAATAAGTAACATGCCCAATGTGATTTGTGGTAAAATCAGGCTTCATAGGATCCTTGGAATTCAATATTCTCATCTGCGAGATAATAGTCAATATGTTCAGGAGAGCTGGTGTATTGGTGGTAAGAATATCTATTTTGTTTTCAGATTTCATAGATTTTTAGTTCCTTCTTGCCCATTGTGTGACCATGAGTAATTTCATGCCTCCAGACAGTTTTTCATCTGTAACAAAGGTACTATAATATCAATGTCTAGCTTAATGAATTGCTGCAAGGATTAAAGTCTTCACACCTGGTAATGGCCCAATATACCACCTGTTACTGTTTTGTGTTTATTGACTTGGGGCATGCTGGTTTCATTGTGAAGTATGAAATTAATTACAGTGTCTTTGCGCATCCTGCCAGCGACCCTTTCATCAGAGGTGAGGATGGACAGGGGTCACGCTATTGTATCTAGGATGAAGGGCTAGAGCAGCTGAGATTGGAGGGAATCGAAGAACTGCCGAAACACAACACAAAATGTGTGCTTGGGTGTCTAGAGCAGCATGGGGCTGGAGGAGACACCTGGAGATCTGAGAGAGGTTGGAAGGAACCCTGCCTCCCTCCAACCAGTGACAGTAAGGGATGCTTCAGGGAGAACTCAGGGACCAGGGCCAGCAGCTTGACACCATTTCTCTCAAGATCTTCCTGAGCTGGCCCCTAGTAAACTATAGGGTATGTGTGTGCTCACGTGTAGTCATATGTGTGTAATATCTGTGTGCTGTGGATATCACTCTGTATAAATAAAATGCTGATTGGCCAGTAGCCATGCAGGAAGTATAGGCGGGACAAGCAGAGAAGAGAATTCTGGGAACAGGAAGGCTGAGTTAGAGAGACACTGCCAGCCGCTGCCATGACAAGCGAGATGTAAGGTACCAGTAAGCCACAAGCCACGTGGCAGCTTATAGACTAATAGAAATGGGTTAATTTAAGATATAAGAACAGCTAGCAAGAAGCCTGAGCCATTAGGCCAAACAGTTTAAATAATACAAGCGTCTGTGTGTTTATTTTATAAGTGGGCTGTTGGAATGCCGGGGCTTGGCGGGACCCAGAGAGAAAACTCTAGCTACCTACTTGCATGCGAGTGTGTGTGTGTGTGTGTGTGTGTGTGTATGTGTGTGTGCTGATGGATGTGTGTGATTTGTTCATGTAGTTTCTATGTTTATCCATGCATGTATTGGATGCATATATATATGCATGCATGCATGTATCCATCCATATATGGTGATGACTGTGTGTGGGTTTTTTTTTTTGTGTGTGTGTATATGTGTACATGCACATGTATGTGAGTGTCTGGTGTCTCTTTTGGAATATCTGTGGATCCATGCATTGTGTGTGGGCACATATACATGTATGGAAGGTGTCTGTGTGGATGCATGTAGTTGTACATGTATGCATATGAACATGTGGGTATTTGAGGGGTGGGAAATCACTGCTGTGTGTTCGGTCACATTTCTCCTCTTTAATTTATGCATTACATTCAACGAACGCTTACTGAATAATTTCTACTACCATGAATTTTGATAAGACCTATGATTAAAAGCTCGAGTAAGACAGCCAATGCCCTGATGAATAAATAATAAGCAAATAAATATGACTGGGGATGTCTTGCAGAGGCTTTTTCAATTATTAGCTCCCAACCTGTCAGGGGGACGACACGAAATTCAATTACTAGGATTTTGCTCCCAAATCAGACAGGATAAAAGCGTGAAAGGACAAGTTCTTGGAGCAATGCATTGAACTGCATTCATGCAACGATGTGATTCATCAGTGTGGCTGGAAGTGATAGAAGGCCAGGGGAACATGCAGGTGGAGGGTGACAGCTGCTGAGGACGTTGATGATGTGGAGGAAATTGTAGTGGGTAGCTGTTCCAGCTTTGACCTGGAGGTACTACCCCCATCGAGGCTTCCAGTAACTGTCACGCCTACGAGGCGGGGCTGGGAGATGGGAGAATGTTTAAGGCCTAAGATCCGGATGGGCCGGCTCTCTTGGTTCCTGGATCCTGGACGCTGGAGGTAGACCATCCGGTTCTCGGGTCTTAAGGTCTCCTCTCTTGGCCTCACCTCAATGGGGGTAGTACTTCCAGGTCAAACCTGGAACAGCTACCCACTACAGGAGATGGCTCAGCTAATCCCCTACAGTTGGGGAATGCCTTAAGGTCTCTTTGTGTTGTTGGTGCTTATTTTCTTTGGAATAGAAAAAAAAAGGGCAATTGATTAGAAAGCTGGTCCTTCAAAAGTCTATCAACCAAGCTCTTATTGTTCATCCATTGCCATAAGAAGCATGGCTTGATGATAGCCATTCTTAGGAGAGATAGCTAAAAGGCAGGCCGGGGTGCTCCCGGGACACAAAGCACTGTGGGATCCCCCACAGACGGATGAAATTCAAGCCCAGTATTTATTTAGTTGAAGAGTGCTAACTCAATGAGAATTGGCGATGTGGATTAACCCACTGCCTAGTTAGCTCGACAATAGCTTTGCAGAGAGAGACTCCATTCTTGGTCTAGAAGCTTCACTCTACACCTGTTGAGGAAGAAAGCTATGTTCTTATAAAATCGTGGCGGACTGAGTGCCAGCTGGTGTAGTAAACTCCTAGAGGATTGGAAGAGGAAGAGGGCCATGTTATGACTGCAGATCATAACTTACCTTCTCTGAGTACACATTCACTCCTCCAGACGGTAGGTTAGACTAGCACACACTTCACTGGTTGTGCAAAGGTTATCTGAGGTTGTTAGAATGTCTGGTGTGTGGGTACCCATCAATATTAGCTGTAGATGTAACTGTCTTGTTAAATAAGAAACACAGAGCCAACTGCAAAGTTAAAAAGTCCAAAAGCAAAAGCTAAGAGCTAAAAACCTTACCCTTCACTGCTGCTGCTGTCCCCCTCTGCAAGAGACCTACTTACTATGTGTCTGTTCTTTTTATTGACTTTCTGTTCTGCCTTCTCATTGGTTGTAAACCCAACCACATGACCTTCTCATCACTGCCTGCCTGTACAGACCTCCAGGTCTTCTATGGTTGGTATTGAGATTAAAGGCATCTGTCTCCATGCTGGCTGTATCCTTGAACACACAGAGATCTGCCTAGCTCTGCCTCCCAAGTGGCACTGCCCAGCTTCTGCTATGGCTTGCTTTAGCTCTGACCCCTAGGCAACTTTATTTATTAACATACAAATAAAATCACATTTCAGTACAAATAAAATATCACCATAATTAGCTGAAACAGGATATGAAGCAAATGAATGGAGAGTCTAGTGAGAAGAAACTGAGCATCTGAACATGATACTTTTTAAAAGATTTATTTTATGTGCATGGATGTTTGTCTGCATGGATGTCTCTGTACCACATGCATGACTGGTATCCAAGGAGCCGAGAAGAAGGTGTCAGATTCCTTGGAACCAGAGTTACAGACAGTTGTGAGCCACCCTGTGGGTGCTGGAAACTGAACCTGGGTCCCCTGCAAGAACAGCAAGTGCTCTTAACCACGGAGCCAGCTCTCCAACCCTGAACATGACGCTTTTGATGGGTAAGTTGATGGGACCAACAGGAGAAGAGGATTTGCACTGCAATTCCCACGTTTGGCACGAGGTGTCTGAACTGGATATGCCAGCCCCTGGGCTGCTGAGAGCGTCTCAGCAGCCTTCCCTTGGGGGTCCTAAAGCTGCGGACAGAGTCCACATTCTCAGAGCCCATGAATCAAAATAGAAAAACAACTTGGCTTCCCATGGCCGTGGCCCCAAGTGGCAGTGGTGAGGTTTATTGCATTTGGCATCTTGCCCCTGTGGGCATTTTTAATATGATGATTTGAAGATATTTATGACTAAATAAATGGTTACAAATGTCGGGGGACCATGATGTGCCCTGCCTCCCTCACAGCTCCCAGGGCTGCCTCCTTGTTATTATTAATTTAGAGGTAATCAGGTTTGCATATGCAGCTGTGCGACATATGTTTTTCTAGAACAGTCATGGCCATGGGCACCAGAACAATTAGCACCGGAAAAAAAGAATGCCAGGAAACATTAAAAAAAAAAATTCCTGTGATGAACTGAGAAAGCCTCTCTTTAAATTCTTGGGTTTGTGGAGCTTTTTTATCATTAGAGAGAATGGAGCAAATCATTTCTGAGCACCTACCATGTGTTGGTTGCTTTGTTTAAATAGTATTGCACTTACATATATTATGTTTCTCTCTCCCTCTCTTTTAATGCTTCTGATTGTATTAGTCTAGTGACAGGCTGAGGCTGGAATTCTTCATAGTAGGAGACAACGATTATGACGCTGGACAGTGAGACACATACAGCGCATGCATGGAATGTTACTTAAGGGAAAAAGACACAAATGGCCAGCTGGATGTTGCTCCGTTTCCCTCATTTCTGTGAGAACAGTCCGGAATATCATATATTATCTGATTTCTTTTGCAAACACCCTGGGCTGTCTTTACCTTTTGTAGGACCTTACGCAATTTAGTAGGCTACAGACTTCTTAGAAGTCGATGTAAGTCAAGGGACCGTCTGCAGCTGAGAAATCTGGAGCTTGCATCGGTGAAGCCCTGAAGTGGGGGAGGTTCTTTGGATGGCTCATGTCCCTGTTTCGTTCTTCCTTCAATACCACCCTGCCATTTTCTTGCACTAAATATGGATATCAGTGTTAAAATTTTTACTTGACAGCCAGGTATGGCGCTGTATATACAGAGGATGCACTTGGAGGGTAGAGGTAGGAGGATCAAGAATTCAAGGTCATCCTTGGCTGCATAATAAATTTGGGACAGTGCCGGGCGGTGGTGGCGCATGCCTTTAATCCTAGCACTCGGGAGGCAGAGCCAGGCAGATCTCTGAGTTCGAGGCCAGCCTGGTCTACAGAGCGAGTTCCAGGATAGGCACCTAAACTACACAGAGAAACCCTGTCTTGAAAAACCAAAATAAATAAATAAATAAATAAATAAATAAATAAATAAAAAATTTGGGACAGTTTGAGCTACATAAGACTCTGTCTCAAGAAGAACAACAACATAACCTTGACATTTTTACCGAAAGCTTTACCGAGCTAGACTGTGAGCTGGGTTTCTGTGGCCAATGACCTAACTTATTTTGTAGGGCTCCCCCCCTCCCCCATTGCTTACTAGCGTGTCCCCTTGCTTTCTGGACAGTAGGGGACACGCCCATGTGCTAACAGATGGTCTGCCTGAGGGGTTGGCAGACAGCGGTCCAGGCTCAATCCTGCCCACAACCTGCCCAGCCATTTTTCTCGTCTATGGCTATTTCTACATCATGGCGGCAGAACCAGTCAGTTGCAGCAGGGAGGACTAGTAGCCAGTGTGACCTGTGCAGGTCTACAGACTCAAAGTTTGAAAAGGCCCATGATTGGTGTAATGATATCCTGTGTTAAATATTTTTTTTTAATAATTTTGGATAAGAAGTCCGTCCCATCTTTTTTATTTTATTTTTGTGTGTTGTCGCTTGAATTACATAACGTCTCTTGACAGAAACTGCAGAGCCTAAAATATTACATATTGGGTCTTTACCAGAAGTGGCCCAGGTTCCTGACTGCTGTGACCTTCTATTTTCTTGTGTTTATAGTTACACTCAGTTCTCCATAGCCACATCTGTTGATTCAAGTAGCTGTGGCTTGAAAAATTTGGAAAATTTGCCTGTACTGACCACCTACACATTTTTCTTGCCATGGTTCCTAAACAATACAATACAGCCCAAATGATATTTACACTAGTTTGTGAAGCTTAAGGAATACAGAGTTGATTTCAAGTAGATTGAGGTTATGGGTATTCTATGTGCAAATGTTATGTACTCTTATATAAGGAAATGGAGTGCTTGTGGTAAACCTCACACCGGATCCTCACAGATGACTGAGACCCGATTACATATAACGGGCTGAGTGAGCCAGGGGATATGCTCAAAATATAAATACTTGAACCCGAATGCAGAGATTCTGGGTCGTTGGAGGTCTAATGTAACACAAATATCTTCTTCTTAAAAAGCCTAACATAGGTCGGGCGGTGGTGGCCCACGTCTTTAATTTCAGCACTCGGGAGGCAGAGGCAGGCGGATCTCTGTGAGTTCCAGGCCAGCCTGGGCTACCAAGTGAGTTCCAGGAAAGGCACAAAGCTACACAAGAGAAACCCTGTCTCGAAAAACCACACACACACACACACACACACACACACAAAAAAAAAAAAAAAAAAAAAAAAAAAAAAAAAAAAAAAAAAAAAAGCCTAACATTATGTCAGGCATGGTGACTAAGGCCTTTAATCCCAGCACTCTGGAGGCAGAGGCAGGCAGATCTCTGAGTTCGAGGCCAGCCTGGGCTACAGAATGAGTTCCAGGACAGCCAGGGCTACACAGAGAAACCCTGTTTAAAACAAAACAAAACCAACCCCCACAAAAAACCAGAACTGAAAGCAACAAACAAACAAACAAAACAACAACAAAAACCCAATGTTGGTCTTGATATGACTGCTCCCTTGGTCACACCTACACACCTACACACCTACACACCTACACACCTAGAGGAAAACTGACCCCCATTATCTCATATTTACAGCATCCCATTAGAGTCTGCCTGCTTTCCTCCACACCAACCCTTCCCTTCTCCAGCCCATCAGTTTTTAAATTGATGGCCAGGTTAATCACCTCCAAATGCTCCTTTTGAATTCTTAATCCCCGGCTCAAGATCTTTTTAATAATTACCCGATTCCCACAGACGAGAGCCCCAACTTGTCTGTCTGACATTGCCAGGCCACCCACGCTGGCTGCCACGAAATCCCCGACTAAATGCTTTCTTGTCCCGCTCCAGTGCAAAAGCGGCGAACG
Organism: Peromyscus leucopus; assembly: GCF_004664715.2. Lineage (NCBI taxonomy): Eukaryota > Metazoa > Chordata > Mammalia > Rodentia > Cricetidae > Peromyscus > Peromyscus leucopus. Next base: position 18,764,486 of record NC_051078.1, on the reverse strand, counting down.
GCAGGGTCACCGGCAAACTTGTTTCCTCTTGGGAGGGTTGCGGCTCACTAGCTGGGTAGCCGTTTGTGAAGTTAGACTCTTCATCTTTAAAATGGAGCCGATTGCTGGATGGTCATGGCGGCGGCTCACACCTTTAATCCCAGCACTTGGAAGGCGGAGGCAGGCAGATCTCTGAGTTCGAGACCAGCCTGGTCTATGGAGTCACTTCCAGGGCGGCCAGGGCCACACAGAGAAACCCTGTCTCAAAACAAAACAAAACAAAACCCTGATATAACACAGAGAAGGGCATACCTCTGCTGTGTGTCTCTCCCAACATATGCTAGTTCTAGCCACAGGGAAACAGGTGAAACCGAAGTATTATGTAAGTGTCAAGGTCAGAAAAAGCAGCAGACACCGAGGGACACACAGGAGAAGACTAAGGAGTTACGACAAACGCATTGTGAGATCCTGGGTTGGACAGAAGTATGTCATTAGAAAACTGAAATCTGGAAGGCCTGCTGTGTAGTTAGCGAGGATGCGTTGATTTTAAGTTCTCGTCTTTGATGAGTGTACCATGTTGTGTGCCTTAGGGGAAGCAAGGTGAGGGTTATAAGGATGTTAGTATTTTTGGTGATGTGCATAAGTCTAAAATTAGTTCAGAAGAAAAGGTTCAATTGAAATAATTATGTCTACATTACGAGAGAAATGATGAAGTAATAGCTAGACTCCTAGGACATTTACTGGGTACTAGATTCAGGGAGTTTGATTCCATGCAGTTATTGCGGCAAGATTGATGACGTAGGCGATGGATGATATAGGTGATGAATAAATAGGTAATGCTTCCTCACATACAGCATGTCACACTTGGTAAGAGTCCACCAATTCCAACCAACTTCAGTTTTTATTATTACTATACTGCCTTGACCTATTTTCTGTCGCTATAATGGAACGCCCGAAGCCCCGAGACTGTTGCTCAGTGACAGAGCGTGCTCGGCAAATGGCTTCTGGAAGACACTAGCCAGGCAAGGCATAGCACACTTGCTCGTAAACACTTCCAGTTCCTGGCGTCTCTGGGAGGATTCTTGGGCCCCCTTGGCCATCTTGCCCTTCAGGAATTCCTTTTGTCTGTGTTGTTCTCATTCACGGTTAGTTCTGTACAACGGACTATTGTTCATTTTATCTGTCTTGCCACCCCAGCGAGGAACAAGCTCCTTGAAGCTGAGAATAAGATTCCACAGATGTTTGGATATCTCGGTGCAAAGCACCGAGACTTTGGCTATGGCCCACTTCTTGTACTTGCCTCACACATCCCACAGGACTCGTGGAAATAAGCTTGGCTAACTTACCATTCCCTTCACCAAGAACTCCTCAGGTGCCTCCTTGTCCTTGAGGACTTCAAGGGCGACTTGTGTTCATATTGCTTGGGACTGGTTCTCTGCCCTTACCAGAGGTGGAGACGTTCATCTCTGGTATGTGAGGAAATATTAGCAGCTGGCTTCTTGGATGATTTCCTGGAAAAGCACAGATTGCTGCGATCTGACTCAGAGTGAAATTCAGCAAATTATAATATTTCGGTTAAAAACTTTGCAATGTACGTATCACAATGAAACTCGCTGTTTTGTAGAATTTAGAAGAAGCAAACGGGTATACATGGAGAGAAAAGAAGAAAAAGAACTACAAAACAAGAAAATTACCATCCTGTTTTCAAAAGCACAAAGTTCAGGAGTATTAAATATAATTACATAGTTGTGAAACAGATCACAGATATGCATTTTTTTTTTTAACCTCAAAAAACAATTTAGGAACAGTGAGATGGCTCAGGCATCAAAGGGCTGGCTTGCAAGTCTGATGATCTGGGTTCGATCCCCGAAACCCACATACCCATACCTCCCCCATCAATACAATGTAAGAGGACAAAGAATAAAACACTCAACAGCCCATTGATGAAAGGCTTAAACTGACATTGACCTACGGAGGTTTACAGACGTCCGAGAACTTTTCCAAGAGATAACTCAGCATCCTTAGTCATTATGCATGTCAGAGTTGACGCAGTAGCGAGGATGCCCGTTAGACCGACTTCAGAATACTGGCAAGAACACGCACAGAGGCTGTCCTCTGACGGTCGCATGTGTCCCCCGGCATGTGCACAACCGCACATACACTGTGTCTCCCCCACTAATACAAGAAGACGAAGAATATATGTGAAAAGGTGGTTACTATAGTGGATTCTCTTGGGGTGGTGTTAATCTTTTTATATCTCATTAGTACATATTAACTATACAAAATAAGTGGTTTCAGTGTGGCGTTTATATTTTGAGACTTTTAACCATGACTATATATTACACGTGTGTGTATATTACGTGTGTGTATTATATATGTGTATACACACACACACACATATATATATATATATAATTTGTATGTGTACACATGGATGTATATCTGCTGAATTTTACTTTAGGAGCCAGATTGCCACGTGTGTTTTTCCCAGGACACCATCTAACACTATGCTGGCGTGATATTCAGTTGAAACGGCCTTGCTTATCAAGCAGGCTCTGTAGTCGTTAACCGGCAGACATCTTATAAGAGACTTAGAACAATTGCTTGGTACCAGGGCAATGCTCGGGACTTGGCTGTGGCACTTCTGTTACTGCGGACACCTTTGTCCTCGTCATCGTCCCCTGTGGGTGGAATTCCTTCTACTTCCCGTGATGGGCTTCTCGCCAGATGAGGGCAAACATGCTTCCATGAGATGTGTACGGTCCCCACCCGGACACCCAGTGCCGACGACGTTACCTCCTCTTGGGCATTTCCTGTTTCCCCCTGGTTTGACTTGTGCAGAAAGCAGGCTCAAAAAGGACTTGTTCCTCCCTGAAGACCACCCCTCCCCACAGACTTGCTGGTGGCACCGCCAACCCCCCCCCCCTTCCTCAGGTTTCTTGTTTGGTGATTTCAGGAGGGGTGCGATCTGCTTAGCCACTTCTCGACTGCAGCAGAACGAAGGGAGAAGAGAACACAAGGCGTTCGAGCCTGTGCCCTGGCTTCATCGCCGAGAAGGTGGTCAGAGACTGGACGCTGGGCTGAGCGGGTCCGGTCTTGACGGAAGTGTGAAACTCAAGTGTGATTTATTTGAACCGAGGGAGCGAGAGACTGTTGCTTCATGTTTTATTGTGCAGTCATCATGCCAGCCACGATGACCTCTAAGCCAGCAAACAGACAGCTATTTTATTTTATGTGCATGGGTATTTTTCCCCCTGCATATACATTATGTGCGTCACATGCGTGCTTGGTTGCTGCAGAGGCCGGAAGAGGGTGTCAGGAACCAGAGTTAGAGATGGCTATGGGCATCCACATAGGTGCTGGGAATTGAACCTGGGTCCTCTAGAAGAGCAGCCAGTGCGGGCTCTTAACTTCTGAGCCATCTCTCTGGCTGGGTATTTTCTCTGGATCATCAAATGAGCGTTGTCTTAGACCACAACTAAGAATAAAAAAAACCCACACTATCTGGAACCTTCTATGAAGTTTTAACACTGTAGCTGGGAGGACACCATGCAGACACACAAAACAAGGGGATAATAGTACGGACTAGAATTAACAAGCTGCGTGCTGCGACGTGGACTTCATGAAAGAGGTGAGTTGGAGGAGAGGTGACGAGAAACGGAAGCGCTGAAAGTCTTCTCCGCGGCTTTAGTGCGGCACTTCTCAACCTGTGGGTCGCGACCCCCCCTCGGACCCTTCCGTAGGGGTCACCGAAGACTATGGGGAAAACGCGGATATTTACATCATGGTTCCCAACAGTAGCCACATTACAGTTACAAAGTAGCAACAAAACTAATTTTACGGTTGGTGGGGGGGGGGTCGTCACCACAGGAGGTACTGTGTTAGAGGGTCACAGCACTAGGAAGGTCCAGAAGCGAGAAGCGAGAAGCGCTGCTTTAATGTTCTGCTATGCTACGCGGGGCTCCTGAAGTTCACCCTGAGTACCAACAGTGATTTAATTAGCATCCTGCTCCTCCAGCACCCAAGCTGAGCCGGACACAGTCAGCGGCGGCGTGGTGAGTATTTATAATGGCATTCAATGAATTGTGGGCCGATGCGAGATTGATCAGTGTGACAGATAGCTGGGGGAGGGAAGGAGAATTCTCTTCAGCGTTTAAAAAGGCCCATTCATGAGCGCTCCGTGGCAAGCTGCTGTGGAAACTTCTGAACTTTTTTTTTTTTTGGTTTGTTTTCATAAATGATGGGAATTCTGTCTGACGCCCAGGGAGATGGGAAGCGGGGGTTGTTGAGAAGAAACTTCAAAGGGCAAGTGAGTTCCTCTTTTTGATAATTTGCCTCAAAGTTGCGGAAGGAAGGAAGGAAGGAAGGAAGGAAGGAAGAAAAAAAAGAAAGAAAGAAAGAAAGAAAGAAAGAAAGAAGAAAGAAAGAAAGAAAGAAGAAAGAAAGAAAGAAAGAAAGAAAGAGGAAAGGAAAGGAAGGAAGGATGGAAGGAAGGAAAGAAGGAAGAAAAGAAAGAAAGAGGAAAGGAAAGGAAAGGAAGGAAGGAAGGGGAAGAAAGGGGAAGAAAAAGGAAGAAACGGAGACCAATGAAAAGCATGCAAGACTTTTGAAGCTCACAGGCCCCATATTCCTACAACCCAAAGCCTAAAGTTCTGAGGCAAGTTCAGAATTCGTGGCCAGGCTTTGCTTTTACCATCTCTTGGTAATATATGAGTGAAATTAATACTTGTTAAAAAACAGTTGAGTAGCAATGAATCAGAGCCCATGTTTTAATTTCTTTGTCTTTCTATAATCTAAAAATGTATGCATGTGTTAGTACAAGTGTAACATAGTTCGGTCACCCTGACAAAAGCATGCCAAGCCCTTTAAAAATGAAACACAGAGTTACCATACGATCCAACAGTTCCTTAGAATTGAAATCAGGGACTGGAATGGATGTTCATACACCAGCGTTCCCAGTAATCATATTCACAACAGGCAAAAGGTAAGAGCTACTCAACTGTGGCAGATGAATGAATATACAGAATGGTCTTCATATGCATTGGGATATTATTTAGGCTTAAGAAATGAGATTCTGACATCTGCTACAATATGGATAAACCCTGAAGACATATGAAGTGAAATCAGCCAGACAAAAGGGCAAACATGGTATGAATCCTTTTATGTGAGCTCCCTAGGGCACTCAAATCCACCGCTAAGCAGTAGGAAAGTGGGCCAGGAGCTGGGAGGACTGTGAAGTAACGATTCGATGGGTTCACATTTTAGTCTGTAAGGGTGGAAAGTTCTTGGAAATAGAGGGTGGTGACAATTATATAGCAATGCAATTATGTGTAAGGCCACTGGATTGCATGTTCAGAAATGCCCCAAATATGTATCTAATCACAATAAAAACCCAGACCTGTTAAAAATAGGCTGGTGAAATTGTCTCTTGGAGGAAAAAGCTTCCTTGCTTACAAAGCATAGTTGAAAAGAGAAAGAAAGTTTCTTCTAATTTAGTCAAGCTTTCATGGGTAATGCTAGCAAATGATATTTCAGTGTCCAGTGAAGCAATGGTTACTGTGGTAGCAGAGAAAGGAACACTAGGAATCATAGCATGGGCAAAGCCAAACCTAGAGGTGCTCAGGGTAAACGCACAACACCTTCAGGTGTATCTGTTTATGGATTCATGGATGTTTGAAGGATTCCAAGTGGACAGAAAACAACGGGTAAAGGCATTCAGGCAGGGGTAAGTGTGTCCTGGTGGTGGGGTGACTGGAGGGGGTAAGAGGGTGGTGGGGTAATTGGAGGGGGTAAGAGTGGTTGAGAAAGCCCTGCAGGGTGGGGATGGTAGATGACAAGTAGTGAGATAAATGTTGCTTTGTGTGAGGTCAGACCGTGTGGAGGGAGTTTGGACTGAAGGATCAGGAATCCACAAGGATCCTTATTTGCATTGGAGATCTCAAAGCAGAAGGTTTTGGTTCTCCCTGGGTGGTGGTGGCGGTGGCGGCGGCGGTGGCGCACGCCTTTAATCCCAGCACTTGGGAGGCAGAGGCAGGTGAATCTCTGTGAGTTCGAGGCCAGCCTGGTCTACAGAGCGATATCCAGGACAGGCTCCAAAACTACACAGAGAAACCCTGTCTCAAAACACAACAACAACAAAAAGTTTTTGGTTCTCTGCTTTTTTTCTTTTCCTAATGTCAATTGCCTTCTTCAGGGAAGAGAAGTCCTCTAGTTCTTCATGTCATTTTACCAGAGGTCTGCTATGTGCAGATTTTCTTTAAAATGCCAAGCATACAGCGTAGAGAACGGAGTCATTGCACACAAGGAAACTGTGTTTGCGCAGCGCACAGCGGCTCCACTCCAGTGAGTTTGGTAAATGACAAAACTGATAACTGGGCCCTTGAAATCCATTCTGCGATGAACTCGACACCATTTCTGGTTATTTGACTTGTTTTCTTGGAAGCTGGGGTGAGGGTCATGATGTACTGACTCGTGACATACATCATAATGTTTCCTTCCCCACTTACCTCCGCTGACCTTACTCGCTTGCTGGAGAACACAGAGATTTCTGTTTGATTTGGAGAAAGCAGTGTATTTACCAGTGGCTGAAGGTGATTAAGAAATAATGTCACGTCAAAGAGTATGTGGAGAGGGGCTGAGATAGAGATTGCCTGGATCGCCTCTTGATATTGTGGGAAGTTGACTTAGGTTCAATATGAACATGTTTTATTGGATAGGCTGTTGAAAGAAAAATTCCAACTCAAGTGTTGCTATAGTAAAAATCAGTGTCTCCAATGGCATCCTTTGCATAGCTTAAGAGACGACCACTGCTGTTAGGATCTTGTATGATGCTGAGATCATGCGTCCCAAGACCACAAGAAGGTCTGAGGCTTCTTTTGGATGTGTGTGAGGCAGGGCTCGCAATTATCAAATACCGCAGTTAACAAAGGCAGAGTGACTCGTGTGAGCATGGGCAACAAAGCTCACCCACCGACCAAGGTGAAGCATTTCTACAGGGGTGGGTATGTGTTGGGTCCCCCTGCCATTCCCCTCCAGGGCGTCCTGAGGAGGCAGCTGCATCAGATTCTTTTTGGCTCACGATGAGCTCTCATGAATTATGATGGTGCAGAAAAAAAGGTCACGCTATAGGTTCTTTTTTTTTTTCCCAGCTAAGCCACAGAAACAAATGTGAACAGGGTCGAGAGTCCTCAGAGTGTGTCGTTTGTTACGGAGCCCGGGCTCTGTGTGTCACAGTCGGAAAATTTTTGCTAAAAAAGTCAAAAGGAAGCCTTTGGGACGAGGCTCACTTGAGTGTCCAGACATTGTTGGCACTGTCCACGACGGGAGTACCACCCCATGTGTGACTGTCGAGAACTTGGAATTGAAAAGGGCTATGATTTTGAAGACTTAGTATCTGTCCCCTCAAAAGGGGGTTAGTTCCTCATAGTGGTACATAGTGGTACCTGCCAGCACACAGGAGGCAGAGGCAAGAGGAACTTGAGCTTGAGGCTGGCCAGCCTGAGCCACATAGTGAAATCCCATCTCAGCAAATCGAAACAAAACAAAACAGAGTGGCCAGTGGGACAGCTCTACAGGTAAAAAGGATTTGCCATAAATGCCTGACAACCTGAGTTCAATCCTGGGAACCATGGCGGATAGAGAGAGTGGACTCCTAAAAGTTGTCCTCTGACCTTCACAGGCATGCTGTGGGATGCCCTTGCTTATGTGCGCAAGCACACACACACACACACACACACACACACACACACACACACACTCATACACCCATCTACCTACCCACCCACACCACCACCCCCACCTCCCATACACCCCGAATTTTTAAATAAGAAATAGAAATTAGTCCCTTTAACTCCCGAATTACTATCCTTGAAATGAATTGTTTTTATCTTACAGTGGTTTTGAAAAATGTCCAAAGCAATTATCCTTCATATAATTTCTGCAGCATTTGTTTAATTATTTTAGTTCAGCATTGCTGTCATAATGATAACTTTCTATTGTTTGGATAAAAATAGATCAAATTTAATTATTTAGATCAAATAATTAAATCCCCCTCCAAGCATTTGGTGGGATGGGGTGGGGGAAGGGGAGTCAAAGAAAGCTGATTTGAATATGGAGAATAAATAATAATTAAACTGTAAATGTTGATTTTTTTTTCCCCTTTGAAGTCGACTGGTGTGTTGGGTGTGCATAAAGCTCACATTGTCACTTATTATTTCTGTCACAGCGATGGTGCGTGAGAATCACTACAGCGTTGCGTCAAACTGGGGAGTTTCCCAGGGCAGCTGAACTGAAGCTTTCTTTGTTTACATTAAAGCTGGATTATTTTTTTCCCCTTCAACAGAACACATTGGTCCTAGATAAAAATCTGAGAGGCTTTTTTCCCCCTCCTCTTCCAAACTCGTCTACTTCACTGTATTCTGGAGAGGAGATCTACCCTCAAACCTGGAAACGGAATGGGACTTGCTTATTTCACTCTGCATTCTCCGCTTTTTTTTTTTATACTTAGAAATAGCAATTTTGGTCCAGGCTGCTCATTAGACTCATCTGGGGAGCTTTAAGGAAATCCAGGGGTCTGGGATACACCCCCACCCAACGAATTGTATTGGAAGCTGAGCTACAGGATCAGAGCTCATCACCGCTCCGGTGATTCCAGTGCAAGGCTGAGGCCGAGAATCGCTGCTGTGTTGGGGGAGGCAGAGCTGTGTTAGCCAGTTTTCCCCAGGAGAACTCACACACTCCGGCTTATGGTGTGTGGATGATTTAAGTGTCTAAACAACATTTCCCCCATATGACCGGAGATGAGGCCTGGAGTTTCTCATTTGGAACACTCCCCTTGTGTTTGGTTATAAACACCTAAGAGAAACGCACGTTTTCCTTATGTATTAATAGATATACCAGTGATCATAATTCCTCGGTTCGGTTAGTTAATTGGGTTTGCTTCATTCAGGATGTGGTGCAGGGAGTTTGTCTCTTAAAACTATGTACACCCAATAGACACTTGTGTACACATATGACGTCATGGTATTATCCTCTACAGATCCATTTTACAGGCTGTTCATCACAATAAAGAAAATGTTTGGAGCCAGGTGGATATCCTACAGATTTTATTTAATTATTTTGGGTTGAGCATTATTATCTTCACAAGTATAATTATTATCATGGGACCCAAATTTTTCCATTGTGAAAACTAGCTGTTGCCCTCAGATCTGAGTCTATGAAATGCAAGGCCTTCACACAGATTCAGCAGTGAAAGTATTTTGTATATAAAAATGCATTAAAGTAAGTTAAATTATATGCCTTTTATGAAGTTTGAGGTTTAAAATTGGTATCAAATGAGACAATTCTTATTGTCAGTAACCAAAAACTGATGATTGATCTGGAGTTACTCTGTTTTTTTGTTTTGTTTTGTTTGTTTTAGTTTCTCAAGACAGGGTTTCTCTGTGTACCCAATGTGGTTGTCCTGGAACTTGCTTTGTAGACCAGAATGGCCTCCAACTCATGGAGGAGCTACTCTGCTTTGAAGTAATTGCAAAATGGTTAGAAAATACAGATTAAAATCTTTGAATCAGAAAAATTTGTTATTAGAGATTTAACCAAAAGCTCTGGGAGGCTTGCTTGTCCATTTATTCATTCATTCATTCATTCAACAAAGATTCATTGATGGTTTGCTATTATCACATAATGCTCTAGGTGCTGGTTTACAGCAACATCCAAAGCAGATGGACAGAAACCCAGTCCGGCCCTTGTGGGGTTTATTTCCACCCTTTGGCTGGCCGAGTTCCAGAATACATAGATACTTTCTGCTTGGAGAAACATGTTTAGAGAGAGGAGGAATCTGATTTTGGTCTTCCACTAAGAAGCTGATGTTTGAGCAGATGATTTAAGTAGATGAGCAAGTGTAGATCACATGAATGTAAGAAGGGTACTCCATACAGCAGAAACAGGTCTAATGCCAAAGGGCCAGAGGTGGGGGGAGGCTGGGGCTTGCCAGATAAAATACAGTAAGCCGAGTTAAAGATGAATGTCCCATAGACAATACAGAATTTCTTTTTCTTGTTTTATTTATTTATTTATTTATTTTCAAGACAGGATCTCACTCTGTAGCTCTGGCTGTCCTGGTACTTACTTTGTAGACCAGGCTGGCCTTGAACTCACTTAGCTCTACCTCTGCTTCTCAAGTGTTGAGATTAAAGGCATTCATCACTACTCTGGCCCAGATTGGTTAGCATAAGCATCATGTAATGTTTAGAACATGTTTATACTAAAAATTTACAGAGGGTCTTGTCTTCTTGTTCCCTCAGCCTGGCAAAGTTTGATAGCTCTAGCAGAGTTAGGGGATTGAAAGGAGGCCAATGGCTGAGTCGGATGCAAAAAGCAGGAAAGACGGAGATGAGGCCTGAGAGGTCCAGAGTGGTGGAGTGAACTTGGAGGGCCTGTTAGACCATCGTAAGAACTTGAGAGCTGGTGAGATGGCTCAGTGGCTGAAGATGTTTCCCCCATGCCCGATGATCTCATTTCGATCCCTGCAACTCATGCGATGGAAGGAAGGAACTAATTCTGGCCAGTTTTCTTCTGACCTCTACATGTAGGCTGGAGCATGAGCACAAACACACAAAAGAAGTTCTTTTCAGCTAAAGTCAAAGAAAAACTTTAACTTTCTCCCTAGGTGACGTCCTTGGAGAGTTTGAGATGACATGTTCTTGAAGTTGGGAAGCAACACTAAGTCTGTGTTGTATGGAGGACAACATGAGAAGAAGCAAGACCAGGTAGGGGCTATCACAATACCAAGCAAGAGATGGTGAGGTGCTAAGATGAGGTGGTCTAGTTATTTTCTAAACGAACACCAGTAGCATGTTCTGGTGGGCTGGGTGTGTACCGTAGGTAGAGTTGAGTTTGGAAAAGGATGGAATTGCCAGTCAGTGGGGTGTTTTGTTTTGTTTTGTTGTTTGTTTATTTGGTGGTAGTGGGAGATATCAGAAAAATACATGCTCACATTTGACCTAAGTCAGAGATATTTAATAGCTAAGTGGAAACATCAAGTTGGAAATTCATGTTTTTTTTTTTTTTTTTTTTTTTAATTATTTGTTTGTTTTTCTACGTAGAAAAGCTAGGAATCGCACCACTGTATCCTTGTCAAAAAGAAAAAGAAAGTTAGAATGAGGGATGGGAGGTACAGCCGTTAGGAAGAAAGTAAAGTTCTTTACCCAACACTAGGAGACTGAGGCCATCTTAGGAGACCGTGGGGGGGCAGCTGTTGGCGCTTGTTCATCTCTTGGGTCTGAAGGCAGACCGGTCTCCAGAGCTCTCAGTGTGTGGAAGAGCTGATCCGGAAGCTTCCTCTCCAGGCTCTCAGGTGTCAAGGACTGGCTGAGTCACTCCATGCCACCCCTGCCAGCTCCCTTCCCCCACTCTTGTGTGGTGTGGCAAGGTTAAATTGTACTTGCTCCGTCGTCTCCTCATAAAGCGAGAGCGTGTGGGAGTTACATTTGCTCCGGATTACCTCAGAGGAGAAGAGAGTCTTCCCATGGAGAAGGGAAATAAATCCTTATTGTGTTACTGTGCACCCTTGCCACCATTGGCTCAGGGTTGTGATGTCAGAGAGGCTGGTCCTGCCTGAGGCTGCTCCACACATCCTCCGAGGTGGGGAGGGGGGGTTTGGGGGTGGGCAGGAGTCCTTCCTTTCCTCGGGATCTGAACAGACTCTTGGTTCTTCCATTCAGAGCTCAGCGGGCAGGATGTTAGCAATGCTTCTCTCTGCCGCCCACAAAAACCCAGCTTCTCCTCAAGGCACTTTCGAATTTCCCCACCGCTTCCTTCTTGATTTCCTGTCAGCGCCTGGGTTCTCTCCTCCTGTCGCTCTTTGGTCTTCTCTTGCTGGGTTATTTGCCTTACCGCCCCACCCCTGTGATTTCTTATGACTTGTTCTCTGGGGAAATTTGTTTTGCATTTGAGTCTGACTCTTATTGATAAGGCTCAGAAGGGGTGGTTGCTCAATGCTCACCAAGTTCCTGGTGGGTTTGCAGTTTCATTCAGGAAGCAGTTGCATACGTTCTTAATAATGAAACTTCGTTTAGACACGTTGTGGTGCCTTCCTGTGTTGTCTGTGACCTCCAGTGGGGTGAGATACAGGACAGTCGCCATTAGTGTTTATGTCGAGGTTATCAAATGTTCCTCTGGACTTCCCATTGGTGTTTGGTTTGCAAAGCAGTCACTTGATCCAGCCATCTGGGTGTGGGAGGCCTAGAGGGTTCAAATCATTTGGTTCCAGTTTTGTCATAACTCAGATAGTAGCCTTTTCTTTATGCCTGTCACAATGGCTTTACCTTGGCATGCTGCCCCATGAGTATCCAGTGAAGGGCCGGCTCTGCTCTTCATTCCCAGATATCCCAGGTATTTTTCCTTTTCTGGTGTGTGGGGAATGGGATACGGGTGAACTTCCTTGCAAAGATGTGCCGTGCTGATCACTGTGTTGTATCCCAGCCCTGGCCGCTCAGATGCGAATACAATGACATCCCGAATAAAAACATCTACTGTACTGCGTAGCATCTCACTATGGGGAACATGTGCTTATTAAACCCAGACTGTCGAATGCTTTGGAACTTCTATATGGCGACTGCCACAATCCTAATGCTTTTAGGGGCTGCTGCCAAGACTGTTCATTGGTTGTTCAAGTTAAAATGCCGGTGGAAGGCGGGATCTTGTCTCGACTGCTGTTCACAACAGAAGGTCAGAAGATGAATTCTGAGTGAGAACTGGAGCTAAACTGGCCCCTTTCAATGTGTGCTTTGATGAGGTGTTTTGGATGGAGCTTTTATTGGTCAAGCTTGAAAGGTCAGTCTGTACTCAAAGGTCACATTTCCCATATTGGGGAATAAGGAAATAGGCTAGAAGCTGCTAGAAGGTTTGCTGCTGCCTTTCTTCCTTTTTTTTACTTCTTATACAAAAGAAAGAAATTTTTTAAAAAAAAGTATAGATGACATGGTGTTAATTGTACTGGCCAAGAATAAGACCACCGGCACAGTTTAAAGCCAAATTTGAAGCAAGCTTTAATTAAATACTGGCCAGATAGATGGGCTCTGGTCAGGTCCATACCTAGGTTTCCAGGAAATGGCCCTGAGTCATGTTTTTACAGGGACTTAAGAAGGCCAAACTCACAATTCACATTTCCCATCAGGTCCAATCAGGAGCAAGCATACATCCTGACATATCTCCAGCCTACATCCAATCAGGGGCAAGCATGCATCCTGATGTATTTCCTGCTTGTGAACCTCCTACCCACACGTGATCAAGCACATCTGGTACAGATGGGTCAAACAAACTTGTTTAGGGGAGTGAGAACGTGTGGCTTGTTATCTCCCCCAAACAATAGCCTCCAGCATTTCAGGAACTCTCTGTCCCTGGGCAAGGGGCTTGCAGATCAGAGGCATTTTTGTTTCATGGATCTCCTAGGCATAGTCGTTAAAACTTAAAATGTAACTTTGGCTCTCGCAATGGAAACAAGACTTATTTTTCCCATCTATGTTCCACTATGGTTATTATGCACTCAGAAACAAGGAAAAGAGACAGAAATGGAGGTTGCAACAAATATATAAACTCACTCCTACCACGTCTACTTCCAGGAGTCCCTGGAACTGAAGGTGAATAGCCCTGGGCTTGAACTCTGGTTTCTTTACTAATTGGATTGATTTGGGGGCAAGTTATGTAAGCTAACTCATGATTGCCCATCTATTAGGAGGGATATAAACAGTATTTATCTAATATGATTACCGTGAAATTAGAAAGATAGATGCTTGTAAAAACAAAAACAAAAACCAGCAGAAAACCTGATGTCTGGTAAGTGTTGAGTAAATGATGATAGTTATTTAGAATTTCTTTCTTTTTTGAGCCAAAGTTTCATGTACTCCAGTTTGTTATGAACTTGATGTGTAGTGGAGCGTGACCTCAAACTTCTAAGCCTCCTGCCTCCAGCTCCTGAGTGCTTGGATTGCAGGTATGTGCCACCGTGCCCAGTTTAGAGAGGGCTGGTGATGGAGCCCAGGGCTTTGTGCACATTAGCAAGGCACCCCAGGCTCCAAAAATGGCTACCATTGCCAAGAGAGACTCTTTCATTACTAGAAAAATACCGATAGAAATGGGGTAGAGGGTCATAGGAGGTAGAAGGGGTTACTGGTCTTCTTGAATACCCACTGTATGTCCGTCTCTGAACTGTGAGTCAAGGACTGAGGCGGGGTAGACAGACAGGGTAATTCTGTCAGGTCAACGGGAGGGGAAGGAGCCCCTCACCTTGAAGTCAACAGTTTAGAAATAATATTTGCTTCGTACACAGATATTTTATTATTTTAAAGTAACCATAAACAGGACTTAAAGCATGAATGTATATAACCTTGGGTAGAGCTTCATTTCTTTCCCTGGACATTTCCTGGGAATCTTAAACAAAACCTTAACTTTGTTTACAGTAAATACAGTCTTCCTTCCTGCATTCCTATGATCAAACCAAGGGTTCTCAACATGCAGGTTGTGACCCCTTTGGGTAGCGTGGGGGCCAAAAGACTCTTTCACAGGGGTTGCATATCAGATATCCTGCATATCAGATGTTTATTTACATTACAATTCATAACAGTAGCAAAATCAGTTATGAAGTAGCAATGAAATAATTGTATGGTTGGGATCACCACAACATGAGGAACTGTATTAAAGGGAATGTTGCTATTAAATGCTATTAAAGCATTAGGAATGTTGAGAACCACTGCTCTAGACTTTTGCTTTATCAGTTGTCATCCCAGACAGCTGCCCCTCAGGAACCACGAGTGAGTGACCTCCCTTAGGGTTTCTTAGTAACTCTTTAAAGATACTAACTTCAACCATCCTCCAGATCCTATATATGAATATTATAAAGAAAATAAAGTACAACCCCCTCTCTAAGAAGCTAGATATGTCTTTTCTTCTGAGTGTCCCCTCTCTTAGTGTCTGTATTAAAGTAGTCAGGTGATGGTGGTGCATACCTTTAATCCAAGCACTCAGGAGGGAGAGACAGGCAGCTCCCTCTTGAATTTGAGGCTAGCTTGGTCTACAGAGCGACTTCCAGGGCAGCCAAGGCTACACAGAGAAACCCTGTCTCAAAAACACAGACAATGGTAACAACAAAACAAAACCAACCCCAAATAAAATATAAAATATCTTCATTAAATCTCAATCCTGCCTCATACTGGCCTGTTCTGTTCTAGGGTTCTTTTCTGTATCAAAGTCATGAATCTTGGTTTGCCTGAGTTGAGATCTCTGAGAGAGTCAAGGAACTCCTGACGCTGCTAAGGGGGTCACCGTGAAGCTGCACCTCTGTTCCTGACAAGAGCCCACTGTGATTCTGTACTGGGACCGGAGGCTGAAGAATTTCCATTCCCAGTGATAAACGCTGAGGGTGAAGACCGATGAACGCTACCTGCCCTTACCGGAAGCAACGACGACCTCTGCTCTCTACCTTAAGCTAGTAGACTGCCATTGGAGGAGTAAGAAAAAGAAATGCATCAGGCCCTCTGAATAGGTGAGACAGTTGATTGGCTTGATCTGTTTGGGAGGCATCTAGGCAGTGGTACCAGGTCCTGTGCTCATTGCATGAGTTGGCTGTTTGAAACCTGGAGCTTATGCAGGGACGCTTGGCTCAGTCTGGGAGGAGGGGACTGACCTGCCTGGACTGAGTCTACCAGGTTGATCTCAGTCCTTGGGGGAGGCTTTGCCCTGGAGGAGGTGGGAGTGGGAGGTGGGCTGGGGGGAAGAGGAGGGGGGCAGGAGGGGGGAGAACAAGGGAATCCGTGGCTGATATGTAGAACTGAATGGTATTGTAAAATAAAATAAAAGGAAAAAAATCCCCCCCCCCCCCCAAAAAAAAAGAAATGCAGAAGTATCCAGAGAGGGGAGGGGGGATGGAAGAGAGAATGCATCTAAGGCCAGGTCCAGGCAGAAATGGCCAGAGCATCATCTAGCATCAGTGCCCCTGTACCGGGCAGAGAAGAGGGCCGTGAACTGAGCTGTGGGGGCGTATGAGCACCCGACTCCCGCTCCCGTAACCGTGACGTGTCCTTAGTCCTGGTGAAGCAAAGAAGACAAAGGTCTGTGTGCTGCTTCCTGAAGGATGGTGTCTTCTTTTATTAACAGGGAGTTTAGGAAGCTGGGCTGCCATCCGTAGAGCCAGATGAGGAGAGAAGTGACATTCACAACCTACCTCTGGGGGAGGGAAGTACTTCCGAACTCTAACTCAGCGAACCATTCTCCAAGTTGCGGTGTGGAGCCAAGGAGTTGAGTGCTCTCACCTCCACAGGGATTGAAATGGATTCGCAAAGGCCGTGAAGTGACAATTTAAAGATTGTCCTTTTGGTCTTCACTCTTGGGTGCACTCTTTTGCTCCGTCTGTGCTTTTTGGACAAACCTTATTTAGCTTTTCTAACAGCATCTAGAAGACATTCATTCCGCTTTTGTTTAGGGCTCCAATCACCATGGCACGTGTTGGAGTCCTCTTGAGATGGCATTAATGCCCCTGCCTGGTTCCTGGAAGCTCTTGGCCTTTTCAGAGGAAAGGCCCTGGGATTCCTTCTTCTGAGCCCGTGAATCAACTCCGTCTGATGCCCTCCCACTTGCAAGCTGGCATTAGTTCAGTGGACTTCCTCTGAGCAAGCCAAGCAAATTCTCGAAATGCCAGATGGGAGATGGAAATGCAAAGGTCACCGTTCTCCTCGCCGCTGCCCCCGCTCCCACCCCAGCTACGAGTGTGAGAAGTTCAGATTACTGCAGAAGAAGGACATCAGGCCGCTGGGCCGCTCAGAACTACTGTGGTCTGTGCCCGCCTATAGGCTCTGTTTTCTGTATCCTAAAACGAGTGTTTGTGTTTGCAACCCCGGAGCTCGCCTCTCCTGACCCGAGTCCCCAGCTCTCCACCGCCGATGAATGCACATCATTTCTGTGTGTGCCTTGTTGGACTGGCCCCTTCTCCAAGCGTCTGTGGGTGGTTTCCCTGCGCAGAACGACAAGGGCAAAGGTCAGAAACGTCCATGATTCATTTCCTCTTTGCTATGCGCAGTGGTTAGCTTTCTAGATGAGTCACTCAGATGCCCAAATAGGGGGGATGGGAACTCCCAAGGCTCCACTGTGCCCCCAGTTTGGACAACAGCGTTCTGAAGGGCGCCTTACAATTCTGTGTTTTCCTCTTGTGGTTTCATAGGCCTGTCTGTGCCCCTGGTCTCTGATTTGTGAAGGCAGCCTGTCTGCGTGGAGAACTTTCTTATTATCTTGTGTTGTCTCTCTCATTTCTGACTCCAGAATTGTTGGACACGTTAAATAGACCCCAGGTACGCTCTCATATTAAAATACTTTCCAGGGGCTAGAGGAATAGTTCAATGAGTCAAGTGTATGTATGTCACACTAGAATAAGGATCTAAGTTCAATCCCCAGAACGTACATTAAATAAAAACAAAACAAACAAAAAAACGGATGTGGCTGGGTGGTGGTGGTGGTGGCGCACACCTTTAATCCCAGCACTCAGGAGGCAGAGGCAGGTGGACTTCTATGTTCGAGGCCAGCCTGCTCTACACAGTGAGTTCCTGGACAGCCAGGACTACACAGGGAAACCCTGTCTCGACCTGTCCGTCCCTCCGCCCCCCCCCAAAAAAGCCCAGATGTGCTGGCTGGCATATGCTTGTAATCTCAGTGCCAAGAGACAGAGAAAAGGCGATCCCCGAGGCTTGCTGGAGAGCCAGCCTAGTCTAATCTGTAAGCTACAGGCCAATGAGAAACTTTGTCCCATAAAACAAGATGGGGCCGGAGAGACGGCCCCATGCTTAAGAGCATGCATTGCTCTAGCAAAGGACTTAAGTTTGGGTCTCTCAGCACTAACTTGAGGTGCTTCATAATTGCCTATAACTTCAGTTCCAGGGCATCTGACACCCTATTCTGGTCTCCCCAGGCACCTACCCCACATATGAACACACCTATGCAGAGATACACACACACATAATTAAAATTAAATCTTAGAAATAACAATAACAAGGTGGATGGTCCCTGAGGAATGATGCCTGAGGATGATTTTGGCTTTACACACACACACACACACACACACACACACACACACACACACACACACACGTATGTACATGGGTACACATACACATAAAATGAAATAAAATATTCTCTAATACGTTGTTTGGACTAGACTATTGAGGGCAGTATAGTCATGGCTCCTTAAGAAATCTACCTTCTAGCCAGGTAGTGGTGGCACACGCCTTTAATCCCAGCACCCTGGAGGCAGAGGCAGGTGGATCTCTGTGAGTTCAAGGTCAGCCTGGTCTACAGAACGAGATCCAGGACAGCCAGGACTGTTTCACAGAGAAACCCTGTCTTGAAAAAAAACCCCAACACTTGAGAAGCAAAGCCTGGTCTACAGGTCAAGTTCCAGGACAGCCAAGGCTACACAGAGAAACCCTGTCTCAAGAAACAAAAACAAAAACAAAGTCTACCTTCCAGAATAACAATGCATGGGTGGGAGGGGTCATGGAGGAGCAGACATCAGCTAAGGAAGGTGACATCTGAATCCCCAACACTAAGATCTGTATCAGGGTGTTATTTTCCTCAGTGCGGGGAGAGGTTACTGTTTTGTTTTTGTCTTGGAAAATTATGAAATCAAATATACAAACAGCCAGCATAAATAAATGCATGTGCAAGAAATAATTACCAAGCGGACACCCTCCATCAAGAAGCAGAAACAGGGCCAGCCCAGAAGCCCCTCCTTTGTTTACCTTCCAGACCACTTCCTCGACACCCCTGGAGGCATCCCCATCCTGACTTCTGTGGCCGCCACTTCCTTTCCTTTGTTAGCGCCTCTGGGTTCCCGGTTGTTATTATTTTTAGAGTAATATCACCTCCTATCTCCCCCCACCCGGAGCCGCACTGTGTAATTCATCTGTGTTAAGTAATGACCACTGGGCGACAGGGGGCTAGCACCGTGTGTGTGTGTGTGTGTGTGTGTGTGTGTGTGTGTGTGTGTGTGTGTGTGTGTGTGTGTAGTTCTTTCCTCATCTCAGAATTACGCTGGACTGCTAACCCCTGTCTCCAGCCATGAACTAACAGCACTCTTGTTGAGACATATACGTTTTGCATGATGATGGCCGGGAGGGGAGGCAAGCTCCACACTTGCCATGGTCCCAGCAAGACACTTCTGGTGGTCCTTGTCAAGTGTTCCGCAGTTTCTAGGCTTCAAGGAGACTTTAAATAACTCTTGGTAGGAAGACTCAAATGCTCCTTATCCTACCTCTTTAATGTCGATGGGAAATAGCCCCGTAGTTTCTAAAATCAGAAGAACTTGGCCATGAAAAGGATCCATTTCCTAATTCTGGGCTCCCCGAAACTTTCTAGTTGCTATTTTTACGTATTTCTTCTTCTCGTGCGCTCCCTGAAGGGACTTTTAGGTCTTTGGTCCAGCATAAATTCTCCACTGAACTAGGAAGAGCAGGTAAGTGGGATGGGACATAGAACCTGATTCTTCTCCACTTTTACCTCTGGGACTTTGTTATTCACTAACACAGATTTGTGAAGGGGAAGACAGTTCACAGTATTTTACAGATGCCAACAATACTGTGGGATCATGGCCTGCTGTCTGTCCTGTGCAAGTGAGGTCACTGCCACTCAGGGAGCTTCAGAAATGATCAAAGGCTGACCAAACTAGACACCAGGAATTCAAAGGTGAGCTCAAAAGCTAAGTTCTTCCTCTTCCTCTTCCTCCTCTTCCTTCTTCTTCTCCTTCCTCCTCTCCTCGCCCCACCCCCTTCTTCTTTTCAAGACAGGGTTTCTCTGGGTAGCCCTGGCTGTCCTGGAACTTGCTCTGTAGCCCAGGTTGGCCTCTGCCTTCTAGTGCTGGGATTAAAGGTATATGTCACCAACACTCACAGGGCAGCTACATTCCCCCCCACCCCCACCCCCACCCCCCGATTCATGTGTGTGAGGGCCCTGGAGTTCCTTCACAACCACTTTACATTTTTTAAAATTTGTTTTAGGAGTTCTTATTTCTGTTTGACAGAAAATATGATGCTCTTGGGTTTGTTGGTTAAAAAAAAAGGGGGGGGGGTCCTAGGGCCCACGTTTTTGTGCTTGAGACACTGGCTTTGACTTCAGAATCTTTAGGATAAAGGGCCTCAAGGTATGGTGGTTCCCTTTCCTTCCCCCCCCCTACAGGGGTGGGGTGGTGGGGGGCCAGACCATCAGTCTTTGAAGCCCGTCTTTGATCACAGGCCAGTTTCTGTGTTTTCTGACAGGTCTGGCTGCCTCTGACCTGGCGCCCAGAGTCTGTAGTCCTGCGTTTTGAGCAGAATGGAAGAAAATCTAATTAGAAATCAAGGAAGGCAGTTGGATCACCGTGGTAACAAGGATGGCGCTGTAATGTTGTTGACTATGGAGTTCAAACACCTGTCGACCTCGGACCTTATCCAAGCACGGAGCTCAATGTAAGGCTGCCCTGCGCTGCTCTTGCCTGGAAGGCAGTCTCCCCCCATGTGGTTCCGGTGGCCAGCGTTTCCCCAGGAGAGGACGGACCCCGGGAAAGGCTTTGCGCAACAGTTGCTCAGTTGAGGAGCAGGTGTTCAGAAAACAAATGAGGCGGGGATTTAATTTTGGAGGGTGTCTGGCGGTGGTATTTATGGAGCACGGAGAACATATTTTCAGAGGTGATTATGAATTGTCCCAATCTGCGTCAAACTAAATGTGGAACCTGGACGAGACTCAGAGCCGGTCACAAGGGCCGGGATCCTGGGCCAGGAGTTTTCATTCATCAAGTGATTTGCAGGGGAGGAAGCTCGGGGTGGGGGTGGTCGGTAGCAACCCTGCCCTACAACCTCAGGGGCTCTGACCCCACAGAGATGAGGACGGTTTTCTGTCTCCTCCTCACTCCAGGCTGGAATGCACCTCTTCGAAGTGAGGAAGTGACTGAATTATTGCTGCCTTCCCACGAAATACTCCCTCAACCTGCCTTCCTAAGGAAAGAATTTCTGTGGGCATTCTTTAATAAACATTTCTTAAAGCTCACATTGTCAGGCACTATCTTAGACCCTGGCAATATTTAACAATTCAGCCCTATAGTGCAATTTGTTTAATTTAGAGAGACTTTCTTTTTTAAAAAAAGTTACATTTATTATTTATTTATTCTCTCTCTCTCTCTCTCTCTCTCTCTCTCTCTCTCTCTCTCTCTCTCTCGTGTGTGTGTGTGTGTGTGTGTGTGTGTGTGTGTGTGTGTGTGTGTAAAATACAAGTGTGCATACCATGGTGCACATTTGGAGGTCAGAGAATACCTTCTGGGGGTCAGCTCTCTCTTACCATGTGGGTTCCAGGGATTGAACTCAGGTCCTCAAGCTTGGTGGCAAGCCTCTTTACTTGCTGGGCCATCCTGCTAGGCCTTCATTTTTTAATTTTTTTCATGAACTTTGAAAACACCATTATATAATTGGAAGTGCTATGAAAAAAAGTGGCCTGTGTTGGTTATTAATAGAAATAATAATAATAATAGTAATAATAATAATAATATAATAATAAAAATAAATGTTATATATAAAACTTGACAGTAAGGAAATACTCCGGATTTTACTGAGTGATGGAGCCCAGCCTGGGAACAGACACAGTCATCTCTCTTGTTCTCACAGCGGTATGGACCCGGGAAGCCAATTCCTGAATTAGTTTCTTATGGTGTTAGTTTCATCTCCAAGTCCTGAGGAAACACTGTGGTTTTGTTTCTTTGTTTCAGTGTGAGCTGTGAGTTATTTCCATAGATCCAGGATAGCTCTGTATCTCCAGTAGACATGGAAGCAGCCTCCAGTATCCATCTCGGAGAAAACCAAGCTC
The DNA here is from genome assembly GCF_004664715.2 of Peromyscus leucopus. NCBI lineage: Eukaryota > Metazoa > Chordata > Mammalia > Rodentia > Cricetidae > Peromyscus > Peromyscus leucopus. The sequence continues at coordinate 18,742,640 of NC_051078.1, read as the reverse complement.
CAGATGAAGAAATGATTGGTTGGTGCCTGATTACTGGCAGAATTAGCCTTGATCTTTTTTTTTTTTTAATCTCAAAATGGAATTCTTGCCTGGTTTGTCTTCTCAGCCTGGGTCAGTGAATGGCCGTCCTTCACTGTGCCCCATCCCATCTTGGACTCTGACACCTACATTTCTGTCATAGTTCTCATGGCAATATATGTCGAGAATCTGTGATAAGCAATGGATTGAAGCTTATTAAGCATGATATTTGAGGTTAAAACATTAAAAAAGAATTGTTCTTCAGTATCTTGTTTCTTTTAAAATATCCAGATATGTAGGGTTAGGGACTAATTGAGCCCTACACTAAACTCATGTTTTTGACTGTATTTTCCAAATCCATATCCTCTTATTTATTTCAAATAGGTGGCATAATTATCTCACCCAACACCCTGCATGCAAGTATAAAGGCAGTGCCAGCCCTTTTGCTACAGAGAAACCTGAAAGTATAATTGCAAGGATGGCTACGGTAAAATAAAAGACTGTCTCAAGAATCTAATAATAAACACACTTTGGGCTAAATAAAGAGTGACATCACATTTTTATGATCCAATGGTGACAAAAAAAGGCAAGGCCTGTGTAGTGTCTTCTTTCTCACTTGGCCGAGGCCAACTCCCAGATCGCTGCAGGGTCTGGCAATAAGTTTGCAGCAGCCTGGAAATATCCACCTTTGGGGGCGCTGCTTGCCAAGGGCGTGGCTAGGCAGGCTTTGAAGAGGGCTCTGTGCCCAAGCCTTCTTCCTCCTCAGGGACTTTTGTGCCAGGCACCACATCGATGCCTAGCTAGGAGGATGGTGACGGCACAGATCTCTGACTCCAGGAGACTTCCATTTTAGTTTGAGTGGAGGTCTTGTGTACGGCTCCAAGTCGGAGGCGGGACAAATGAAAACAGAAGGAAGATTGCTGTGGGAACAGCAAGTCAGGACTCCCCTAGAGAACCGACTTTACCCAGGTGTGACAGGCACGTTGATTTAGAGTGGGCTCAACACAGTCCTTTTTGGTGACTAATGGATCGCTTCTCGATCCCATGGGCAGAGCTGTGGACTGAAAGCGGAGAACAGTGCTTTCTGCTCTGAATAAGAAAGTACTCGGAACTGGGGACCTCAAAGGCAGTCAGGAGGAGTGGGAGGTGGTGGACGGCGTGCAGTAGTACTTCAAGGCAGGAAACATTTCCAAATTTCCCCGCATTTGTCAGGTTAAGGAGAGCCTCAGAAAGCATCAAATTGATACTTACATTAGCGTCTCACCTTATGGTCAGTCCACCACGAACGGAGGTGAAGAATCAAAACATGACCCAGTAGAGTGGTACAGTCCCTAGAGATGGGACCCCAGAGTTCTGCCTAAAATTGATGGGGCTGAGACGGGGACTTGGAGATAGGAGGGTCACAGCACACACCGTGTGGGGTGTAGGGGGATGCAGCGTATGTCTAAGGCTTTCTCGAGAAAGGGCTCATTCTCTGCTACCCCTTTCCTCCTCTCCTTTAGCATTTTTTCCTTTGAATACATACTGTCCCCGCATAGGGCTCCTGGAAAATAAAAGTAAGTCCCTGGTAGGGTATTGAAGGCTTATAGCATATATTTCACAGAAATACTCTGGGTGAGATTTATTAAGGAAAAGAAAAAAAAAAAACAAACACATGTAATATGACCCCTGTATCTACCACTAATTTTGCTGACGTGGTATCTTGTACAGCTAGAGGACTACAGGACAGTGAAGCAAAAGGATGTGTGTGTGTGTGTGTGTGTGTGTGTGTGTGTGTGTGTGTGTGTTGTGTACATGGTGCTTGTGAATATCAAAATGGGAAACTGAGTAAAAAAAAACAGACACTTGAGTCAAAGATTACATATGGAATCTGTTTTTTGACAAAATGGCTTTTGTAACCCTAGTCTAGGTAAGAGACAATTACTAATTGGACCATTTTAGGTAACTCCTACATTTAAAATGAGCAAGATGGAGAGAGAAAAAATAGAGTGAAACCCCACAGTAAAATGACCAGTAGTTATTCAAAGCTCATCATATAATCTACATATACACACTTTCTTATTTAAATGGCCTGCTATTGTATCAAATTGATACTTTTATTAGCATCTTACCTGAAGATGAAGAAACAATAAAGGGGTGGAGTAACTTCCCAGACCAGGGAAATGGCAGGGTGTATCCTAGATCCCCAGAGAGGCTTGCAGCCACTGGCTGGCTATATCTCTGCTACCGGAAAATTTAAGCTGAGATCTGGGAATAATCTCCGTGGTTGTATGAGCAGTAGATATCTCCTGTGAGTTTCTTTCTGGAAAGAATTCTTTATCATGTTGAACCGTCCTATAGAGAAGCACCAGGTTTTGCTCATTGGTGGACCCTCACCGTCACTGCTTAGTGTGTCTACCCATGCCCCTTTCCCAGTGACTGCTGGGTAAGAACTACGGCAGAATCAACAAATCATTACTGGAATGACTCAGAGCTGGAAAACAGATCATGGGTTAGAGCACAGATCCTTTCCCCCCTGGAAAGTAGTTCTAGACGTTTGCTAGAACTCCAGAACCTCCAGGCAAGTTTTTCAGGTGCTCTAGGTCAGTTTTCCTAAGCAGAAGAATGAAGTGGTTCCTCTGATTTCTTTGGATAATGGGAAGGGGTCAAAGACTCCTCTTACTTTGGGAACGCTTTAACATGGGGTTTGAGGTCCAACGCAAAGAACAGTATGGAAGACTGGCAGACAGAGAACTCAGTGTAGCCAGGTGAAAGAGGTCCTCAGCCTATCACATCACAAAGTGACAGAAAGCTTGGCTCTACTCAAGAACACCGCGTGGTCAAGAACACTGGTGTCTTTGACCTGTTAACAGCGTCAGCATCTCTGGCTCCACCCCAGCCTGTGCATCACCCTGCCTCATGGGTGGAGTCTCAGGTAGCTCCCATGCACAGAATGTGAAGGCCTCTGGCAGTGAAGCCCACAGGAGGGCACATTGCAGTCGCCTAGAGAAGGAAATAATAACTCTAAAGGCAGGTGGGCTCTTTCAGCAGGCAGAGAGAGAGAGAGGAGGTGGGGAGGGAGGGATGTAGCTGGAGTTTTCCTGCCTTGCCCACAGTCAGGACAAATCTCTGTCATCCGCCAGTCCCACAGCCACTCAGACCCAACCAAGTAAACACAGAGACTTATATTGCTTACAAACTATATGGCAGGCTTCTTGCTAACTGTTCTTATAGCTTAAATTAATCCATTTCCATAAATCTATACCTTGCCACGTGGCTCGTGGCTTACCAGCATCTACACATGCTGCTTGTCATGGCGGCGGCTGGCAGTCTCTCTCTCTTAGCCTTCCACTTCCCAGAATTCTCTTCTCTCCTTGTCCTGCCTACTTCCTGCCTGGCCACTGGCCAATCAGTGTTTTATTTATTGACCAATCAGAGCAATTTGACATACAGACCATCCCACAGCAGAGGGAGGGGGAGGAGTTTACTTACAGGAGCTGAAATGACTCAAAGACAGCTGCATCACCAAATCATATCCCAGCAAGGGTGACAAAAAATCTGGGGACCTGGAGACCTAGGGACACTGAGCAACCTACAGGCAGCTCAACAAGTTGGAGAGTATCCTTTCCTGGTGGCTCAGCTGGTTTGAGTCTCTTATCATTAGCTCAGCTGGTCTCTACTTCTTCCAGGGACCTTGTGGGATCTCTCAAGTCTGCTTTTCAGCCTGGCCTGTCTGAGAGTGACTCTCAGCAGTCTTTAGTGTTTACTATGCAGAGGGAGGGGCCCGGTGAGTCTGGTCAGTTTCAGGGACTTCCTGAAGCTCTTTTCAGTTGTTTGCTTTTGCTTTTAAGGAACTTCTGGGCAGGATGCAATGGAATGTTTCAATCTCAGAGGAAACTGCTACACAACAATTTTTTTTAAAAAAGATCATTTGAGATTTGCTGTGGATATTGCTCTATATAAATAAAACATTGATGGCCAGTGACCAGGCAGGAAGTAGGTTGCCAGGCAGGAAGTAAGTGGGACAAGGAGAGAGGAGGATTCTGGGAAGCGGAAGGCTGAGGGGAGAGACACTGCAGCCACCGCCAGGATAAGCAACATGTAAAGATGCCGGTAAGCCAACAGCCACGTGGCAAGGTATAGATTTATAGAAATGGGTTAATTTAAGATATAAGAACAGTTAGCAAGAAGCCTGCCACGGCCATACAGTTTATAAGTAATATAAGTGTCTGAGTGATTATTTTATACGTGGATTGTGGGACTTCGGGCCTTGGGGAACCTGGAGAGAAGCCCTCCAGCAACAGAGATTGACCAGATTACCCCATCAAGCATGATGTGGGCTCAGGTCTTGCTTCCTGTTATGTGGCTACAAAGAACATCTGCAGGAGGGTCAATGCCATCCATAGTGACACCTCAAGTCCTGAGCCACCAGAAGACTTTACTCCTCGTCTTTTTCATCCTTGCCTGGTCTTTGCTGGTCATGTGACCCTGAGCCGTTCTAACTCTCCAGTCTTGGGTGGCCTCACCTCTACAACAGTGACTGTACTATCATTGTAGCCTCTGTCAGGATTGAGCAGACATGCTTGGAACAGCAAAATTGGAAAATCTTAGTTACTATCATTTATTTTTTAAGACGGCATCTCAGGTAGCTCAGACTGGCCTCCAACTCACTAGAGGCTGACTATATATAACCTTGACCCTCTTCTGATCCTCCTGCCTCCTCCTCCTGATTGATGTGACTGCAGATGTATGCCACCATATCTGGTTTATGCTGTGCTGAGGCTTGAACTTTGGACTTGGTGCTTGCTAAGCTCATTCTACCAAATGAGCTACACCCCCAGCTCCTCCTCATGATCATTTTTACTCTTTCCCCGAGTTAAAAGTGAAACTGAGGCCATGTAGGGAAGGCATCCCTCCGTGTCAGATCTAGACTAGGTTGGATTTGCACCAGTTCCTGCTTTCTCCTGACTGTCAGTGCTTGATAGAAATTTGACTGGGCTGGTTATTAAGCCATGTAGACTAGTACAGGTGTGATACCTCTCATATGAACAAGACAGAACATGGGGTATGCGTGCTAAAAATAATCTTTCCATTAAAAACAGCCCATTCTCTTGTTCCAAAACTTTTTCACACCTATTCTTAGCAGTCCAAGCTTCCATAGTCCATCTTGGGTTTCTGTTATTCCCGCTGGTGATCTCTTTAAAAGGGACACAGAGCGAGTCAGTGCAGCTATAGACATGTGTGTTTATCTTTTAAACCCCTGCAGTTGTTTGGAAATTGCCAACCACCCAAGTCTCTGATTTTTTCTGTCTGCCGGGCTGGTTACTTCGCCGCTACCTTCCTTTTCCATTCCGTTTTCATTCCTGCTCATTGTACTTCTTCTCCCACGAGGCAAAAATAGGACACCTGCTGTAAATCTTGGAGGGTTTTGTTCTGGGTTTTCTTGGAAAGCCAAACCAGAACCCCCCCCCCCCCCCCCCCCCCCCCCCGCTGGCAGAAGCAGCTGTGCTTCATATTTAAACGCGAACTCTAAAATGTCAAGGGAGAGGGAAGGCGACTTAGCCTATGAAAACATTACGCTTGGGGGGACAGGAATCTGTTTTTGAGATTTATGAGCCGAGAGCATGTCACACTTTAATGACTGGTAAATGAAACCCGTCACATCTGTGGAAGCCAGGCTGCGTTTTCTTCTGAGCACCCCCAGGGAATGCATCTCTTCTGAAACTCGAGTGGTCGCCTCAAAGTAGTTCGCAGGTCGGCGTGTTGCAGTAAATCTGAGAGCTAGATCATATAAGAAAGCTTAATAAGGAAACCATGCCCCCCACCACCAAAAAAAAGATATGCAGAGTTTTATGTATGGGCTATATTGCTAGTGAAGAGCAAGGTAAGAAAGCAGTATTTTTGGTTTCGGTTTACATTGTCCTCAGCTACAGTGTTTGTTTAAGCATGTTGAAAGCTGCGTCTAAATTTCATCTGCTCAGCAGATGTGGACAATGTCTTTCCCGGTTGTTCCCAGCACTTTGCCCACATCCTCCGTCAATTTTGCCTGCCATGTTGAGTCCTTTTCTCTTACCCCACCACTGAGTGTCACCAGGCAGAGATTCGACTCTTAGTGTACTCTTTGGTAGAAGCATTCTTTTTTTTTTTTTTTTTTTTTTTTTTTTGAGACAGGGTTTCTTTGTGTAGCTTTGCGCCTCTCCTGGAACTCACTTGGTAGTCCAGGCTGGTGCAAAGAGATCTGCCTGCCTCTGCCTCCTGAGTGCTGGGATTAAAGGCGTGTGCCACCACCACCCGGCAAAGATTTATTTATTTATTATGTGCCAGATCTCATTACAGATGGTTGTGAGCCACCATGTGGTTGCTGGGAATTGAACTCAGGACTTCTGGAAGAGCAGCCAATGCTCTTAACCACTGAGCCATCTCTCCAGCCCCATTTGAAGCGTTCTTACCAAGAGCAGGAGGAAGGCTTGGTGCACCCACGGGTACACAAGGGATGGGGGATCTAAAAGTGTTGGTTGAGAAGGAGAGACAGATTCCTATGCCAGGAGCATTTTGGTATCCTTTCCCTGTGTCCTGAGGATGAGCAGGGCTGAAGCCCTGGAGAAAGAGGTGGTGGAGTTCTTCTCTCAAGAGTTCTAAAATCATCCTAAATGATGACCACATATGCACCGGTCCATCTGGTCTGGTGTGTGTGTGTGAGAGAGAGAGAGATACAGAAGCAAGTGTGGAGGTAAGTCAAAGCTAGTCTGACAAGGCAGTGAACGGGGACATCTGTTAGACATACTGCCTGGGGCATCTAAAGCACCGTCCCTCGGGAGGGGACGTATGTAGTCAGCTGTTTGACACGAATTGATTTCCCCGTTAGCGCCAAATCCAAATTGCGCAGAACTTGACCGGAGAGGTCTTTTATTTATTTTTTATTTATTTGGCTGGCTGTGCTGGAACTCACCCTGTAGACCAGCCTGGCCTCGAACTCACAGACTGAAGTTAACTTCCCAGTTATGCTCTTCTTCGGTTTGGTTTGGGGTTTGGGGTGGATATGTCTAAAGCTTTCTTTTTGTTTGCACAGAGCAATGCCAAGGGCCATCAGGCCATAGCGTCCGGGTGAGTCAGGTTGCTGTACCACACTGGACAGCTATTTGCTCTCTAATTTGGGAGTAGTAATTATGAAACAGGACATGCAGGTGGATGGAAACAGGAACCACTTCCAGCTTGTTAGCTGATAACCAGGACCTAGCTGTTTCTGGCATATAGATCATACTTGATAATGATGAATGAATGAATGAATCTGTTGTATGAATGAATGAATGAACATTTTCACAATTTCAGAGCTTCTTATTTTACTTCCATGGCTTTGAACTGATGATCCACGCTCCTCGAGACTCTGTTTTCTTATTTTCAATATTTTATAGAGTTGCTGGAAGGAATAAAATGATATAATGTATCTGTACCCTTAGCATAGTGCTCCCTAAAGGCACTGGGGGAGCGTACACTATTATCCAGAGTTGATAGTGAGGGAGAAGAGGTGATTAAAGCTTGTATCGATCCTTGTGTTGATCTCTGTCGAGAGAATCACCAGAGAATTGTGAGAGAGAAGCCTGTGGGCAGGGATGAAGATATGAGAGACTGTACATACCTTGGCCCTGGCTAAGAAGGTAGACACGATTGGGGTAGAGTCTTAGCAAAACTGTCAATTTGGAGATTGGCCTTTGGGAGGTCACAGGTGCACCTGGTTTCAGAGCTCAGTACATCTCTACCGCATATACGACCCACATAAGGAAAGGATGCTTGTGGGCAGCACTAATTGGACTCGGTGAGTTGTAAGTAGAGGACATGATGGTGAAACAGGGATGGGTTAGGAGTCTGGAGGGAGTGAGAGGGGAGCGTCGGGGTGTCTAAATGTAGGATACGGTCTATCCATGTATAAAACTGTCAGCAATAGATTTTAAAAGTTTTTGAAATAGCAAAATGAGTGTTAGATCCAAGAGCCAGGTGTGTATGTGTGTATGAGCACACGTGCGTATGTACATGTACCTACATACATGAGTTATAGGCCCCCAGGACGTTGCCTGGTTAATAATGAGAATAAAGGAAGTGATGAGGAGGTGTCGGGAGGAAGGGAAATGTGGTGGTGTGAATAGGGATGGCCCCCCATAGGCTCATATATTTGAATGCTTGGTCATTAGGGAGTGGCACTACTTGAGAGGGATTGGGAGGTGTGGCCCTGTTGGAGCAGGTGTGGTCTTGTTGGAGGAAGTGTGGCCTTGTTGGAGCAGGTGTGGTCTTGTTGGAGGAAGTGTGGCCTTGGGAGGAAGTGTGTCACTGGGGGTGGGCTTTGAGGTTTAAGGGCTCAGGCCAGGCCTTGTGTCTCTCTCTTCCTGTTGCCTTTGGATCTGGATGTAGACCTCTCAGCTAATGTGTCTGCCTGTGTGCTGACATGCTTCCTGCCATGATGATAATGGACTAACTGCCTGAAACGGTAAGCAAGCCCCAATTAAATGCTTTCTTTTATAAGGGGTGTCATGGTCTGGGGTCTCTTCACAGCAATAGAACATTGACTAAGACAGAGAGGATGATAGTTAAAGTTAATTCCTGCTTTCTCCATGCCGTCCGGGGCCAGCCAGCTCTGCGGTGTTACCTGTGGGAAACATGGCTGATATTCTGTGCTGTCCTAGTCAAGGTTTCTATCTCTGTGAAGAGACATCATGACCATGGCAACTCATATAATGGAAAACATTTAATTGGGGCCGGCTTACAGTTTCAGAGGTTTAGTCCATTATTGTTACGGCAGGAAGTATGGCTGAATGCAGACAGACACAGTGCTGGAGAGGTAGCCGTGAGTCCTACATCTGGATCTGCAGGCAGCAGGAAGAGAGAGACTCTGGGTTTGGAATGGACTCTTGAGACCTCAAAATCCAACCCCTCCCCTCCCCAGGGACACACTTCCTCCAACAAGGCCATACCTCCCAATCCTTTCAAAGAGTGCCACTCCCTAAGCATTCAAACATATGAGCCTGGGGGGGGGGCATTATTCAAACCACCATATATGCTGTTTCTTGTGTGGGATTACTCTTTCCGAGAAAAATGCCAATGTTTATCGTTTAAATGGGATTCTGAGGATGTGTGAAAGGAGAATTAATAGGTAAAGTTGGTACCACAAACGTCGCATTAATAATGGTAAATTAGACATTGAACTAGGTATTATAATTGGAGAGATGGCTCAGCAGTTTAAGAGCACTGACTGTCCTTCCAGAGGACCAGGGTTTCCATTCCCAGCACCCACATGGCAGCTCACAACTGTCTGTAACTCCAAGATCGGACACCCTCACACAGACATACATGCAGGCAAAACACCAGTGCACATAATTAAAAATAAATAAAGAGGATTACGTGGTGCTTTTCCAGAGGATCTGAGTTTGATTCCCGCATCCACATCGGGCAGCTCACAACTGTCTATGACTCTATCTTCAGGAGATCAGATACTTCTGGCCTCCATAGATGCCTGCTCTCATAAACACATACCCACATGAAGGCATATACACATGTACATCACTTAAAACAGTACATATCAATATTTACAAAAATAAACACAGTATATATTACTTTCCCAACCCCTTCCTTCTTTCTAGAGACGAGAACACTGAGGTTTACAGTGCCAAGTAACATAGTAAGTTACAAAGTCAACATCAAAAGCCTTTCTCTGTGCTCTTCCTAACACTGACATGCACGTGAAATTCAAGGCTGTGCGTACAGTTAAATCCTGCATAGTGTAGAAGGGCTAGCTCAATGACAGGAATGGACGTGTCCACGGAACGTAGTCCTCTGCTATTCCAGACCATGGTTCCAGCTAAACACAGCAAGAGCCGCCATGTTGGTGCTTTCCCTTTGCACAGGTTACTATGGTTACTGTTCTCAGGTGGGACATTCAGCCTCTCACTTAATCCCTGCAAGAAACTCAGGAGCTGAGCAATCCGAATGGCATGCGGGCTGTTGGGCTGTTGGGAGGAAGCGGTAAATTAAACTGAGGACTTTTTCTGCTGGCTGCTGAGCTTCAGCTGGGTGAGGTCTGCTGCGCTGTGTTTCCCGTCCAGATGCTATGGAAAAAAAAAAAACAAAAAAACGCAGCAGGGACTCTGGTTCCGCACAGCAGGGGCGTTTCTCCCCAGACCACAAACACCTGGCACAGGACTTCTCTTCCTCCAGAAACAAATGAGTTAAGAGTGCAGATACAGTTCACCGACAGTCAATGTGGTCCATGGGGCTGGGTGGGACTGTGGGTTTTACAGGCCCCTTCTCCTCCGGTTACCGTCTTCCTTTTCAATAAGGAGTCACAGTATTAGCTAATATTTGTTGAGCTGTTGCTAAGGGCTGGACACTAGCCCAGTCACCGTGCATGCGTTCACTGACTTAACCCACATAGCTCCTTTTGGAGGGTGGAACTGAGGCAGAGACATGACATCTATTTGCCTAATGTCTCACAGGTAGCAGACTCTGATTCGAACCAAACCATTTTTTTTTTTTGGTTAGAGGCAAATGCTGGGTAAAGAGGGCCACAGCTGGGTGTCCGGATCACACCAAAAATCCTTGAGGACCATGTCGTCTTCTTCACTTCCTGACACCCACACAGATAGAGTATGGACTGGCGGTGTCGTGGGTGTAAGGTATGGCCTGAGCGCTGTCTAGCCAGCTTGGATGGAGGCCAGGATTCCTTGCGTTCCGTGTCTGACCTCTATGTGGTCCCTTGGGTTGGTTAGTGTCCACTTTCTATCGTGGCTTACATTTCCATTTACAACAGAACATAGATCCCTAACTTTCTACTCACCCGTTACTTTTACCCAAGTCTGTGTTAACAGCTGGTTAAAAAAACAGCTGTCACACCTCTTGCTCGCGTGAATGGGATTTGACTTTTCACATGGGGCACTTACCAGTCCAAGTGCCCCCCACAATGCATCTGTGCTGTGGAGAGCCTTAGTAGAGATTTTTTTTTCCTTCAAAAAGAACATATTTTGACACACTTAATTCATTTCTTGAAGTGATGCCAGTTAGTCATACCTCATTAGAGAGCCCTTTTGCTTAGACCAGTGGTTCTCCACCTGTGGGTCATGACCCTCTCGACGAACCTCTTATCTCCAAAAACATTTACATCACAATTCATAACAGTAGCAAAATTCTGATTAGGAAGTAGCAATGAAATAATTTTATGGTTGGGGGTCACCACCACATGAAGAAGGAACTGTGTCCCAGCATTGGGAAGTTTGAGAACCACTGGCTTAGGCATCTCCCGCCCTCCATCTGCTGCTCTGTGGTTGGCAGGTACCAGGTGTGTCCGGCAAACAGACCTGCCTGCCTTAGAGGCCTGCGCTTTCTGAAGTGCCGCCCCAGAATGCCACACTTCAAAGAAACCACCCTGCAGCTGTCACCTGGCTATCTGGGGGGGGGGGTGTCAGAGAGTTAATATGCAACCTTGCAAACCCCCCCCCCCACACACACACCTGGGACTCGGGGAAACATTTTTTTTTTCTGGTGCAGAGCATTTGAATGCGCCATCCGATTCTGCTCACTATTGTTCCTAATTTGCCCCAGCAGGAGCTCGGGCCTCTTGTCTTTAGATAAAGTGCAGTGTACATCTATCTCTCTCTAAACACAAAAGCAGAAACATTGAGGTTTTCTTCTCCGAATAAGAATTATGGAGTCTTTGCAGCTACTGTTGGCAGGAGTTTAATTATGGGACTAATTTGTTATAAAAAAGAGAGAGAGAGAGAGAGAGAGAGAGAGAGAGAGAGAGAGAGAGGTTTTCTAACATGTGGCGCCTTTTATCTGAGGATTCCAGTGGTTCACATGCAAATAAGTCACTTCTTCCCTTGACTGTGTTTGTGTGCACTCAATTACAGTTTTACCTTGTCCTTGGGCATCCTGGTCTCTAGTTAAGGGGCGGGAGGTTAAAGCTTATTTATAAGTTGCTGCCATATGGATGTAGATTAGATCTCCAAGAGGACTTCCTGGTTATGATGTGATTAAGTGAGCTGCTGGGGGAGTTCTTTCTCAAGAGTGGCATGAGAGGACTTCCTGCCTCTTTGACGGTGCCCTTTTCGGGATGAAAACCAAGTCACCATCCACTTCTCGTACAGCAGGCTCGGGCTGGCTTCCCCAGAGATAATAAAGCATCAAAGAAAAGAAAAAGAGGTTTGAAGCGAGTGACGAGGGAAACCCAAGTTCTGTGAGATTCTGCTTGACTCTTTGGGCCTAGACTCTTTGAAGCCCAGGGCTGCAGGCCAGTGTACCTCAGCTCAAAGACAGGACATGAGTTTCGTCTGGAGTAGTATTTGCTGCTGTCCTATTCTTTTCAACTTTATTTTACTTATTGGTGTGTGCATGCCTGTTCGTGTGTGTGTGTGTGTGTGTGTGTGTGTGTGTGTGTGTGTGTGTGCTGGTGTGTGCATGCCTGATCATGTGTGTGCTGGTATATGCATGTGCGTGTATACCTGTGAATACCACGGTTCAATCTTGTGTGTTGTTCCACATCTACACTCACCTTTTTTTTTTTCTTTAGATAGAATCTTTCATTGGCCTGCAACTTGCCTGCTAGGCTAGAGTGCCTGGCCAGGCAGCCCTAGAGATCTGCTTACCCCTGCCATCCCAGTCCGGGAACACAAGCAGATGCCACTTTGTAGGCTCTGAAGATCGAACTTGGAACCTTGTGCTTGCAACACAAGTACTTTTCCTAACAAAGCAAACTTCACAGCTCCAGGTGTGAAGACCTCTTAATGCCCCGACTCACTTTTTCATATCTGTCAAATAAAAATAGCAATATACTGTAGTGGGTAGCCATTCCAGCTTTGGTCTGGAAGTTCCAACCCCCATTGAGGCTTCGGTAACTGTCATGTCTACAAGGCAGGGCCAAGAGAGGACCCTGAAGACCCGAGATCTGGATGCACCAGCTCTCTTGTTTTTCTGGACCCTGGACGCTAGAGGTAGACTGAGCAGAGTTCTCCAGAGAACACTGCCGGACTGCGCTGCAAGTTGCGCCACTAAATAAACCTCCCTTTTAACTACGTGGAGTGGCCTTAATAATTTCACCAATAATATACTTCCACCTTCTAGAAAAGTCATGAGCACTAGATGAAAAAAGGAATGTAGCCGGGCAGTGGTGGCACACGCCTTTAATCCCAGCACTCAGGAGGTAGAGGCAGGTGGATCTCTGTTTGAGGCCAGCCTGGTCTACAGAGTGAGATCCAGGACAGCCAGGGCTACACAGAAAAACCAGTCACACTCAAAAAATGCTATGATCATAACACCGCTTAGTTTTTTTTTTTTAAAGATTTAATAACTTATTTTTATGAGCATTGGTGTTTTGCCTGCATGCATGACTGTGTAAGGGTGCCAGATCCCCTGGAACTAGAGTTACAGACAGTTGTGAGCTGCCATGTGGGTGCTGGGAATTGAACCTAGATCCTCTGGAAGAACAGCCAGTGCTCTTCACCACTGAGCCATCTCTCCAGCTCCACACCATTAATCTTGACTAGCCACACCCCGGAGACTCCTAGGGAAAGGTATGTAATAGTGTCTCTTTTCTGGATCCATAGCATTTTCAATTAAATTGTTAAGGTGCTTCTTCAACTGTGGGTTGGGTCTTATCAATGACTTATAGACTCAATTTAATTTTTATCAACTAGCCCAAGAAGGAAAAATATCTACATAGAAGGCAGATATTAAGGATAGTTGTTTTGTAAACAAATACTCCTATTATAGAATATGAATATTAACTATGCACACATACATCTCCATACAAACATATTATGATGTGTTTTGTTTTGAGCACCATCTAAAGAATAAAAGAGAGGTTTTGGAATATGTGAGACCCTAGACTTGGTCCTGAGCATTGAGTGTGTGTGTGAGAAGGTGCGATGTATTTTGTGGCTAAAACCTGTAACTGCCATGCCTCATGGACCATCTGTCAAAATAGTGTAGTCTTTTAGACATGTGATTAATTGTAAAGGCAACCCACAGGGAAAGGGATTCTATGTATGATTTACAGGGAAAACAAGACAAAAACTGTCAGGCACAGTGTATAAGTTGTAAAAGCTCATTTTGGGCTTGGAGAGATGGCTCAGAGGTTAGGATCAAGAGCTTCTTTAGAAGACCCGAGTTTAGTTCCCAGTGCATACATTAGGCGGCTCATAACCACCTGTAACTCCAGCTCCAGGGCATCTGATGCGCCTTTCTGACTCCAAGGGCTCCTGCACTCCAGTGCACATACCCTCACTGACACACACACACACACACACACACACACACACACACACACACAAATTTTTAAAAAGCCCATTCTTTGCAAAATATAAACAAATGGAATGTTAATTTCGAGTATGAAGAATACTCGAAAACTACATGAACAACTAATTCACATAAAAAAGTACATGGCACACAGACATCAAACTATCTCTAGCCCCAGTGGCAATAAAGGAATCCACAGAAAGAGGTAACTTACTTATTCGTCTATCATATTAGCAATTTTATTTTATTGTAGTACTCAACAGAAAGACAATTACAGGGAAATAAATACTTCCACTCAAGACTTGTGGGAACCAAAATAGCTCTTTCTTTGAGGGAGCGATTTTATTTCCAAAGCCATAAAAATGTATCTATCCTTGGAGTCGAAATTCACCTCAGATGTTTACCCTAAGGCCATAAGAAAGCAGGTGCACAAACATTTAGTAACCGGGCTGTTCGCTGCAGGCCTGTTAGAGGAGGGAAATGGATAATAAGGTTTTTGTTTTTTGTTTGTATTCCAGAGGGTTAGGGGGGGAAAAAAGCAACTGATAAAATTTGGTGAACTTAAGTAATGGGATAAGAGATTGTTAGTAGAAATTATCCTGCAATGTGGTTCCTGAGAAAATTCCCCTCTGAGGAGGGCCTCCAACTTCGCTTCTCGGGAGGCTTGCTCACTATGGCACCAGACTCCTCTTAAGCGAGCTGAAGACTTGGTTCCTAAGTGGCACGCCATGGCCAAAGTGCAATAGGTTGAATCTAAATGAAGGCGCTGATGAGTAAGAATCTGGGCGGCTTCAAGTCATGTAAGCTGTGGAAGAAATGATAGGTGATGTATGCAGGCGCTGAGTAGCTCATACCTGCCCTCCTGTTCTCTGCAAGAGCTCCAACCCACACCCAGCTAAGCTTGGGCCTCCCTCTCGAGGAAACTGGAGTGATGGTCAAGCATTATCAGATGGCCACACCCGCTGAGGAAATGTCCCTCCCTCGCCTCGCCCAGGTGTACCCAGGGCTATAAACTGGGTCCTGTCGGGTCACTGTACACGTGCAGCCCCACAGTCAGCCGGGAGCTGTGGAGCCATTTTGCTCTAGGCTGCCTTGCAACCCACGGGGGTGAGGGGAGCTTCCGGTACATTTAATCCCCACCCCCATTCCCTAGTCTGGTTCACTGGTTAGAAATAAGACACAAGCTCCTACCCCTACAACTTGATGAAGTGTGGCAAGTGAGAAAATCAGCCACAGCTCAGTGTTTTACACACACACACACACACACACACACACACACACACACACACACACACGCTGGGAAAAGATAATGTGTACACACGGTGCTGTGGTTTGGAATGTGGCTGTCCCCTGAGTTCATGCGCAGATGTTTGGCTTTGAGTGTAGTGATGCTAAGAGAGGGGGACCTTTAAATGGTGGAGCCATTGGCTCAGGAAGAAATGAACTCCTTGGGGCTACGGGTATTTCCACTGAGAATGAGTGGGCTCTACTCCTCCCCAGTCCCTGCCTTACCATGTGGTCTCTCTCTCACTAATATTGAGACAAGATCTCATGTAGCCCAGGCTGGCTTCATATTCACTATGTAGCCAAGAAGACCTTGAACCTCTGACCCCCCCCCCCTCCTGAGTGCTGGAATTACAGGTTTTTGCCATCATGCCCCGTTTATTCAGGGTTAGAGGTCAAAACCCGGGCTATACCATCTCTACCCACCTTTTCCCGTCTTATTTCACCTAGCCTGGGATTTTTTTCTCAAACGTGTGGCCCTTCCTCTGCCTCAGCTTCCTAGTGCTGAGATCCTGTGTGTGCCCCATTGGGCCTGACGTCTCTTTTGTTTTATTTTGGTCCCACCATGAGGCCATTTGTTGTGAGTCTCACCGGAGTGAGCACTACGCCGTTTAAACAATCAGCCTCCCAAACAGAGAGCTACACAAACCTCCTTAATAAAATGCTGGTGCATTGGCTTGTATCTGTCATCCCAGTACTCAGGCAGCTGAGTGAGGTAAAGGGATCAGCGAGAGTTCAGCTTGACCTACACCATTAAGTTTGAGGCCATTCCAGGCCACAGTGTGAGACTCTGTCTTCACATACACCCTCCAAACCAACCAACTAAACAAACCAGCCAGCCTCAGCTATGGTGGTGGTGGAAACAAACCAGTTGAGACCTATGTATTTTGAAAAGGAGGCTGAGCCGAGCGGTGGTGAAGAGCCAAGTGGATCTCTGTGAGTTCGAGGCCAGCCTGGTCTACAAAGTGAGTTCCAGGAAAGGCACAAAGTTACACAGAGAAACCCTGTCTCAAAAAACAAAACAAAAACAACAACAAAAAAAGAAAGAAAGAAAGAAAGAAAGGAAGGAAGGAAGGAAGGAAGGAAGGAAGGGAGAGAGAGAGAGAGAGAGAGAGAGAGAGAGAGAGAGAAAGAAAGAAAGAAAGAAAGAAAAGGAGGCTGTGTACTGCTGAAGATAACTGTATAAATGGAGGACATGACTATTCCCAGGTACGGCTGAGGTTTTTACTGTAGACTGGAGGGAACGGACACCAGAGGCATCTGGAAGAGTCCAGAGCAGGGAGAGAAAGCAGTAGACTGAACATGGCCTGAAGACTGGTCTTGGCCATAGGGGGGTGGGGGAGAGCGAGAGAGGAAGAGAGTTGACCGAGAGAGAGGGACAAGAGAGCACGTGGCAGGCATGGGGGGTGGGGAGTTTATAAGGGAATTTGAACCTGGGGCCGGGGAGGGAAGCCTGTGAACCTGTGAAGTTTAGGGGAGGGGGCCGGTGAAAAGAGTTGGGATGCCAGCATGGACTCGGAAATGTGAAACAGGTCCTTGTGACCCTGAGGGAGCCTGGAGACCAGTAGGAGCTGCGGTGTGCTAATAGGTACCACAGATAGCATTTGTCCCCTCTGTCAGGGATGAAGAAACGGCTCCTTTGGTAGAGGTGAATGTAGCTAGAGTTTTCCTGCCCGGCCCCACAGTCAGGACAAATCTTTGTCACCCGCCAGTCCCACAGCCGCTCAGACCCAACCAAGTAAACACAGAGACTTATTTTGCTTACAAACTGTATGGCCGTGGCAGGCTTCTTGCTAACTTTTCTTATATCTTAAAGTAACCCATTTCCACAAACACATGGCTCGTGGCTTACCGGCATTTTCACATACTGCTTGCCCTGGCCGAGGCTGGCAGTGACTCCTTCCGCCTTCCTGTTCTTTTATTTCTCCTCTCTGTTAGTCCCGCCTATACTTCCTGCCTAGCCATGGCCAATCAGGTTTTCTTTATTGACCAATCAGAGCAACAGATTTGCCATACAGACCATCCCCCAGCACAGTCAAGTGCAGACCATCTCAGAAACCTGCACTCAGGCCCGTGGTCCTGATCATCCTCTATGCGGACCTGCTGGGTAAAACCACGAGGAACCCGAGAACGGGCTCCCACAGGACATACAGAACACCCCACAGCAAATGAACCATCATTCTGAGACGTGCTGGCTTTGGCTAACTGCCAGGATCTGGACCCGACGTTAACAACATAAACATTTTTCCTGGTTCAAACTCAGATGACTTCTCTCTAGTTTAGCTCCATTTTTGGATTTTTCCTCAAACAAGCCAGGTTTGCATGGTTGACAGAAGACTATATTTGCCATTGCTGTCCGGTAAACTGATGTTCGGCTCCCAGAATGGTATGATGCGATTGATGAGCCCTGTTGGGTGGATACCTGAGGGAATAAGTATTGAAGGCCATGCACACCTCAGTTGGGGATGGGACAGAGTTAAAGAGGGCTTTAAAATCATTGCTAACATCACATTTCTCCAATATCCTCAGCGTGCTGGGGTCACAGGTTAGTGCTGTTAGCTTGTGTTGAAAGACATTGTGTCTTGTCTCTTTTCTTCTTTCTCTTTCTTTCCCCTCCCTCCCTCCCTCTCTCCCTCTCTATCTTCCCTCCCTCCTTTCTCTCTCTCTCTTCTCTCTCTCTCTCTCTCTCTCTCTCTCTCTCTCTCTCTCTCTCTCTTTCTTTCATAAAATCACCCATGACTTTGGGTGTCCTGTCGTATTTGGGCTATTTTTCTTCCAGCACAGATGGTTTCGTTTGGGATGTTTTCAGTTTATTCTTTGCCCTGTGACAATTTGATAATTTAGTCTGAAATAGACTGGCAATAGACAGGTTGACAAGAGAGAGGGGAAAAGAAAGACATTTATTAAGTGCCTATCCATAGAACGCCACACACCCATGCACCCCCCTCCACCCTCCCCACTCCCCCATTAAGGAGGTCTAAACAGATAAGGCTTACAGAGAGCTAAGTGAATGGACAAAGGCTTGGGCTTCTGAGAACAAGCCCAAAGCAAGCTGGGAAAGCAGCTGGCAGAGGTACACGGTGACTAGGGCCATTTTCTCACACAGATAATCTCCCAAGTAACAGCCACCTGTGGAAATCTCTGAGCCAACTGTCAGAGCGCCCAACTTTTTTTTTTTCTGTGCAAGGATCCTTCCAAGGTAGAGTGTTTTCCGTTAGAAATGTCTCCTCACACCTGGCAGTTATTCATTCACTAATATGAATGCTGAAAATTGCTTCTGTAAATGAGCAGCCTTTGGGAGTTGATTTTGTCATAGTCCGTCGGAATAGCTAACTTGAAATATGCCAAAGAAATATTTTTGAGGTCTCAAAGTTTGTTTCTGTAGGCTCATTGTCCTAGCTAGTTCTATGTCAATTTGATACAAGCTAGAGTCATGGAGAAAATGCCTCCATAAGACTGGGCTATAGGCAAGCCTGTAGGCCATTTTCTTAATTAGTGATTGATGGAGGAGAGCCCAGCCCATGGTAGGTGATGCCATCCCTGGGCTGGTGGTCCTAGGTTCTATAAGAAAGCAGACGGAGCAAGGCATGGGGAGCAAGTCAGTAAGCAGCACTCCTCCATAGCCTCCGCATCAGCTCCTGCCTCTAGGTTCGTGTGCTTTTTAAGTTCCTGTCCTGACTTCCTTCAATGATGATCAGCAAAATGAAAGCATAAGCCAAATAAGCCCTTTGTTCCCCAACTTGCTTTGGTCATGATGTTTCATCACAGCAATAGTAACCCTAACTATGACACTCATGATGGCTGGCTAGTCAGCCCAGCATAAGGGCTAATCTTCATTATCATTTTGACTGGGTTTAGAATTTCTGTAGAAATATACCTTTAGGTGTATCTATAAGTGAATTTCCAAAAGGTTTAACTGGGGATGCAAGACCCACCTTGAATGAACTGGAATCTCCCATTGACTCAAGGCAGAGAGAGCAAGCCAAGCCACAACATTCACCTTCCTGCTTCCTGAGAGCAGATGCTCCTGGGATCATGTCTTCCTCTCCATGATGGACTGTGCTCTCAAGCCATGAGGCCAGACAAACCCTTCCTCGAGTTGCTTTTGTTAGGCATTTTGTCTCGGCCGTAAGAAAAGTAACCAATACATTCTGTCAGTCTTTCCCTGGAGGGTGAGGTAACCATGAATGTGGCCAGGAGGCTGGCCTCTGATAGTCACCCCAAGTCTGACAAAGTGTGAAGAGTGAGGAATCTTCCATGTGCCGCCATAACTGTCTATGAGGATATCTGTCTAGGTAACTGGCGGGGGTGGGGGGAGGACGACACTGTGGTACTTCTTAGTTGGAGTTTCTATTGCTGTGAAGAGATATCATGACCATGGCAACTCTTATAAAGGAAAACATTTAACTGGGGGGGCTCCCTTACCATTCAGAGACTTAGTCCATTATCGTCAAGGCAGGAAGCATGGCGGCATGCAGGCAGACGTGGTGCTGGAGCTGAGAGTCCTTACATCTTGATTCACAGGCAACAGGAAGTGGTCTGTCTCAGTGGGTGTGGCTTGAGCATATATGAGACCTCAAAGCTCACCTCCACAAGACCACACCTACTCCAACTATTAGTGCCTCCTAATGGTGCCACTCACTTTGGGGGCCATTTTCTTCCAAACCACCACATCATGGTGGTTACTTTTTTTTAAAGTAACATAATCAATTCTGTCACTATCGTTGGCTTCCCAAGTTTTTGTGCATAACCTGGCTTTGCCCATTCAGTTAAGGCGAGGCTTCTTCTTTCCCAGCATGCCTCATGGAATTTTCTCAAGGATAAATCAGCTAACAGCTGGTATAGAGTCAGGAACTCGTCAGTGATCAGTAAATGGCCTTCTGTGTCTGCATTCTCTGTCCCCCTGGGGCTTGCTACGCTGGAAGAGGTTTTTCCCTTGGAGACTGGCTGCTAATTATATCAGGCCGGTGTGGGAATTTAGCTTGAGAGACTGGTTGATCCAACTTGGATTGTTCTGGAAGAGGGAGGCAGGCTCTGCCCCTCATTAGGTGTCTTTGTCTTTCCTCCCGATTACTCGGCTTGCACCTCTGTTAGACACCGCCAATGTCCAACCTGCAGTTTTCATAATACCGTGGGGCTTGTGGGAACCGAAGAAATCGCTTCCAGATCTAACACAAATAAGTTCTGGCCACAAGCCTGAAAAGAGGTCCCTGGGAACCCAATCAGGGTTGGGCAGTAAAGCCCAGTGCAGTCTAATGAGACATTTGCATGCTAGGCCTATTTTTTTTTCTGTTTGGTCCTCAAGGACTCATTCTTGAGTGGGTTGAGTATGTACTGCAGGCGGTGCCCAGGATCAAAACACTGAAAACCCAGCACATCCTACCAATCGCCAGCCCCAGTTACTTGTGGGTTCTTACCATGATTTTCTTTTTAGAAGATGAACGATTTTATGTGATCTGAGAGAGAAACCATGTTATTTATTTATCTGTAGGTTTCCAAGATTACATTTACTTTTTTGTTTTGTTTTTTTTTTTCAAGACAGGGTTTCTCTGTGTAGCTTTGGTGCCTGTCCTGGATCTCGCTCTGTAGACCAGGCTGGCCTTGAACTCACAGAGATCCGCCTGGCTCTGCCTCCCCAGTGCTGGGGAGGCATACACCGCCACCGCTGCTGCCCGGCCTACATTTACTTTATGTACACATGTTTGTGCGTGCAGAGTGTGTGCAGCAGTGCATGTGTGGAGATCCAGAGGACAGCTGTAGGGGTCAGTTGCTGGGAGAATCTGATATTGGCTTTCCAATGATAAGGGAGTAGTTCTGGAGGAGGGGTGTCGATTGGAAAGGATGTGCTGAGAAGAACCTTCTCTGCTCAGGTGAAGCCTGCCAGGGTGTGTGAATGGTAGAGTGTGATGTGTCCTAATTTGTGTGATGGTGGAGAGGAAAGAACTGGGTGGCTTTGCCAGAATCCCCCAGTCTCTGCCATAGTAGGGGAACCACAGAGAGGCAAGCTTGCTGGTTCCCAGGTGGAGACTTTTTTTTTTTCAAGTCAGCAGTGAGAAGAAACTAAGGATTGCTGCTTCCTCCGCAGGGTCAGCCATGACGTCATTGGTAACCGCTCCTCGGCTGCCTGTGTAATACCAAAGTCTCGTTGTTCAAAGTAACTCGCCTTGTAGACCAGGCCGGCCTCGAACTCACAGAGATCTGTCTGTTCCTACCTTCCGCGTGCTGGGATGAAACGACTGCGCCTAGCTTTAATTTTATTTTTTTTTAAAAGAAGTTGTTTACTCGTTGTCTTGTGTGAGTGCAGGAACATGCCTGTGTGGAAGTCAGAAAACAAGCTTTGGGAGTTGGTTCTTGTCTTTCACCTTGTACAGGTAAGGATGAATATGATCAGAAGGCTAACCTTTGATACTCACTGTTAGAATTCCTAGACGCTTCCCCAGCTACATGACCGAGTGTGCACTGGAAAGATGCTTAGTCATCCCAGGGCCTTACGTCTTACTAGTCCTTGCACAGTGTGATCACATAATCTATGCGCATGCATGGCATGGCTAAGCCCATATGTGTGTGTGTGTGGGGGCAGATCCTATAAAAGTGGGTTCCACTTATTCCTCCCCCTTCTTCCTGCACGGTCATCCCATGGGCCTATGCACATCTTTCCTATTCCCTTCCCTTAATAAACTCTTATAGTGGTTTTTGTTGTACCTCGTGGCGTTTCTGGAATGGTAAACAGCGCCGCTTAATGAATAACATTGCACCATTTAATAAATAACAGTCATCCCAGTCTCCAAGTGTGGAGAGTGGGGAATTCCTCCATGAGCCATGACTGTCTATGAGGATATCTGTCTAAGTAACTGGGGGAACACTGTTGTACTTGCGTCTTAGGGTTTCTATTGCTGTGAGGAGACACCATGACCACGGCAACTCTTATAAAGGAAAACATTTCATTGCGGGGGAGGGGTCCCTTACAGTTCAGAGGTTTACTCCATTATCATCATGGCAGGAAGCATAGTGGCATGCTGGTAGATGTGGTGCTGGAGCTGAGAGTCTTGTTTCTTTTTCTTTTCTTTTTTTTTTTTGGTTTTTCGAGACAGGGTTTCTCTGTGTAGCTTTGCGCCTTTCCTGGAACTCACTTGGTAGACCAGGCTGGCCTCGAACTCACAGAGATCCACCTGGCTCTGCCTCCCGAGTGCTGGGATTAAAGGCGTGCGCCGCCGCTGCCACCGCCACCGCCACCACTGTTGCCTGTGCTTGCTCCATCTTCCTGCCTCTGCCTCCATTTCCCCACGGGAGTGAAAGAATTACAGGTGCCTATCACTGCGTGTGTCTGTGTTTCATTTTATTTCATTTCCAGAGACTGAGTTTAGGTTATCAGGCTTGAATACCTAGCACTTTAACCCACTGAGTCATTTCCCAGCCTCTCACATTTGTTTATTTTAAACTCAGCATCAGGGATGTCAAGACAAGTAAACTCAAATTTTAAAATATGGAAAGAATATTGGGGCATGGTGATGCATGCCTGTAGTATCAACATGTGGGAGGCCGAGGCAGGAGGATTGCTACAATTTCAAGCTCAACCTGGACTGACCTTGTCACAAAAAAAAAAAAAAAAAAAAAAAAAGAAAGTGGGGAGGGACAATATATCTTATCAACCTCACACTGGAGAAATATTTAAAAGGCCACCAGGAATTATATAATTATTTGATAGTTCTGTGTATGATTTGCTCTTGTCAATGTCTGAACCTTGTGATGTTACATATTAATTTGTAAATTTAGATCTGGCTTAAAAGATGGCCTTAGAGTGCCAGGCATAGTAGCACAGGCCTTTAATCCCAGCACTTGGGAGGCGGAGGCAGGTGGATCTCTGTGAGTTAGAGGCCAGCCTGGTCTACAGAGCGAGATCTAGGATAGCCAGAGCTACATAGTGAGACCCTGTCTTGAAAAAACAAAAACAAAAACCAACAATAAAACAAAACCAGAAAAAGATGGCCCTAAGATTACGGTTTCATTGTCCTGTAGGATGTTGACTAGATGGTGTTGACTAGATGGTGATTCCGGTAACACTCAGCATCTAGGGCATGCTTAGTGCCCACTCCAGCACTGAGCTTGACCCCAAGCCCACCAGTTTGCATCTGACCTAAGTAATATTCTTCACGTAGTCTCCTTTACAGATATCTGTAAACACCCCCATTCCCAGTTGCCCTTTGACCCGCTAGGCTATCGCTGCCTCCCCATCAATAGGTTGAGTGTGAGCTAAGGTGACATTTACATTCATTCACACCAGCTGTGTTTGTAGCTGGTGTTTGTTCTTCAACAGTGCAACACAATCTTTTATCGCTTGTCATGATTTCTCCCATTAACTTTTCCCTGACTGACTTTCCGTGAGGGATGCTGGGTAGAGTCAGGATTTTCCCATTTATTTCTGTGGAGGCCTCATGTATAATCCTATCTATGTACTTAAAAAACATTTGTAAACAACTAATAAAACCTTTTTCTGATGCAAATTGATGTGCCAATCTGTCCCTTTTCTTAAAGGAAGTTAGCATGAGATTTCTTCACAATTAAGGGCTTTTATGTAAATGGGAAAATCAGTAACTGTCAATGATTAGATCATGTGCACATATCATTTTTTTCTGGTTTTGTGCTAAAAGTTTTTCTGTAAATGTAAACAGTTTGAAGAAAAAAAGAGACTGAATTGATTTGAAAGAAAATCATTTGTTTAAATAATAATAATAATAATAATACATAACTTCTGAATTAGATATAGATGAATTCAATCAGGAGTTGTTTATTACCTGAACAAATTTGACCTCTTGTCCTGAAATAATGAGCCACCTGAGTTCCACTACATTTTGGTGTGATGCATTTGTGTCTTGGAAATTTTGGACAGCAACATGAATTCAAATAGCTTTAACTGATTATTCAAAAAAAAAAAAAACACAAAACCCCACAAGAACAGGCGTGAGAGCTGTAAACGCAAGAGATGTGTGTCTAGGACCATGAAAATTCTGCCTCAGTCTCTCCTACCCAGAGAGGTAAGGGTTACCACCCACCAAGGGGTGTATAGCACTGTTATTCAATAATCTTCCTTCCTTCCTTCCTTCCTTCCTTCCTTCCTTCCTTCCTTCCTCCCTCCCTCCCTCCCTCCCTTCCCTCCTTCTTTCCTTCCTTCCTTTCTTCTTCCCTTCCTTCCTTCCTCCTCTTTCCTTCCCTCCTTTCTCATCCTTCTCTTTCTTTCTCATGGTGGCACTGGGTTTGAACCCAGGGCCTTGTGAGTCATAACCAGAGCAAGTACTTGCTATTCTTATATTATTTCCGACCTGGAAGTTGCATGTAAAAACGCATGACAGAAGACCTCCAAATGATGACCTTGGTGTTTCCATAGTTCAAGCCAGAGTATTTTAAATCAGATTCACAGTGCCTTTTTTCACATGATCTTTATAAACGTAGATATAGTGAATCTCTTTAGAAGGTGTCTAATAGTTCAGTTAATGTGGTCAGAGACCATTAGCAGGAGTTTTCCTTTTCTTTGCTGAGGGAAGTGGACAGTGATGAGAACAGCAAGCAGGGTCTGCATTCGAAGGCGGCACTCGTCACTTCCTGTCCTCCACACCTACCTGCTCACAAATGTAGCATTACCTTTGTTGGAAACCTTTTTTCTGTGGCTGTAGTGATATCCTCAGCAGCCTGTTTCAAGATGGAACACTGACCTGTGTGTGGTAGAAGAGAGAATGTTAAAATGCTAAAGTTAATATATTAAAAATCCAAGATCTGGCCAGTAAGATGGCCCAGTGAGTAAAACAAAAACAAAAACATGCCATGCATGTTTGGTGACCTCAGTTTGATCCCTGGAAACCACATAAAGATAGAAGGACAGAAGTGATTCCAGAAAATATCCCTTGACATCTACAAAAATGCCACAGCACAATACCACCCCTCAGTCATGCACACACAGCTACACTAATAGTCAAAATGTTAGAACTCAAAGATTGGGGCTGGAGAGAATAGTCAAGAGTGCTTTCTGTTCTTCCAGAGGACCCCAGTTCAATTCCCAGCACCATGTTATGGCTCACAACCTGCTGTAACTTCAGATCCAGGGGCTCTGACACCTTCTTTTAGACTCTGCAGGTATCCACATACATGGCATGCACACACACACACACACACACACACCATATAAAATAAAATCTCTTTCTAAAAATTCAAGGTCAAGAGAGACATCCTATTTGCCCATTGCGTTAGCCAACTTTCTGTTACTCAACAAATACTTGAGGTAAATAAACAAAAAATATAAATAAAAAGTTTCTCTTGGCTCATGTTTTTGGTCCATTGTTGACTGGCTTTGTTGCTTTTGGACCTGTGATTGAGATAGTACATCAGTGTCAGAAACGTGTAGAGGGAGCTGCTTGCTTCATGGTGTTACCAGAAATTTTGGGGAGTCCCAATGGAGCTGTCATATGATACTGGGGAAATTAGGGTCTCCTAGTAGGGTCCTTAGCCTCATTAATGAAAGAATTTAAGAACCGACTCAAATAGAAACTTAAGGACAATTAGAGTTTAAAAGAAAAACATCCAAGGCAGGCAAGCTGTAATCTTTGGCAGCTGCCCAGAAGAGGAGAATGGGTAAGAAAAGAAAAAAAAAAATACCCATGCCTTTTGGGTTAAGCTGGCATGGAGGTCAGTCACATGGCAGGAAGGGGAGCTCAGAGAAAGATCAAGGAAGCCCAAAATACCAGAAAAAAAAAAGCATCCTAAAGAAAGAGACAGGAAAGAAGAAAAAGTAAAAGCTACATCTTTCTGAATCAGGACTTCATGGGAGCTTGTAGGATGGCACTGGAGACAGGCATTGTGGGAAGGGACTATACATTATCTCATTAAAGAGACAATTATTCCTTCTATCCCATTAACAGGGCTTCAGGTGAGCCTGCCTTCCTCGGGATGACCTCACCCGCCTGGAGAAGGGTGGTCCCTTAGCCATGTCATTGACCTGTCCAACTGGCATGTTAGGTCTCCACCCAGGCCGGAGATTTCACTCTCTTGACCAGAAGGAAGTAGTTTCCTTTATGGGCCTTGACCGTCACCGTGACAGTGACAGACAGAAAGCAAAGAGAAGAGACACCGTCTCCTTCACTGACACTCCCCCAATGACATAAACTTCTTTAAGGCCCCACCTCCTAGAGGTTTCCGTTACCTTCTAATGTACCAAGGCAAGGACCAGGCCTTTAGCACAGTGATCTCTGGGGAAAACCTACCCAGGGTTGCTTTAAGAGTGGTGGGTCAGAATCGTGTTTGAAAAGACGATTTTACTGATCAGTGTGAAAGTGACTGATGTCTTTACTGTTGTTTTTCCTATCACATATTTACAGTCATCTGAATTATGATTTGTAGCAATTTAAAATAGCCAAGCATGTAAGTTCAAATTTACAAACATATCTTTAAAACTAAAAGGAAAAACATTTATTTATTTGTATGTGTGTCCATGGATGTGGGTGCACGGGTTTCATGGCTAGAGTCAAGAGGTTGGAGGATGACTTTTGGGAATTGGTTCTTTCCTCCCATCATGTAGGTTCTGAGGAGCCAATTCAGGCCTTCAGGCTTGGCAGCAGGTATCTTGATCAGCTGACCCGTCTCACCAGCCCCAACAAACTGTATATTTTTTTTAATTAAAAATTTATTTTATGTCTATGAATGTTTTGCTTGCATGTATGCATGTCTGTGCACCGTATGCATGCCCAGTGCCCTTGAAGGCCAGATGAGGATGTTAGATCCCTTGGAACTAGAGCTACAAGCAATTGTGAGCTGCCATATGGTTGCTGGAATTGAACTGGGGTCCTCTGGAAGAGCAGCCAGTGCTCTTAACCACTGAGCCCTCTCTCCAGCCCTCCCCAGTGAAAATGTCCTTGAGGTTTGTCCAAAGTTCCTTAAAGATATTTTTTGTTTCTCTTTAGACTACTAAGGGTTCATAAACAAATGATATGAAAAGCCTTTGCTCTTAATAATAAAATGTCTTCAAGTAAAAAAACAAATGTGGGTGAGAAATCACATACACACGTATGCCAGGCTTCAGAACACACATGCCATACAACCAATTGATAACAGGCAATTGTCCAACTTCTCTCGGTGTTCACAGCTGCTTATCTGGATGCTAGGGTGTTGTTCAATGTTATCGGGGAGGCTGGATCCTTTTAAACAAGCGGTGTTTACATAGTCCTTTACTGAATGCTTCTCATGCAGCTTTGATCTATTCAGGAGAAGTGGTAAGGTCTTAGAACAAGAAAATTGGAGGGGTATTACTTTTTTTTTTCACACCTGTCAGTTAGGAAAAAAATTATAGCAGCAATATGTGTTTGTAGCTGTATGAACAGAGTAAGAGGTCTGTAAAAACTCACTCTAGAGGTTAGGCTCTTCTTTCTATTAGCCAGGAGACACTGTTCTCTGCCTTAGGGAACTCTGCAGAGGGCTGGTCAGCTGGATCTCTGGTAACTCACTCATCATGTTGAACTGTCAGGAGAACTTAATACCTTGAACTAAGTGACCTAGAACTCATAAAGAATTAGGAAAAAAAAAACTATTGGTACAGGCTTAACCTTCACTAAATGTGCTGTTAGAGTTTTTCATAACTCTTTTCTTGTGTTCTCAGGGTCATTTTTATATTTCTTTCAGTTGTTCCTGTGCACATAACATTTAGGTTGATGTCTTCTGCATGCAACAATCACTCACGGAGTCTTCAAGGCACACTTACAGTGTTGCAAATGGGTGAAGAAGACCTTTAGGAACAGAGGGTCTTCCTAAGACTCAGAATCTTGGGCTAGAGAGATGGCTCAGTGGTTAAGAGCACTGGCTGTTCTTCCAGAGGACCAGGGTTCAATTCTGAGCACCCACATGGCAGCTCACAACTGTCTGTAACCTCAGTTCTAGGGAAAGACTCAGAATCTCATCACAGAATGCTGTCTACTTTAGGCTCACAAATTACCTGAAAAGCAAAGTGGCGACGTTCCCATTTACAGAATCATTTTCCCCATTACACATGCAGAGGGTTTCTGTAGCACAAGAAATGGGAAATGTACCCTGTTCTTCAGAGCTGTGGGTTGTATGCCCTTCATGGGACGGATTGAAGAATTTCTGCTTCCTCTCCAGTTGACTCTTCTTTTTGGTCTTCCCTTTTGTTCCCACTCTGTGGTATTGACCTTGGACTCCCATTCTTCTGAGAAGACCCTCACTCCCCTCCTTCAATTTTGAATGACAATGTGTTCCTGTGTTTCTGACTCCCGCTCTCCAATTATAGCACTAGCCCTTCGCTGGAATCACCAGCCACCTTGCAAGTCTCTCCCACTGGACCCCAGCTCCAGGAGGACAGATAAAGCATTGGCTTTGCTTGTTCCTGTAAGCTCAGTGCCTAGTGTTGTTTTAAAAATTGGTGAGTGGTGCTGTTACCGGGTGAAAAGGTCATGAGACACCACAAAACCCAGTATGAGAGCTTTATTAGGAGGAATGAGGGGGAGGGGATGGTACAAAAGAACCAGGCCTGGGGAAGAAGCATGTGCAGAGAAGAGAGAGAGAGAAGAGAACAGAGAAGAGAGACGAGGAGTCTGCGACCAGCTTTTTAAGGATTCCTGTGCACATGCGCAGGTGGGCTTACAAAGCTACGCCACACATGCGCTGATTGCGTGACCTCGCTGCATGATGATGACGCAGCACACTGATGATGTAAGACCCTTTACTTAGCCACTGAACTGCGCATGTGTAGTCAGGTCATACAGCTAGAAGAGCGGCAGAATCCCAACACCTGGCACATGCTAAGCAAGACATTGCTAGAGGCTGGAGGCTGGACAGAGAGACTTTTAGGGACAAGGAGGACAGCTATCAGTCCTTTAAAGGACTAGCCGTGTGTTTTCAAGCCTCTCCCTCCCTTCCCTCTATCTTTCTTTGCATTTTCTTTTGGAGACAGGATCTCTGGTAGCCCAAGCTGGCCTCAAACTCCGTAGGTAGCTGAGGGTGACCTTGAACTTCTAATCCTCCTGTCTCTCTCTCTGCTGAGTGCTGTAGATTATAGACATGTGCTACCACTTGCTGTAGGATGTTCTGTATGTCCTGTGGGAGCCTGTTCTCAGGTTCCTTGTGGCTTTTCCCAGCAGGTCTGCATAGAAGATGATTAGGACCACAGACCTGAGTGCAGGTGTCTGAGATGGTCTGCACTTGGCTGTGCTGGGGGATGGTCTGTATGGCAAATGTGTTGCTCTGATTGGTCAATAAAGAAAACCTGTTTGGCCATGGGTAGGCAGGAAGTATAGGTGGGACTAACAGAGAGGAGAAATAAAAGAACAGGAAGGTAGAAGGACTCACTGCCAGCCGCCGCCATGACAAACAGCATGAAAAGATTCTGGTAAGCCACGAGCCACGTGGCAGGGTATAGATTTATGGAAATGGATTAATTTAAGCTATAAGAACAGTTAGCAAGAAGTCTGCCATGGCCATACAGTTTGTAAGCAATATAAGTCTCTGTGTTTACTTGGTTGGGTCTGAGCAGCTGTGGGACTGGTGGGTGACAAAGATTTGTCCTGACTGTGGGCAAGGCAGGAAAACACTAGCTACAGCCATTTGTGGTTTTAGGTAGTTTTGTTGCTCAAACCAGGACTTTGTGCATGGTAGGTGAAGACTCTAATCAACGGAGGCAGCTCACTGGCCCTACAGTTTTCTTTTTATTTCAGTAAAGGCTCTTTGGAGAAACTTGCAAGAAACCAACCCATATCACACTGTCCCCTCTCCATCAATGGTTTTAGCCGACCTAGAGACAACTTTGTTCCTTATTATGCTGACATCTCTGTCCAGGGTTGTTTGTACCAGCCTTCCATCGTGTGTGTGTGTGTGTGTGTGTGTGTGTGTGTGTGTGTGATTATGACACTAAATTGGTCATGTTCAGGAATGCGCCCACTTCACATGTGAAAAGGAGGCTTCTGTGTATTAGCCTGCATGCATTTCCCCAATGGAAGCTCCCTTGATCTTTGTTCAAGAGGAAATTGTAAGCTGGGTATAGTGGGCACACACGGATGTTTCCAGTTTTTAGGAGGCCAAGGCCTGAGGATCTTGAGTTCGAGTACAGCTTGGGCTGTACGAGGGGATCCTGTCTTAAAACACATGGGGTGGGGGAGTGTGTCCAAAGGGAACCCAGTGCCGATCTGCAAATCAACTCCAGTGTTCTCCCTGCTTGCTGCAAGCAGCACACCTGCTTTGGCTCCTTTAAGGCCTGGTTGTGCAAACTCACATCCCTTGGATATATGTTCAGCTGGAGTGTGCAAGGATGGATGCATTGGGTCTGGGTGTTAGTTATTTGTGGTGCTCTTACCCTGCAAGAGAATGTCACGAAACACGACAGAATCTGCTAACTAGAGTTTTATTAAGATAGGAAAGAGAGACAGACGTGACAGGCCCGTGAAAACACACGTGATTAAAGAGAGGCCCCGGGAATATGGTGCAGGCTTATAAAGGCTGGGCCGCGCCTGTGCACACCGGCCCATGTGGCTATTTCATGCATGAGCATAGATCACATGGTCGCTTTACACAACCATGCAAAGCCACAGGGTCCTGGTCACGTGAGACGTTTTGACCCGGAAATGGCTAGGCAGAAGTGTTTAGGTCGGCAACCATGGGGCTCATTGTGAATCCCTATCACTGGGGACTCCCAGGGGAATGGGAATGCTTCCATTTCTATTTGCTTGCTTTCTACCCCATTCATTCACATTCAATCTTTAGCTCCTGAAAGACAAATCAAGCCTCGTAAGTGTGTTGTGGGGGCCAGGAGAGAACCTACAGAAGACATTGAGAGGAACTGGCTCTTTACTTTGTTGGTTGTGTGTGTGTGTGTGTGTGTGTGTGTGTGTGTGTGTGTGTGTGTGTGTGTGTTGGCACACCATCCCAGAATACTACTGTATTTTTGTTGAACCAGAAGGTCATGTCCCTGAGCAAAGCCCTCATCCGTAGAAGAGCCTGTGGGTTGTTTTTCCATTTCTGGGCCTCTGGAAACTGCCTTTCTCCACAGGTTTCTAATTCTTGCTGCTTTCCAGGGGAAGTGGGCTCCAGGTTCCCCAGGAACACCTAAAACAGCCCTGAGCTGCTCAAGAGGTTCTTGCTATTGACATTGCTTGATGGCTCAGGCCAACTGTACCCGAAGCTTCCACTCTATATATAGCCCGTGGCTCTCCATTCAGTTCTCCTGAAAAATGGCAACGCTCTGCTGGCTGTTTTCTCGGAGGAAGAGCCTCGCTCGCTGGCTATCTTTAGGCAGGGCTATGAGGCAGGTATGTGCTGTGTAATGATTATGGGACTTGATCTCTTTTAATTCTTGCTTTAGAGAGGAAATGACTCACACTGCAGATAAACTGGACTTGAAAGAATGTCTGGCTTATGCAAAGCCCTTATTTACATACGGCCTCTCATTCATGAGGAAATGGTTACTTAAGGACTCTGACTCTGGACTTCCT
This sequence comes from Peromyscus leucopus, assembly GCF_004664715.2. NCBI lineage: Eukaryota > Metazoa > Chordata > Mammalia > Rodentia > Cricetidae > Peromyscus > Peromyscus leucopus. The sequence goes on along the minus strand of NC_051078.1, from coordinate 18,710,610 downwards.
TTTTCTTCCCGTTCTTTGATAGGCCTTGGCCACACTGATCCTTGGGAGGAATTTCTCCGTCTAACAGGAGCCTACCCCCAGCTTCTCCTCCCACTGAGAACTGGAGCTTTGTGACTAATAACGGAGACCTCTCCCCGCTTCCCTTTTTAATTCCCTCCGTCCCAGAGCCTCTGCTAGCCTGGCTCTATCTACAGCTTTCAGGTGTGTCTGGGTGGGGCTCGTTCACTCAGTACAGTCTCCCTCACAGGGTTTAGTAAAGCACTGTGGAGCAGAGGTGAGGGGAAGGTGACCCAGTGTGTCACCTCGCCCTGGCTCCTTTTTCTCATGAGCCATGGGGTCTCTCTGTGAACCTCTCTGCCTGCTTTCTTACCTACCAGGGAATCAAGAGACCGGCACCTCAAACAGGACGCCCTTGTCTGTTCATTAGTTTGAGCTAAAGGGACTCTGGAACAGGTGCCTCACCGGCTTTCCCCGGCTCCCTGCCTGCTCCAAGTCCCACCCACTAAGGAAGAAGGCAATTACCACTGGTCCCTCCCTGACTTTTCATTAACTCCTATCACAGGAAGCGAGGCCGTCTGTCAACACACCTGGACGGACTTTGCCACACACAATTGTCTTCTATTTTTAGGCCCGTTCAATATTCCAAAGAGATTTATGCCTCACTGCCATGCGGGCCCCGGCCTCATTCCAACGTGTCCCTTCCAAGTCCCCCAAGTCACCTGAAAAGCCTTTACTGTTCCTCTAAAAATTGTCTACAGTTTCTGTTCATCTCTTCCCCTATAGAAAAGAGATGCTGTATCAGGTTGAAATTTCCTAGTCCTATTGCGCCAGAGGTTAACTGTATTATGTGTGTGTGTGTGTGTGTCTTTCTTCCAACTAATTCGTCTTCGTCAGTTTATTCCAGCCAGTTCTTGAATGACAGATGGGATATTTCCTTCACCATTCCACATGTAAATGGAAATCATAATAATATGAGGATCTCAGGGTTGCTGGATGGTGAAAAGAACATTTATACAGTGTGTATGTTGTGGGGTATTCACTGGAGAAGACTGCTCAGACATGGGTTTAGCCAATAGAAAGTCTTTATTAGGGCTGGAGAGATGACTCAGAGGTTAAGAGCATTGGCTGTTCTTCCAGAGGTCCTGAGTTCAGTTCCCAGCAACCACATGGTAGCTTACAACCATTTGTAATGAGATCTGGCACCCTCTTCCTGCAGGCAATACATAAATAAATCTTTAAAAAAGAAAGAAAGAAAGAAAGTCTTTATTAGCTGGTAGGCAGCTACACTGAGCATTTGGGATCCCAGTGTCGCATTGAGCCTTTCTCAAGGTGAGCTTTTAAGCACAAACATCATGTTCTGGCTTGACATACTTCAGTTAACAAGAATAGTTAGTCAGAAACTACAGAAGCTAAAAATCAAGGTTAGTGCATTTAGAGACCTTCCCAGAGCTGTGGACTTGGATGGATTAGGTCTTTGTTTTCATTTGGGCAGGTGGTGCTGTCTATGTGCTGAGTTTTACGGCCTGCATGGCACTTTCCATCATGGAGTCAGTTGTGCTAAGGTCTGGGGCCCTGTTACAGTATATATGCTCCAGTGTTTGTCCAGTGATAAACTCACTTGGTATCTGAGATGATTGTTAATAAAATGTTGACTTGTAATGTGACTTGGTGTGTCTTCTCTGGTTTTTTAAAGTCCCCTTTCTGGCCTTTCTAATTGTTGCTTCAGTGTAAATTTTTTGTCTGTCAAAATTTCCTGCATCCATGGAAAACTCATCTAGGTAGATGGAGCACACCATTTGCTAGATGGGGAGAATCTTTGAAAATAAAGGAAGTAACAAAGAATGGTAATGATTTATGTGTCCAGCAATAGGATCCCACTCTATTCTCAAAAATTCAATTTTGTTCCTGAGACTCACGAGCAGACAGACCAGAAGCAGAGAGAGGAGTTCACTCTGTTTAGCTGGGCCTAACTGGCTTCCTTCAATCATGGTTTCCTGCCTTGCCCGTTGGCTTCTGAACCAGAGATGACCAGAGGCTGATGCCATCTAAAATGTCTTCCACTCAGACCTGGGCAATCTTCCCAGAGAAACAGCACCCAGGCAGAGTGCTAAGCAAAAGTCTCCTTTTTAAATCTCATTTAATTTTATTTTTGGTTTTGTTGAGACTCGGTTTCTCTGTGTGGCCTTGGCTGTCCTTGAACTTGAGCTGCAGATCAGGCTTTGCCTCCCAAGTGCTGGGATTAAAGGCAATGGCACCAACACCGCCCTTCTCGAACAGTCTCTTGCTCTCCCAGGCCTTTTAGCATCTCTCAGTCACTCCAAACCAGTCATTAGCCCAGTCCAGCTTGTACAGTAGTTTAGGTACCGAGGACTGTGGAATGAAGTCTTTTGAGGGTTGTTTTGTCGACTTTACTTGTATTCCTTGAATGTTTCCTTTGTTTTCTGAGTCCTACTTTGGCACATGTTCATTCACGTGTTTTCTCAGTCCCCCTTTTCCCACTCTTGCCTAACCCACTAACTAGTAATGAGTGGAACTCACCTAACCCACTAACTAGTAATGAGTGGAAACATGAAGGCTAGATGGTAAGGATTTAGTAACATGTCTTTTCATGAATGTTATGCCTTTAAAAGTTACCTGGAAGCATGTCTATACTGCATGCAGTACTGGATGGAAGATGCCAGTTAGTGTGTGTGTGTGTGTGTGTGTGTGTGTGTGTGTGTGTGTGTGTGTGTGATGTTTGTGGGTGTCCATGGAGTCTAGAGGTGTTGGATCCCCTGGAGCTACCGTTAGAGGCAGCTCAGTCATCTCACATGGGTGCTAGGAATCGAACCTAGGTCCTCTGGAAGAGGAATACATGCTCTTAACTGCTAAACCATCATCTAAGTCATCATCTCTCCAGCCTCATTACTTTCTTGATTCCTTTTGAGGTTGACTTCCGTTCCTGGGACTTGGTAGGTAACCATTCCCAGCAGGTAACTGTAGCAACTGTAAACAGCTCTACCTGCCCTTGCCTTCGGGCAGAACCCAGCCTGGTTCACTTGCCCCTCCTTCCCATCCTTCCAGATTTTTCTCATACTTACTTTCTGGTCCCACATTTTCTTTGAGACTCCCATTTCTTTTTCTCTGTGTCCATTTAGTAACTTCTGGGGTTCCCCTATCCCGGCCTTTCCGTCTAGTCTAGGCAGGGTCATGATTTAAAATTTCAGTTTTTCTCCAATTTACATCCTAATCCTTTGCACCTCGACTGTCACCGTCTTCCAGATTTTTACCCCCCACGCCCCCGTAATGTCTGTCCTGCCACATCAAGGCTTCTCTCCAAGTGCTGCTAGGTAGAAGGTCATTCAACTTCATTGCAACTTTATTGTCTCTGATGTTGGCTAGCCTTCGAGTACTACCTAGTCATCTTTTCATAGAACCCTTTTGATTTCTACAATCACTTTTTTTTTTTTTTGTGAGGGGAAGGGCCTTAAATTTTTTTCAGTATGGAAAATCCAAACATACATATAACCACAGGGAATATAGGCTCATAAACTTCCTTGACTAGCTCTTATGTCTTGTCTTGTTACATCTCCAGTTTCTGCTTCACACCAATTATTTTAAAAGTAAGTGTATTATTTTATCCGTCAACGTTATATGCTGCCTGAATGATAATGATGCTTAAAAGTCAACCATGTCCGCATTATAGGAGCAAAAAGCTAATAATCATCTCCCAGGCTGGAGAGATGGCTCCGTGGTTAAGAGGACTGGCTGCTCTTCCAGAGGACCAGGGTGCAATTCCCAGCAACCACATGGCAGCTCACAACCCTCTGGAACTCCAGTTCTGGGGGATCTGACACCCTCATACAGACGTACATGCAGGCAGAACATCAATGTCCATAAAATAAAAATAAATTATTAAAAAGTTAATAATCATCTTCCTTTACTATTAGACAGGTAGCTTACATATTCCCCGGATTGCCTTTTGACTTTTGGCTTGAATCAGATCCATGCATTGTGATTGGCTACCACCATGTTTCATAAACCTCATTGGATGTAAACATCCCCCTTCCATTTGTTTTGGTACAGCCAGCTTCTCTGAGTCCTGTCAGAGACTTGTCTGTACCCTCTTGACTGTAAAGCTGTTAGTATCTATATCCCACCCCCACTGGTCTCCTAGCAACACCATCTCCTCTCCCTCCCAAGATAATTTTTCATGAGTCCCTCCTCGGTTGCCTCCTCAGCGAATGCCTTCCTGTTTTTCGTCTTTTTTTTCCAGTGTTTTCAATCTTTCCCTGACTGTTTTCATCTCAGTATATAAACATGTTCAAGGCTCCGTCAACTGTAAAAACAAACCAACCGGCCAAACAACACATACCAACTCCCGAACGTTTCTTCAGGCTGTGTTTCATTTTGCTTTCATCTCCCATGTTCCTGTGAAAGTTCAGCTTTTGGAAAGTTCTCTACCTTCCTTTTTTTTTTCTCTCTACTCTTTTAGTCCACTGCTGGCCGTGGTTTCTATCACTTTTCAGTGTTTTGTTTCCCAAGGTCAAAACTCCCTCTTGCTAAATGCCATGGCTGTTGTTGAAGCTGTTATCTCACTTCCTATCTCCCTAGCGTAAGATAGTGGTGGTTTATGCCCAGGGCCAGTAGGCAGGAGGTGATCCCTTTGCCACTGAGATACATTCCCAGGGTTCCTGCTGCTTTGGGACATTCTCAGCTTTCATGAGTTGGTCTTTTCCTGGTTTTCCATCTTTCTTTTTGATTGGAACTTCAACATCTTTGTCCTTACATTTATTTTTTTTAATACTTTATTTTTATGTTATACACACACACACACACACACACACACACACACACACACACACACACACGAGCGTTTGCCTGCATGTATGTTAATGCCTAATGCCCTCAGAAGACGGAGTTGAATCCCCATGGAACTGGAATGATAGACAACTGTGAGCCACCATGGGGGTGCTAGGAACCAAACCCAGGTCTTCTTCAAGAGCATCAAAGGTAAATGCCAGGCCATTTCTCCAGCCCTTGCTTTTACGTTGAAACGCGTTGTGAGTTCTGCAGACCTTCCCTGGATGATCTCATCTATTTATACAAATCTTTGGCTCTGAAATCTCACTTCTGAGATCTGGGCCTGTGTTAACCGAATACCTATCGGACAGGTGCTTTGTCCTCAGATAATGGACTTGATGGCTATCTCGGCATGTAAACATCCTGTGCTCTCCGGATGGCCTATCTCTGCGACTATCTCTTCCTACATGGTTGAAGCATGCTCGGCCTTCCTTTCCTTCCCTGTTCTCTTTCCTCTAACAAATCACCAACTGATACTCATCTTCCTACCCCAAGCTCTCCATGTTTTACGCAAGGTAACTGTGACAGGATACGACAGCGCGGAGGTCCCTCCATCTTGTCTTCTTGCTGAGGCCATTCCAGGTTTAACTAGAACCTGATCTCCTGGATGGAGAATCCCCACTTCCCAACGCTAGTCTAGGAACTAAAGGTCAGGATGTCCTAGCTAACTTAACATAGCCTTTGTTAAAGAGGCTTGTTTGTGCCAACCGTTTATCTTAGCTGCCTGTGTGTGCAGGGAATGCCCCTCCGCTGGCTGGCTTAACCACTTAGCTTCTGTTCAAACTGTTAACCCTGTGAAGCCTCCTGACTCTCTGCAGCGGATCCCTCCCTCCAAGGAGATGCCAAGATGAGGTCTTTGCCTTTAAAAACCCCTGTTCTGGATATTCCCAGGCCACAACTAGAGGCCACAAAACTTCCACCCAGCTGGAGTAAATACTTTCAATTGGCTATACACCGTGTCTGAATGGTCATCTCCGGTGAACTCGGGTAAGACTGCCATCGCCACACAGGTCATTCCACCCCCAGTCCGGTGCCCACTGATTCTTTCCCACACTGCCAACCCCACAGTCCTATCACTATAACTTGGTATCCTTTCATAACTGTGTTCCTCCAGGGAAATAACGGGACTTCGTGCAAATGGATAAATCTGTGATGGTGAGGGTCTCCACCTTCCCAGCTTCTTCTTCCTACCATTCCTCACTTCATACTCTGCCCTCTAACGTCCGTATTTCCAAAAAAAAAAAAAAAAAAAAAAAAAGGAAGTATATTTTAAGCCTCTAAATGTGTGTGGATGCTGTTCTTTTCAATGTCCTTCTTTCTCTCCCCTTAAGTCAATCGATGAACCTCAGGTCAGGGTCAGCTCTTCTAGGAAGTCTCCTGACCTCCAGCCCATTAGGCAACCCCCCCCCCAACCAACACAATGGGTCACAAACAAACAAACAAACCAACCAGCCTTCATAATAGGCCATGCTCACCCTTTCCCCCACTTTTTGCTGCTCTGAGATAACCTGAGCCACGGCTCCCCAGGTCATGGATACACCAGCTGGAAGAGCACACTGCCTTTTCGTTTTTCAAAGGAAGATTTGCTTGTAGCTTCCTGTTTCGCTATGCAAAACACTGCTTACCACAGACCTACCTGCAAGTAAGATACTATGTGAGGCATTTTCAGGTAAAAAGGGAGAAATCCATCCCCATGTTAATCCCCAGTGTAAGTAACTAGAAAACAGGCAACAGATACCCTGAGAGGCTGGGAATAAACTCTGTGAGACTTCAGACAATTAAGGGCTTGATTAAGGGCCCTGGTGCCACCAATGGGGGTGAGGAATGTCCCTTGTAGGACTAATGCGTGAGTTCAGCCTTGAACTTATGTGGGCAGTGAATACACATGGAGCGAGGGTATTTGAGGCAGAGAGGCCAGAGAGAGGAAGACAGAGACTCCTTTGAATTGAAAACCTGGGGCATAATTACTGGACAGTTAGAAGGCCTTTTCAGAGGCAGTTTGTGAATTCCAGAAATTTCACAATATCGACTCCCAGATGGTTTGCAACGGAAAAGGCATTTCTCTGGCACAGACCCGTGTTATCCCATACCACCATGTTGCGTTGACTCTCTGCTGTTTCCTACCATTCAGAGGACCCGAGATGTAGTGACAATTCTTTTCTTCAGCACACAGTGATAGAGTCTCTGGGCTGTGGGCAATGGCATGCATGACGGCCAGTAAGACAGTTCATTGCTTCCAAGAAATCAGTGTCTCGGGTGCGGTCGGGTCACGAAGATGGGTAAAGGACAAGGTAATAAATACCACGCCGATGAAGAAGACAGCAACGTCCATAGCAGCTGTGTCCCAGGGAGCCCCGCCTTTGGCTTGGCATGGAGCGAATCATCAAAGCAAGTATGACAGTATCTTTAGGGATCAGGGCACACGGTGCCCTGAAGACGGAGATGGCGTCTATGTGTCATGGCAGGTGATAAAACAACTGGAGGCAGCTTTTGTCATTTTGCGGATATTTGTCCGAGGATCTTTATTGTTTTTCGGAAATCAGTCGAGGATGAGAAATAGAATAAGCAAGGGAAAAAAGGAGCAGGCTTGGCTTTGTGGTTCCAACACTGCAATTCACACCCCTTGAAACGAACTGACTGAAGTTATTTAATGCCTCTGGGTGGCTGCCAACTTGAGCACGCACGAGCCAGGTGACATTTAAAGCCTCTGGTGGCCCGAATGACCTAAGGTCCTGTTTCCTCCCTGACTATGAAGTGTGTGTATGGATGCGGTGTTAGACCAAGACCTTTCCTTCACATCCCTCACCATGGCTGAGGGGTGTGAGGTTTTCATCCAGCAGCAGTGGCTATTTATGTGTTATTTTCTTTAGAGAGGAGAAAGCGTTACCTTTTTTTTTTTTTTTTAATGTCCTGACACCTTTTCTTGCTTTAGGATCAGTACTGCTCACGAAGCACACAATGCTGCGATAAGAACTGAAATTACTCATTGACATTATCACAGGGCTATTTTGAAAACATTATCTCATTTCATTTCCTAGAACATCATCAAGTCTCTGCGGCATCAGTTTCTTTAAAGAGAAGGGCTATTTTTGTTCTAACGGAAGCCAAAATATTTGAGTGAATTTTGCCTTCCGCATGGCTCGCTTCCTTCCCTGACTTTGTGGCTCACAGTGGTACTTTTAGCAAACTCTCCCGGAGCAGAATCGGAGTAGTACCCGGGATTTGAAGTCAGCTACGGTCCTGATTCTTTATGCAGATTAACAGCACTGCCTAGTGCCTTCGGCAGGTTTCAAATCCTGCATGGAATTTCTTTCATCCTTATCTGTGGATTCGTGATCTTTGTTCATTTCCAACCCCACCCTGCTTGTGGAGTGATAGATAAAGCCTTGTGTCATAGTTGAATCTGTTTCATGAGTTCCCAAAGGCTTTCATACCAGCTGAGAGTTTAGCTGGACTTGTTTCTAACCATGCTTCCTACCTCATCTTGAGTCCTTATTCAGGAGGCCCCTGCTCATTTGCATTTCTGTAAAACAGTATTTTAAACATTTGACAAGTTCCAATATATATATATTTTTTAATCTACCGACAGAACCATTATTCACTTATCCCCTTTTATATTGCTGGCTGAACGGCAATGTAGAAAGCTAATTGCAGGCACCACCCTCCCACACACTTAGAGTGGTTAGCTCACGGGGAAGGGAGGCAGGCACAGCAATTTATGAGGAGCACCGGGAGACTTGGGAAGACTTTGGGGCTCCTGGGAGAAGCAGGGTCTCCACAGCTCAAAAGAGTTTCATAAGAGCTTGAGTCAGCAAGAGTCTTGCTTCTGTCAGATGAGTCAGCAGCATTAACCGAGGCAATCCGTTAGTCAGATGCACTAGACAAGAGGCTGCTAACGTGGAAAGTATGAGACGGCTGTTTCACCTACGTCAGTGTGACTCCTGGGCTTGAGTCTTTTAGGCCCGCTAATGACTTGGAGTGAATTAGTGTATATATGACTAAACCCATGACCCAAGTCCAGACCATCACTAGCTCATGAGTACAATTCCTGTAGGACAGATTGAGACATACCAGCTAAGGAACGGATTTACTTAAAGGATTATGTGGGAGTTTACATCCTTGTACTTAGAAAGAAACAATTCTCTTGTGTCATTTGTTTTTCTGACACAGAGTCTTGCTACATTGTAGCGGGCCTGCTCTGGCGCTTCCTATGTAGCCCCGGTTGCTCTAAAACTGTAAGCAATCCTCCTGCCTCTACATCCTGAGTGCTGGCACATGCCACCACACCCGGTTAACAACAAACATTTCCCTTTTTAATCTTCTCAGCCATAGCTTTTCTTCTTGTGTTTCTTTGAAATAATTCCCAATTAGAATTCAGCTACCAAGTTTTTGCTTCTTGTTTAACATTTTGTACAGACGTTGTCTTTGTGCATAAGCTGTGTTTTTGGAAATTTCTGCATGGATTATGTTTTGGACCCTTGTAGCTAGAGTTTTCCTGCCTTGCCCACAGTCAGGACAAATCTTTGTCACCCGCCAGTCCCACAGCCGCTCAGACCCAAACAAGTAAACACAGAGACTTACAAACTGTATGGCCGTGGCAGGCTTCTTACTAACTGTTCTTATAGCTTAAATTAATCCATTTCCATAAATCTATACCTTGCCACGTGGCTCATGGCTTACCAGCGTCTTCACATGCAGCCTGTCATGGTGGCGGCTGGCAGTTTCTCTGACTCAGCCTTCCACTTCCCAGAATTCTTCTCCTCCTTGTCCCACCTATACTTCCTCCTGCCTGGCCACTGGCCAATCAGTGTTTTATTTATTGACCAATCAGAGCAACAGATTTGACATACAGACCATCCCACAGCAGACCCTAAACTTCTCTGTAGATTTCCAGATCATCCCTCTGGGTAGAGGAAGCTGAGAAATACAGAGACCGTCAGTGAACGTTGCCTTTAAATTTTTTTTTAAAAACTTTATAAATGGTGGCCTACAGCCGTAATGGCAGCACCTGGCTGCAGAGGCAACAGGATCAGCATACAGTTGAGATCAGCACGTTCAGCACAGCATATTCCCGGCCAGCCAGGCCTACTTAGCATAGCACTGTTTCAAAACAAAATAAAATCAAACTAATCTTAATTGATGCATATATATTTATGGCATATCCAAAATGCACCTAAACATGTACATACTGTCGTGAGGAGAGATTTTAAAATATTTTGTATCTTATATTTTGGGAGGAACGGGTATTCTATGGATTTTTTTTTTTTTTTTTTTTTTTTTTTTTTTTTTTTTTTTTTTTTTTTTTGTACTCCAGCCTCTATTTTCTGGATCTAGAGGTTACAAACTGGCTGATAAGTGGGCAATGGAGGTGGGGCTGGGAAAATGTTATGGGGTACCTGAAGAGGAAAACTCCAAGATGTCTGAATAAGTAGAATGAGGCCTCTATTAACCACTGATGGGACTGTCCCAAGCAGGTTAGTGGCAAGCGGCCTTGACCTTTGGTTGGTTCCGGTTTTAAGGGTGAAAAAACTCAGTTGTGATGTATACACAAAGGCAGTTCTGGATGTCTGCAGCAAGCAAGCATCCCATTAGCTCAGGGGGAATAAATGGCTACATATGCTAAATGGTTTAACAGTGTCTTCCTCCCCCAGTTCTCTTCACCGTTACTTATGGAAACATACCTTTGAAGTTGTAGACAGGTTTCTATTTAGTACAAAAGATGCTCCACACTTAGGGGCGAGCAGACACGGACGCATGGATGATTTTGTAGACACTGAACTTTCTGCTTTTGCTCTTTGCCCCTGCCCCTTCAGACTGTATTTAATATTTAGTTTCATTTCTTTGTGCATGTTTTGGTGTATGTGAAGAAATTAGAGGAAAATTTGGGCAAATAAATTCTCTTCTTCCACCACCAAAGTCCCGGGGATCAAACCCAGCTCATCAGGCTTGGCAAGAAGCACCCTTACCCACTGAACCATCTTGCCAGAACCCCACATTCTATCCTGCTGGAGACAACTCATCCCTAGAGCTTACTTTCAGCCATCGACCAGATACTCTGTAGACAGTTTCCCAAGTATGACTCAACAGAAACCAATTTTCTTGAGAAATCACAGATGATAAATTAACCCATGGTCTTTAGGAGGACATTTCAGGTATAAGTCGTAATAGAGATATTGATAATAAAATTTTAGTTTTCTATTTTCGTATTTCTTTAGCACAGAGATTCTTCACCTGTCATTTCCCCTAGGTATCCCTCATTTAACATCTCTGCTTCTGAAAAGCAGTGATTCTCAAGGAAAGAAGATGACATAAACATCCAACAAGTGTGTCTGAGCCTGATTCCTGTGGGTTAGGTGGCAGGAATCCTGTGGCACTTGAGAAGGCACTTTTTGAAGACTTTATGACATTTCGTGTTACCTCCCAGATCTGAAGTTTGCTACACCATGGGTTTTCACCCTTGAGTTATGTCAAAGTTAGGATTATCAGGGGTCCAAAAGGATTCTTGGAAGATGGTCCCAACCTCCTGGTCAAGGGAGGATCTTGGTGTGTGTGTGTGTGTGTGTGAGAGAGAGAGAGAGAGAGAGAGAGAGAGAGAGAGAGAGAGAGAGAGAGAGAGAGAGAGAGAGAGAGAGAGAGCACAGAGCTGGAAAACCTCAAAGCCTACCCTCAGTGACACACTTCCTTCTACATGGCCATACCCACCCCAACAAAGCCACACCCACTCCAGCAAGGCCACACCCACCCCAACAAAGCCACACCCCCTAACCCTTTCAAATGGTGGCAACTAGAAGAAGATATACTTAAAAAAATACTATATTTAGATCAGTTTTAGGTTTACAGGAAAACTGAGAAGTGCAGAGATTTTGCACACACTCCCTGCCTGCCCCACCCACATGCGGCCCTCACCCACATGCGGCCCTCGCCCACATTTTACTCGGGAGGAGTCACACGCTACAGGTGTCAGAGCACCACTGCCCTGCCCTTTCTTGCCTTGTTCAACGAATGAAACTCACATGTAAGAGCCTTTGAAAAGCTGTAAGGAGAAAGTAGCCGAGTTCAAGTGAATGAAAGTCTGGTTAGTTCCCAACCTTAAGGCTTTTCTCTCTCCCTCCTGTGTTTCTTTTCCCCTTTTCCTTGTTTTCATTTTCATTCCTGCCTCCTTTCCTTCCCCAACCCCTTCCTTCCTTCCTTCCTTCCTTCCTTCCTTCCTTCCTTCCTTCCTTCCTTCCTTCCTTCCTTCCTTCCTTCCTCCCTCCCTCCCTCCCTCCCTCCCTCCCTCCCTCCCTCCCTTCCTTCCTTCCTTCCTTGTCAGGGCCTGGTGTATGCTAGCTAGAACTCTCCTGTTGAGCTATTTTCTGAGCTTATACATTTCTGGTCATAGATGATGTTAATGCCCTAATAAGAGCCATTAGTAGATGCTCAAGAAAGATTTTTATAGGATTTAAAAAAAAATTTTATTTGTATAAGTGTTTTCCTACATGCATGCATGGTGCCCATGGAAGCTAGATAAGGGTTTGTGATGTCCTGGAACTGAAGTTACAGCAATTGTGTATAATGTAAATCTAATTAATCTTATCATTAAAAACCAGGAGTCAAATATTGGGGTAATAACCCAAAAGATCAAAGAAGCAAAAGGAAGGAGCCACTAGTGACTTCTTACCTCTCTGGATCTTCAGACCGAAAAGGGGTTGAGATTCTGTCTCCACCTCCTAAGTGCTGGGATCAAAGGCATGATACTCCCAAGTGCTGGGCTCAAAGGTATGAGCCTCCCAAGTGCTGAGATTAAAGGCATGAGCCTCCCAAGTGCTGGGATTAAAGGCATGAGCCTCTCAAGTGCTGGGATTAAAGGTATGAGCTACCACCATCTGGCTTGTATGGTTAACTAGTGGGTAGCTCCACCCTGTGATCTCCAGGCAAGCTTATTTGTCAGAACACAAACAAAATATCACACAACAGTTGTGAGCTGCCATGTGGGTGCTGGGAACTGAATCCAGGTTCTCTGCAGGAGCAGGAAGTGCTTTTAATCTCTGAGCCATCTCTCTGGCCTTAGGTTTTGGTTTATTTTGCCTTTCTTTTTTTTTTTTTTTTAAATGGATATTTAAAGCAGGATTTTGAAACCAACCTTGAATTTTCTCCCTGTAGTTGGTCATCAAGTCAGCATATTAGGTTTCAACTTTTAGGCACTTTTTTAAAAAGGAACATTTGGACAGAAAATAGCAAAGGTAAGTGTGTTTTGTAAAACTTTGAGCTGCACATCTATGTGAGCATGTATTTGGGTGTGATGTAAAATGCATTTCTTATGTGCTACAGAGATTTGAAGATATTGATGTAATGCCTCATGCTTTCTTAGTTCAATTAAAGTACCATGTGCTGTCTTTACAAGATCTTAACTTACCCTTTAAATTATTCTCCATTTCCACTGACACTACTGTACTGGAGTAAAGATTAGAATTTTAAATAAATGGTTGCCCTGGCTGTATTAATATCGAGGCAGCAGCTTATACAATAAACTCTCCACTTCTCCAAACCATCTTTTAGTCCATTGTTTTTTGGTAGCTGTCACCAGATTATTTTGAAAATCCACACTAGAAAGGTGTGGGGACATTCTAAAACTGCTAATGGAGACAGAAGGGACTTCTACACACCCAGGATATCTCTAGAACAACAAGCTCTTCTATGGATCAGAGTATTGGGATGCACAGATGCACAGAGTCTGTGATTCCCCCTGAAAGATGGTACCCTGGATGTTGGAGAGAGCACCTGGGACGCAGACAATACAGGGCAAGGCTTGTTATGGAATATTATTGTGTCACATTTGTTTATGTTGTGGACCATTTTGTTTAATGATGCAAAGATGTGTTGTATTCTTTGCTGTTGCATTTGTTTAACTCTGTGAAGCTGTGTTACCGTGCCTGTCTAAAACACCTGATTGGTTTAATAAAGACCCAAATGGCCAATAGCAAGGAGGAGAAAGGATAGGCAGGGCTGGCAGAGAGAATAAATAGGAGGAGAAATCTGGGGAGAGGGAGATCAAGGAGCAAGAAAAGAAAAGGCTAGCCACCCAGCTACACAGCCAGAAATGGAATAAGAAGGAAAGAAAAGATATACAGAAAGAGAGAAAGGTAAAAGCCCAGAGGCAAAAGATAAATGGGATAATTTAAGTTAAGAAAAGTTGGCTAGAAACAAGCCAAGCTAAGGCCAGTCATTTATAAATAAGAACAAGACTCTGTGTATTTATTTGGGAGCTGGGTAGTGGGCCCCCCAAAAGGGTAAAAAGTAAAAAGAAACCAACCACAACAAAGGATCTTGCTTTCTTTTTAAAAATTCTCAGTTCTCCAGAAACCTTAGTTGGAACCCTTCCTCAGACATCCTACCTACCAGAGGAGATTGAAACGCACAGCAACAAGGAGACTAGAGTTGACATCCCAGCCAGAGGCCAGATGAAGCCTGTCCTGGCCTAATTGTCTTTTGGGTCTATTTATCTCCCCTAAAAATAATTTACTTTATCTTTAAAATTGTGTCTTCATTGCTTCTAAATCTCTCCAGGTAATTACCCAATTGTGAATAATCAATGTATGCTTCTCTTGTTGATGGTTATATTATCAGCTCTTTCCGGAGACTCATTATTGAATCTTCACGGAGCAGAGGGAGGGTTCTCTTGCTTCTACACAGAATACAGTTTAAAGCATAGTGTAAGCCTGCTGGCCGTGTCCTTTGCTTCCTTCACAGCCACTCAGCTGGCGTGATGCAGGGCACAGGCTGGGCGATTGCTGGACAAGCTTATCTGGAGGCTGGTTATCTAAATGGGGTCCCTCTGGAGCTCCTAGAATTTGTGGAGTGGGGTTGTGTCATAGGAAATGCATGCTTGGCTGCTCACAGCCAGAGAGGGAGGGTGTGAAGGTGCCCGGCTGTGCTGAGAAGCCCATCTCAGGCTGCTGCTTGGGACAAGAGGCTAGTGCAAGGTTGTGAGAGCACCATTGTCTCTTTTTGCTTTCTGGCACTCGGAGCCCTGATCTGATGGCTGGCTAGTCTAAAAAAAAAAAAAAAAAGTCAGAGAAATCCATGATTTGTAGAGCCCCCTTTAAGAGCTCAGAAACAAAGGAAAATGAGAACCCCTAAGATCCTTAAGCTACAACACCCCCCCCACGCGCCCCAACATTTGAAGCTGATTTTTCCTGGAAATATTATTTGTGTGGAGTCTGAGATTTAGAGATCTCCCCTGTAACCCAAGGACGCACCTGCAGGTCAGTAAATAGGTAAAGCTGGTTTTAATTTTATTCTTTTCAAGAAGCAGGCCACACACCCTTCTTTGACTGCACGGTGGCTCCCCAGATTCAGGAATCAGCCGATGGCTGAGGAAGATACATGGATGTCCCATTTGGAAACTGACTTTTTTTTTTTTTTTTTTTTTTTTGGTCCTTGTTTCTCCTTCTCTCCTCCCAATTTGTTATTGGATGTGACAGGCACAATAAAGTGCAGGAAGGAAGGTCACAGCTCATTGTTGATCTTGTCCACCTCCTACAAGCCTCGGGATATCTCCGTACATTTATTTGAGACCCTTTGACTATCCGATCTGCTCTCTGGAGTCCTCTGTCACGTGCAGACCGGAGAAGGGCCAGACGCTGGCTCATCACAATGGGAGGGAGGAATTTACTTCAAGTTGGACGTAAAAGACAGGGTGCACGCTTCCTGTCTTCTCCCCGCTAGCATCTCAGAGATGTCTCACGACCTTTGAGCTCGTGTTGTGTTGCTGACTGACTTAGTGAGCGAGAAAAGAAAAAGGAGACAATCGCATGAGGTAGATGGGCTCAGCCCCCGCCCCCCCCTTTTTTTAGGAGCTGGTGAGGGAGGATGGCTGCATCTACAGTGTCTCAGCTGTTAACTCTTCATTTCCTGTCATCTTTCTATTTAATCATTAATCCGGCTGCCCAGGAGCTGACAGGCCAAGGAGACAAGACTGAAACAACCAAGTGTGTCCCCGAGAGAGTAGACAGGCATGATCTGACACAAGGATGCCCTCACTTGATAAACGGAGGGACCCCCCCAGTCAGCTAGCTGCCCGCATCCTCCCAGCAACTCTGCCCTGGTAATGTGACTTCTCGGAGCGTTTGAGCAGCCAAGCATTTCCTGACCCCCAGTGGCTGAGGGCCACAGAGAGCTGACTCCATGTCTGCTCATAATTTTGCTTCCTTCCTAGTCTAATGTTGTTCACCCTTCAGACTTGGGCCCTGGAAGGAGCGATCACAGGGAATGATTTGAGATGTTAGGGACTTTCCTATCTCCCTGCTTTCTCACTACCCAATCAGTCACATCATACTATTATTCAACTTGTCTAAAACCTGCTTCACTTTTTCCAGAGGGAGTGTTTTGTTTTTGTTGTTTTCTTTTATAGTGGTAAATATATTATTTTTTTTCCCAACAAAACTTTATTACATTGACATTAGGCCTCAAACCTGGGACTAACACTAACTGGGGTACCTACTAACATATCAAATAGACGGCTGTCTGCCTCACAGCTGTCTGTCTTTCTCAACATTGCCAGTATCCTGCCCCTACCCTAAACTTCTCCAGCCCAGGGAAGTAGGCTGGGTTGCTCTTCCCTGTAAAACCCAGCCATTTTGGCTACAAGGTCCTTTTGAACGTTTTATGGTCCCTTGCCCTCTCCAACACTGCCCCTGGTTCCTCTCTTTCCCGCTCCCCTACCCTTTCTCCTCATATGACCCCTTCAGTCAGGCAGGTCAGATGCCTGTGGCTATGTTCTCCCTTTTAGCTACAATAAACCTTCTCCTCCACCACACCTAGGAGCTATCATGTCCTCCTTTTATTTCTTTTCTTCATTTTCTTTATAATGTACTTCAGTGGAATGTTGGATATATAGCACAAAAAAAACCCCGTTAGCTAATTACACTTCAGCATAAAATATTTTAGGATGTTTGTCCCTGATGAGCTACCTTAAAAAAAAAGAATGCGCGTGCTTGCGTGCGTGCGTGTGTGTGTGTGTATGTGTGCATTTTTTTTCAAATGCTGGAAATATAAAATAACATTAGAAAACTCTAGAGACCCAGTGGGTGGTTGTTTGGGAAGGAAAATGTTATTGTTTTAAGTTCAGGTGATAGGGGCCTGTGAATTAAACTAACAAAGACCAGTTAGTTGGGGAAAGGCATACAATTCACTAACGATTATGTGTATGGTAGTTCACAAAAAAAAAAAAGTACAATTCAAAGAAGTGATTAGAACTTATATGAAGGAAGAAAAAGAGTTTGAGGTCAGAGGAAGGATAAATTGTGGGAAACGGACTAGAAGTTGTGAGCGGGGACCAGTGGACAAGAATAAGCTGATCACTGAGGTCTACGTAAGCACACGTGCCTGGTGTAACTCCTATCTTCAGCGAGATTTTCAGACAGATGAGCAGGAAACTAAGAGTTTTGTCCCAAATATTTCCCCTTCCTCCTCCCTACATAGTTTGACTCTACATTGTAATCAACTCAAAATAACCCTTTTGCCAAAATGGTGCTTTGAGGCAGCTGTGGAGAAGCAAGTGTGTGTGATGGGGTGTCGTGCCACAGCTAAGGGAGAGAACTTCCGTGGAAGGCTAGACAAGCTTGAGTCCCTCGATAATGGCCTCATTTGTTCAAAAGAGGCCATCCTCTTTAGCTGGCCTCTACCCCAGCAACCCTGTTGTAGCAATCTACCTTTATTGGCTGTAACGTCGTGATTGGCCATTATGAAACTCAGTTCCCAGTCAGCACTATTATCATAGAATGAATAAAGGGAGGCTCATTAGACACTCACCTGAGAGTCCAGCTCACTGTCTCTTGCATCCAAGCTGCACATGGTCTTTGGGGGTGACGCTCGAATATTTAGGGAGTGGAGGTTGACTTGGGGTTGAGCCTCTTTGGTGGTACAGCTTTCATGTGTTGTCACCCAGCTGTGGTGGCGCTCAGTGATGCCGTGGCCTGTGTATGAGACACCCATTCTTGTAACTTTATTTTTCTTCAGAAAAAGTAACACAACCAATTGGCATCTCAACAGGGACTCATCCGAAATGGGCCCTGCTTTGGGAGATAGCGAAGGCAGCCGAGGCTGAGCCTTTTCGGGGTGCAGTGCCTGTAGGAAGCATGCTTCCTCATGCTTCGTGGGATGGAATGTGTCCTTGCATGGCCTTTGCTCTGGGTGGTGAGGCATTGCCTGCTCAGTGGGACCTGGCAGGGCGGCCTCTTTCGTGTTAACCTTTGATTTGACAGGAAAAATGGGCTTTAGGGAGGTGAGATGGAGCTTGCCATTTCTTGCGGCCACTGGTGAGAATAAGAAAAAGACAGTACAAATTCTAACTGCACTCAAGAGCTCCTCAGATCTGATTGAGAATGGGATATAGACAAAGGAAAGAACAAAGTACAACTCTTAGTGAATGAATGGGCTATGAAGGAATCTATGCTTGATACCCAGACCATGGGCCAGATTCCACCCATCTAAGAGTGAAGGAAAAGGTTAGTTCACTAGGGACCAGTCCCGAGCTCAGCAAACCTGCATAGAGGGGCATGATCTTTACCAGACAGGGACTCTGGTGGATCTTTGTTTGATCTGTGTGTAGATCAGGTTTGTCAAGAGTGAGTGGGAAAGGGAAAGCAGTCAACAGTTTGGGTCCCTCAGATGCTCATATGACAGGGTTGGTGTTGGACCAGAGTTCCTAGGGAAGCCATTGACAAATAGCCAGATTCTGCGCTGTGAGTCTCGGAAAGGCTCTAAAGGGTGAATAGGGATGTGCAGGCAATCTCTGCAACTCCTGCTGTGGAGGAATGAATCCCCATGGGGCAGAACTACTCCAGCTGTTCCCCTAATGGGGTAGCCGAGGTTGCCTTCAGATGAGGCATTGTTTTAAGTGCCAAACATTAAAAGAAAAGAAAAGAAAAAAAAAAAATAACCAGGCAGGTGTAGCTTCTGTTCTCAGGAAGCTGTGATAAGCAAGCAAATGCACAGTGACATCATTTCCTTGAGTGTTGTGAGGAAGATGAATGGGATGATGCACTCGAGGGCGCCTGATTTGTGGGACATCGTGATATTGGTTTGGCGGGGGGTGGCGGGGGGGGGGGGTGGGAGGACGGGACATAGGTCACCCACGTTGGGAGTAGGAGCTCTGGGTTTCAAGCCATCTCTGTGGAGCTACAGCTGGGAAGGGCAGGGCAAGTTCTCATTCAAAGGCAAGCCGCGGGAGTTCTCTGGATTGGCATCTGCAGTCCTGGAGCAGAGCCAGCACACCTGCACTGTGAGGTCCCCTGCCACCCTCCCCCCTCTCCTGGGATCGCCAGGGACTTCAGAGGAGTTATTTCTTCTAATCCTTTCTGGAAATGTTCTTGGATAGTTTCTTAATCTGTTTGTGCGGTGATCACACTAGAACCAAACTGTTTGAAGGTCTCTCTTGATTGATGAACTACTAGCTTGGGGTGGAGCTGTGACTCTGCCTAGTCGTAGAAATATTTCTCTTTCTGTTTAACTGTCGACCTGACTTGCCAGAAGAATGCCCTTTCAAAAGATAAATCTATGAGATTCCATTTCTGGGGGACAAGATCCTGAATTTGCATGGAGCGTTGTTGTAAATGTCCGTTGCCCCGGCTCCCACTACCGGCCTGAATGGCCACCACTGTCTACCTTCCCAAGTTCATTGCATTGACCCATCCAGCACATGTGGGGGATTCTGCTTTTTGATAATCCAAGTCGTGCCCCTCTTATCTGTCCTCTTTCCTTTTTCCGCTGTGAGCACTTCCCAGGCTAGCCTCGAACTCGTGATCCTCCTGCCTCCGCCTCCTTCAGCAAATCCTACCGGCCTTTGCCACCGCAACCGGCCACTTTTCATTTTTTTCAAGGTTGTGATGAAGGGTTTATTCCTTCCCCTTGTTTTCTTGGGATGCTCTGAGCCAGCACTTCTGTGACCGATCCCCGGAAGGGCTGAGAGATCTCTGGAAGGCAGGTGAGAGAGCAACTGCCCTGGGATTGACTCAAGGAGCCAAGGAGACAAAATAATTCCCAATAAAAACTAGCGTCATGGGGCTTGGCATCTTTAACCACTGGGTGATCAGGACCTAAGACACAGTGGGTGTTAAAGAGATTTGTATTGGAGGATGCTCACAGCCTTTAGGTCCCTTTCTTGTCAAGAGCTGCTGGGGATTTTTCTCTTGAGGAAGGGATGAGGAGGGAATTGAAGGAGGAGGGCCGGGCTTGGGGTTCCTGGCTGTGGCTGATGTGCCTTTCTTCCAGCTGCAGCACACTTTGTGAGTGATGAATGATACAGAAGCATGCCGCCAGCAGCCAGCTGGCCCCGCACCAGGTCTCTGTAAATACCAGCCAGAGGCAGCCTTGGTCGCCTGCCAGGCGAGAGACTGTAGGGGCACGTCTCAGGTTCTCAGCCCTCACAGGGATGGAGCTCTTCCCAACTCCCAGCTGTGGCAGCCCCAGACCGGGGGCGATGATGACTTCTCTGTAACTTTCCTTAAAGGAGCTACGCAGGCGAGGCCTATCTCTGTTCCCTCTGCCTGTGTGTTTGCTTTGGCAGACTCCAGGCGCTCCTCTCTTCTCTGCTGGCATCTCTTTGATCCCAATATCCCCTCAGCTGCTTCCTTCTTGTCCCTGGAGGTACAGAACACACGCTCGCTTTGGAAGAAACATCTAGGGGATGTGTTAGGTCCCTTAGTGGAGGGTCTAGATGAACTGAGCTGTGTGTCTTAAAAATCTCTTAAACCAGTCGTGTTTTATTTATTTATTTATTTATTTATTTATTTATTTATTTACTTACTTATTTTTTGTTTATTTACTTATTTACTAATTTACTTATTTACTAATTTACTTATTTATTTATTTATTTATTTATTTATTTATTTATAAGCTATCTTCTACTGAGCTAGGCTGAGACAGACAATCAGCAGGATGAGAGACTTAGGGCAGAGTCTGCTAGTGTGTTTTCCTGCTTTGACGACGTCTGTATTTTCGTAGTTTAACTACTCTGCATTGGAGAGGTAAATATTTTTCATATAACTGATGCATGGAACACATCGGTAGGCTTTTCTGTTGTTGTTGTTGTGGTGTTTCTGAGAAAAATTTTGCTGTATAGCTAAGGCTGACCTCAAACTCAGGATCCCACTTCAGCCTCCCAAGTCCTGGGATTGCTAGTATACTACTACCCCCATTTAAAAACCGTGTAGTTTTTCTATTCATTCTCACTCTGTCTCTTAGCGGCATCTCACGTAGCCCAGGCTGGCTTCAAACTCACTAACTAGTGGAAGATGACCTTGAGCACCCAGTGGATAACGCGGAGACGGCGGGTACAACCTAGAACCCCATGTATGCTAATCCACTGAGCCACATGCTTAGCCTGGTTTTTCTTGTTTGGTAGTGAGCAAAATAAAACCGCTTCTTACAGGAGGTGGAATATTAGATATGATGAAATACAGTGGTGAATTTTGGCCAGAAAAATGTCTCCATTTATTCCCCAGAGATTTGATTTTAGTGCTTTATTTTTTGGGGGTGGGGGTGGGGGTGCTCGGTATTTACCATGCAGATTAACCTATGAGAGAAGTTTTTCTTCATTTCAACTCTGGGTACATGTGTGGGAAGTGTGCATGTGTCGAAGTCATAGGGCAACTTGCAGGGGTCCGTTCTCTCCTCCCATCACCATATCGGTCCCGGGGAGCGAACTCAGGTCGTCAGATGTGAAGACAGATGGCTTAACTCACCAAACGATTTCCTAAGCGGAGAAAAGTATTTTTATAACCAACTTATTTTGAAATGTGTACCTAATTAGGATAATAATGATTTGAAATATGTGAGTTAGATTTCCACAAAGGAAGAATGGAGCAGGGCTAGGCAGCCTGGTTTGGCTCTAAGTGACTGTAAGACCTTGAGTAGGTCACCTCTTTGTGACGGTGACACTCCTTTCTCCTTGTAAAATGATGGGGAAGAGTGGGCTGCTGGAGAAGGCATTGATTTTCTTTCTACCCCTGTGACCTGTTATTCAGAGTCACAGCCTAGGTTAGTCTTCCTCAGAGAGCAGTCATATCATAAGGATCCACGGAAACTTGTCATGATGGGGTTAGGACACTGTCCTCTGTGAACTGAGGGTCTCATGGGTGAAAACGAAGAGCCCATAGTCCCTCAGTGGCCTGTGCTGCCTGTTTGCTGTGATCGAACCGTGTCCCTTCCCAAGAGGTCAGTCTTCAGCACCTGTGACCTTATTTGAAGACAAGGACTTTGAAGAGGGTCTTGCTGTGGGATGTTCTGTTATGGCAAGTGTGTTGCTCTGATTGGTCAATAAATAAAACACTGATTGGCCAGTGGCTAGGCAGGAAGTATAGGCAGGACTAACAGAAAGGAGAAAAGAAGAACAGGAAGGCAGAAGGAGTCACTGCCAGCTGCCGCCAGGACAAGCCGCATGTGAAGACGCCAGTAAGCCACGAGCCACGTGGCAAGGTATAGATTTATGGAAATGGATTAATTTAAGCTATAAGAACAGTTAGTAAGAAGCCTGCCACAGCCATACAGTTTGTAAGCAATATAAGTCTCTGTGTTTACTTGTTTGGGTCTGAGTGGTTGTGTGACTGGTGGGTGACAAAGATTTGTCCTGACTGTGGGCAAGGCAGGAAAACTCTAGCTATAGGGTCTAGTTAAAATGAGGTCATTAGAGTAGACCCTGATCCAGTATTGCTTAAAAAAGGGAAAATCTGGGCACAGAGATAGACAAATGCTTAAAAGAAAGGACTATGTGGACATGAAGGCTGAGTTTTGGTTGCACAGCCACAAGCTAAGGAACACCAAAGATTGCCAGCAAACCACGGATCCCAGGTGTGTGGTGGATGATTCTTCCTTTCAGCCTTCAGAAGGAGCTACTAATGTCCTGGTGATACCTTAGATCCTCAGCCTCCAGAACTAGGTGTCTTAGTTAGGATTTCTATTTCTGTGGAGAGATACCATGACCATGGCAACTCTAATAAAGGAAAACATTTAATCGGAGTGGCAGCTTACAGTTCAGAGGTTTAGTCCATTACCATCATGGCGGGAAGTAAGGCAGCATGCAAGCAGATATGGTGCTGGAGAAGGAGCTGAGAGTTCTTACATCTTGACCCACAGGCAACAGGAAGTGGTCTGTCTCACCGGGCGTGGCTTGAGCATATATGAGACCTCAAAGTCCACCTCCACAGTGACACACTTCCTCTAACAAGACTAGATCTACTCCAACAAGGCCAAAGCTCCTAGTATTACCACTCTTTTTGGGGGGCCATTTTCTTTTAAACCACCACACTGTGGGATAAAACATTTCTGTGTTTAAGCCATTCCGTTGATGAAACTTTGTCCTGGCCACTCTGGGAGACTGCTCTTTAGCTGTGGGCACATTGACTTTTGTGAAGTGATTTCCGTGCAGCAACAGGAAATGCAACTAAGGCAGGAGAGGATGAAGTGCCTATGTAGCAAGAACATTGCTGTTTCCCAGCAAGCAGCATGAAGGCAGACTCCTAGCACACCCACCAAGCAAGGACTTGGAAATCTACTCTGTGTGTGCTGAGGCTTAGCCACATCAAGGTACTGGCCAAAGGTTATACAAACAGTGAAGGAAGCCACTGGGTTTAACCCAGGATGTCTAAAGACTCATAGTTTATTTTGTACCAAGATGTGGTATTGCTGACTGTCATAATGAGCCCATGGCTCGCAGGTCTCTTTATATGTGATAGCAAGTCTTTCTGCTCATCCGTGTCTCTATCATCCTCAATCTGTCCTGCTCAGAGTCTAGCCTAAATTAGGCAGACAGAAAGCAGACTTCATTGACTTCCCAGCAGTCTAGTTTATAATATGAACATATGTCAAGTGATCTTATGACTCTTGCAATTATTAACATATTTTGTTTTGAGAAAGGGCCACATAGTAACTCAGGATGGTCTCAAACACATGGCAATTCTCCTGCCTTAGCCACCCTAGTTCTGAGATTACCAAGGTGAACCACCATGGCTAGCAGCCATTGCCATCTTGACTGAAACATTGAAGAGGTGCTCATTCAGTCTTTGGGTGTGTCCAACCTGTGACCCGTGGGCCACATGCATCCCAGGATAGTTATAAATGCGTATTTGTATACCTTTATAGATTACAACACATCACCATGTCAAAAGGCTGGAAACGGCTGTAGCCATGTGATGCCATACTAAAGAAGCCAGTGTGATGTTAATGAATAGGAGGCACAATTCTAGGTTCCCAGTGAGAGTAAGGACTATGAAATGGCAGCCATAAAAGTCATTATATCATTTGCTAACCACCGTCAGTGTTTGAAGAAACCTGGGAGCCAGCGAGTCATTATGTCAGTCATCAATACCACATCTTGGTGCAAAATAAAGGCCAAAGTATCCAGGGTGGGTTTGATTATCTTTTTATCCTCTGAGCATATGAAATACTTCTATGTGTTATAAATAATATTTTTCCTTGATCTTAAAAAGGACAAGATTTGAACATTAGTATTTGATTTTAGATGATAAAATCGAAAAAGCTTAAATATTGGTACTCAGAGGAGTCTGAATGATGTCACCTTCCTGTAGGATAATTTGACAACACAAATTAAAAGCCTTCAAGTGAGAATATTCTTGGAGCAATTTTAATTTCAAGATTTTCCCCTCTAAAGAAATCATGGATGATAGGTTTGAAGTTTTAGCTTCAAAAGTGTTTATTGCAACACAATTGATAATACCAAGATTGGCATTAATATGGTGGGATATTATCTGGCTACTGAAAGCCATAGTACTAAATAAGAGCTTTCAATGTTTTATAGTTTGTGTACCCTTTTTGGACTCAGACGGAGGCAGTGAATTCATTTGTTTTTTGTTTTTTTGGCAAGAAAGTACATGTGTGTTTCTATCAAGCTCTTTCTATAATTTCAGAGAATTCATATGCTATAAAGTCCATGATCGGGGTTGGGTTGACTTACTATGGTTGGGCTGCTGGTTCTACCGCAGCCTTGTGAGCTCAGCTGATTTATTTAATCTTGAGTTCCCTCATTTGTAAAACGGACATCATAATAGTTCCCTTTCTCGCAGGGTCACTGTGATCACTGACTGACTTAATTGAGGGTAGTAGCCCAATGATTTAACACTGCACAGGCTCCCGTGCATATTTGCTGGGTATATCAAGTGTCAGAGCTCTTCTTGGATGTACTATCCATCCCCACCCCAGGACGTGAAGCTCTCACATGTAAGGCCATTAGAACTAGGTTCACCCTTGCGTCTCATGCTTTTTCTGAGTCCTGGCTTCTCTAAGGTCGACATTCCCTTAAGGTCATCATTATGTGTGCGGTGCTACCTAGAGTCATTGATGAAGTTGTGGGGCTCTCACAGCTCTTCGGGAGCCCGTGAAGGTGGAGTCCTCCCAGGTGTCCCGCCGCCGCCGCCGCCGCCGCCCCCCCCTCCCCCCTTGAATCTTTGCTGCTTTCAAGGCTGAGCACAAAGGTTCTCTTGGGAGCATAGAGTCCTCTTCTGGCCCATAACTCTAGAGTCTGTTTTTATTTATGCTTTCTGTATCCTCTCTTTACTGTAGGGGACTTGGAGTCCTCTTCTCTGGGATCCAAGACTTCCCATCTTTCCTATGTGAGCCCAGAGGACTGGTTAGACTAACATGTCAACAAGGACATTTCAGAGAATCATCAGTGGGCATATCTCCCTTTACACAGAGGGAAAATTCTAAAGTCGCTTAAACTTGTTGGAACAATTTGTTCTCTCTGTGGTAAAGATTTTGCCATTTTCTCAAATGTCACAACAAATGAACGCAGATAGCAATACTCTCTAGTATTCTAGGAAGAAAAATCTTGTGAGAAAATTATCAGAGAAGCAGAAATTTTATTAGTCTCCATAGAGTTTCATGTTTTTTTAATGGAGGAGTTAGGGAAAAATATAAATAAAAATATTGTTTTCAATATATTTGGAGGGATTGTGATTGCTCTGCAGTTGTGGGGAACAGAAAGTCTCTACTGAACTTCACTGAGAAAAATCTGTAATATATTTTTTTAGCCATTTTTCTGAAATGGCATCTGACACGTTTTATTTTATTCTACTCAACAGAAATGAGTGAGTAAACCTCTCACCAGAATACCTTTGCCAAAGGTTTTTGTGCAGGTAAAACACAAACCAGCATGAAACATAAAAAGGGCTGTTAGTATTTGGTGCTGGAAAAATGTCCTCTTGGGTCCAGAGCTCTTTAGGAGTCATGGGTTCCTGAAAAGAATTACTGAGAAAAAGAAGTCAAAATTACCCAGGCGAACTGCGGGCCTTTTTACTGAGGTAAGGACAGCACTTTACAGTTTGCTGCATTGTGAGCTCTGTATTACCAACTGTTTGCTGGCCAGCCTTCCCTATTTGTCAGGGAGGATCAATAACGCAATTTATGTGATCCCACAGTTGTCTATCCTGCCTTCAGATGCCCCGCTCTCCTCTCTGATCTTAGGGCCTCTTCACCTGGTCCACTTTGAAAATTGAATAGTCCCGGGACAGAGCGAGGCATTACTGCGTGCCTGTCCAGGTCAAAGGCAGACTCTGAGAAGCCTTTTCTCTCTCTGGTTTTCAAGGAGGCTGGAGAGGGCATTTAAGACAGGGTGTTACATCGCCCTGTTGGCATCTCAATGGAGAAGCAGAGAGCTTGTTGTCTATCTTCCTTGTGATTTGGACTCATGGTTCTTTAGCTACCTTTGCCCTTCATGTAAGAAAAGTGTGTCTTACATATGAAGCGCAGAAGAATTTTCCTACCTGCCACCTAATGGTACGAATAATAACTTTAGTGTCATACAGAAGAGACACTGTTGGAAGACAGGAAATCCTCAGAGTCAAGGCCCATCCTCCCCAAAGTGGAGGAGTGGACGAGATGGGCCCATCAAGTGATTCAGGCCCTCCAGATTAGAGCGCTAGCTTTGTGAAATCTCTCATGGTTCATACATGGAATCAGCTCCAATGCAGTTTAGAAATTGGAACACAAAGCCTTCTTTGTGGGCTTGTAGTCATCTCAAAATAATATCCCTTAATTATGGGTCGTGGTTTGTTCGATGAGTATCTGTTGGGTTTGGCGGATGTCATTAGCCATGAACAATTGCATGTAGCCATTTTTAATTATACCAGCTTTATGTTCACAGCGGCCATTGGAAGAAAACAAACGATTTTGCTGAGCAGGAACATTCTGCTTTTAAATAACATCTGTTTTATTTTTGCTGCCCCCTGTAGGGAGACTTTTCTGTCCCGCCAGCCAGTTTTCAAATAACCACCCAGAAACTTATTATTAATTATAAAAGCTCAGCTGATAGCTCAGGCTTGTTATTAACTAGCTCTTATATCTTAAATTAACCCATATACCCATATATATATGTATATATATACACACACATATATACACACACACATATATATACACAGACATACATACACATACATACATATACATATATATACATATATATATATAAAACCTAAGTTCTACCATGTAGCTCAGTGCCTTTTCTTAGTATAGCATGCTCATCTTGCTTCTCTCCTCTGCATCTCTTAGCAACTCTGCCCTTCTTCCTCCCAGAGTTCTCTCAGTCTGGCTCTCCCTCTTAACCTCTTCCTGCCCAGTTATTAGCCAGTTAGCTCTTTATTAAACCAAGGAGAGCAACACATCTTCACAGTATACAAAAGGACTTACTACACAGCAGCCCCCACCCCAATCTCTTGCTATGTATCCCAGGCTGGCCTGCAACTCACTATTTAGTCCAGACTGACCTTGAATTCACATCCTTTTCTGCCTTACTCTTCTGAGTACTGGGTTTACACATGTGGGATTACCATACCTTGTTTTATTGATTGATTGATTTATTTTTATTTTAATTTTATTTTTTGGTTTTTCAAGACAGGGTTTCTCTATGCAGCTTTTGGAGACTGTTCTGGAACTCACTCTGTAGCCCAGGCTGGCCTCGAACTCACAGAGATTCACCTGCCTATGCCTCCCAAGTGCTGGGATTAAAGGTGTGCACCACCACTGCCTGGCCATATTTATTTATTTACTCGAGACAGGATCTCACTATGTAGCCCTTTCTTGCTGTGGGATAATCCTAATCCTTCTGTACACTGTGAATATGTGTTACTGTCACTGGTTAATAATAAAGCTGTTTGGCCTATAGCATGGCAGGATAAAGTTAGGTGGGGCAATCAAACTGAGGACTGGGATGAAGAAGGGCAGAGTCGATGGAGACGCCAGTGAGCTGCCCAAGAAGCAAGATGCTAGAGGACAGGTAAAACCATAAGCCATATGGCAATACATAGATTAATAGAAATGGGTTAATGTAAATGTAAGAGCTAGTTAATAATAAGCCTGAGCTATTGGCTGTGCATTTTGTAATTAATATAAACTTCTGTGTGTTTATTTGGGACCAGGTGGTCAGGATAAAAAAACTCGGTTTACACTTTCTGGCCCAGAACTCAATTTGTAGATCAGCTAGCTTTGAATTTATAGAAATTCACCTGTCTCAGCCTCCCAAGTACTGGGATTAAAGCATGCACCACCACAGCCAACCAACTGTATTTATTTTTAAAAATATTTTAAAATTTATTTTTGATTTATGTGCATAAGTGATTCGTTTGCATGCATGTGTGGGCATCACCTGTATGCAGTGCCTAGAGACCCAGAAGAGAGCATCCATCAGATCCTCCGAGTCACCTCTTCACCCCGAAAAACATCTATTTTAAATCTAAACTCCAACTTTTGGGGGTTGTCATGACCCTAGACTCTCTACCAAGCACTCACCAGCAGTGTGGTCTTCGCAAGTCTCTTCTTGTGTAAAATGGAGCTAATAGTAATGCTTCATGGTTTAATGGAACAGGATGACAGCATGGATGAGAAATGCTTTTCACAGTGTGGATTTAAAAAGGAGATTATACACAATGGGTTATATATTGGGTCTTAGATTCGATTCGCCAGTTTGGGAGGAGCAGTTCTGAAACAGTGAAATAGAAGAAGATAGAAAAATAAAGTCGGGGTGGTTGGGGGTTGAGCTGGAGAGATGACTAGGAACACGTACTACTCTTGGAGAAGTCCCTCCTAATTTTGTTGCCTGCACCCACACTGGGCAGTTCATAACCACCTGAAATCCAACTCTAAGGGGACCCAAAGTCTCTGGTCTGGACCAGCACCTGCATTCACGTGCACATGCCCATACTCAGACCCACACGCATGCGCACACACAGCTAAGAAGGAAACAATAAATCTGAAAAAGAAAAAAAAAAAAAAAGAAAGTAGTTAGGACAAGTGTCTCACTGCAAGGTTGGGAACCGCATGTGTGTAGAAAGATATGAAGGTACAATATACATAGTCTGGATATGGTGATACGTAGAAGCTGTCACAGATATGTAGTTACCTAGATCTCTGAGATCAAAGCTGGCCTGGTCTACCTATGTAGACTGTCATATAGATTATATATTAATATATTAGCCAAGGATCAAGGACAATGTGTAAAAACCACTGGAGAAGGAGGTCCATTCTGGAGCAATTTCAAGCAGAGCTCATTACAACTTTTTGGTGCCTTGCTTTGACTTTTTATTGGATTTTATTGAAAGATCAATTTTTTTGTCTGAGAGTCACAAAGTCTGAATTATGAACATCAAGCAAGATACACCTGGAGCACAGTTTTTTATTTTATTTTATTATTTTATTTTCTACAGCAGGCTATGTTGCCCAGTCTAATCTCCCGCCCCACATTTCTCCACTCCCAGCTGCCACCTCTTTCTCCATGAAAAAATTCTGAAAAGTCTAAGCCAATTAAGAGAATTTGATTTCCTCAATGGTTATTGGGTTAGAGAAGTCCACGTGACACAATTCTACCCAATGGGATGTGCGAGAAGCTTGTCTGGCGTGTTTCTGGGAATGACTTCCTTGCTGAAAACAGGTCTTTTGGGGGTTGGGGAATTAGCTCAGTGGTAGAGCGCTTGCCTAGCAAGCGCAAGGCCCTGGGTTAGGTCCTCAGCTCTGAAAAAACAAAGCAAACAAACAAAAACAAAACAGAAAAACAGGTCTTTTGAAAAATTGCCTCTGCTTCTTCCACTAGATGAGTCCATCAGTAATGTCCAGGTCTGTCACAGATCTTTAACTTCTGAGAGGGACCAGTTGTATATCATAGAGGATATAGCTGAAAGAAGGTCTTTGGTACTGATGAGCCCCAGATTTGATCACCTGAAGCCAGTCTCCATCAGGACTTCTTGCTACCTGAGATGCGCATTCTTTGTGGTTTCAGTCGTTCTGAGTCAGGATTTTCTGGTACTCGAAGCTGGAAATAGCCTAGTTTATCTGCCCAGAATAACATCTGGAATATGCATCCCGGAAATATAACTGCCATCATTTCGTGTCCTTGCACTATATTAGGTTCTACCACATGGTTTCCAACTCAAGACCCATGCGTGAGTCAGCAGGTTCTATTTCATCCTCCTCCAGATCAAGCGCCACATGTCGGGGGTAAACAGAATTAGCCGAACTCAGACCAGCCATTTGCTACAGAGGTTTGTCTGTCCAGGTGGATGAGGAAAAGAAACATTTTCAGAGATGGTGATGCCCTCCCCCCACCCTTTAATCCCAGCACTGAAGGCAGAGGCAGGGGGATCTCTGAGTTTGAGGCCAGCCTGGTCTACAGGACAAGTTCCAGGGTTACACAGGGAAACTCTGTCTGGAAAAAAACAAAACAAAACAAAAACCAAAACAAAAACAAAAAAAGAAAAAAGAAACTCTTGTTTTCATTTTATAAAAATGATTTATTTTAGTGAGTGTGTGTTTGCATCTGTGTGAGTATGCTGTTTTTTTTGTGTGTATGTGTGTCTGTATATATGTGTGTGTATGTGTTTGTTTGTGTGTGTATATGTGTGTGTATGTGTGTGTATATGTATGTGTGTGTTTGTGTGTGTGTTTGTGTGTGTATGTGTGTGTTTGTGTGTGTCTATGTGTGTGTTTGTATGTGTGTATGTGTGTGTTTGTGTGTGTTTGTGTGTGTGTATGTGTGTGTATGTGTGTGTTTGTGTGTGTGTATGTGTGTGTTTGTATGTGTGTATGTGTGTGTTTGTGTATGTGTATGTGTGTGAGTGTCTGTATATATGTGTGTGTATGTGTTTGTGTGTGTATATGTGTGTATATGTATGTGTGTGTTTGTGTGTATGTGTGTTTGTGTGTGTATGTGTGTGTGTTTGTGTGTGTGTGTATGTGTGTGTGTGTTTGTGTGTGTGTGTTTGTGTGTATATATGTGTGTTTGTGTGTGTGTATGTGTGTGTGTGTTTGTGTGTGTGTTTGTGTGTATATATGTGTGTGTGTTTGTGTGTGTGTGTTTGTGTGTATATATGTGTGTTTGTATGTGTGTGTGTTTGTGTGTGTGTGTATGTGTGTGTGTGTGTGTGTGTGTAGGGTGGGTTCATGTATGACCTGGTTGGAGTGTGGAGGTCCAAGGACAACTTGAGGTCACCGTTTCTCTTCTTCTGCCGTGTGCATCCAGGAGATCTAACTCAGGTTACCAGTCTTGCCAGTGGGCACTGTTACCTGTTGGGCCTTCTTACCAGCCCTAATTTATTTTAACTAACTTGGTAAAGTTATCTCAGCACATTCTTTGATGAGATTTAGCTGTGGGCCTGGCAGTACAGGGGTCGCCCAGGCA
Organism: Peromyscus leucopus; assembly: GCF_004664715.2. Taxonomy (NCBI): domain Eukaryota; kingdom Metazoa; phylum Chordata; class Mammalia; order Rodentia; family Cricetidae; genus Peromyscus; species Peromyscus leucopus. The sequence continues at coordinate 18,679,106 of NC_051078.1, read as the reverse complement.
GCCATGATTCTCATTACTCCAGTGGTTGCTTAAAATGTAGCTCTTCGTAACGATGACTATGATTTTTCTTTGAGACAAAGTCTCATGTAGTCCAAACTGATTTTTGGGTGTTCTCTGTAGCAAAGGATGATTTTGAACTTCATTTTCCCTGCCTCTGAGTCCCGAGTGTTGGGATAGCAGGAATGTACCACTGCATCTGGTTCATACAGGACCAGAAGAAAACCTTCTGGACTCTTTTAGCAAGGGCCTCTTGAGGAGGGTTTGGACACTGTGTCTGTGTTTGCTACAGATCTTCAAGAAACCATGGGGCTGGAGAGATGGCTCAGTTGTTAAGAGCACGGGCTGCTCTTCCAGAGGATCCAGGTGCTGTCCCCAGCACCCACAAAGTGGTTCGCAACTGTCTGGAACTCTAATCCCAGGGGATCTGACGTCCTTTCCTGTCTTTTGTGGTTATCAAACACACATGTGGTACCTAGACATAAACGCAGGTAAAACAATATACACATAAAAACCGAAGCAAACAAAACCCAGAAATTAAAAATTTTAGGTTGACAGAATCCTGAGTTATACACAATGTTATTTCATTCAATATTTACCCTTCCTTGGCATTGTGTAGGCATGCCAAAGACTCTTTAAGACGTTATTCTTCCTTGTGTCCCTCAGCTGGGCTGGGATGTGAGTTCTTGATGTTTTGAGACAGTTTCTCATTCTGTAACCCAGACCCGGTCAACTTCACTATGTGGTCCAGGCTTGATTTGAATTTGTGACAATCTTTCTGCTTTGGCCTCTCAAGTGCAGCAATGGTAGACAGAATCCATTTCTGTGCCTGACTAAGAAATATGATTTGTGAGTAACACACTGGGATATTTGATGAAAAAATATACTCACAATGGCACTATGATCATAAAATTCTTCACAGATAAATCAGTCAACATCTTTGAGAATCCCAATCTGGCTCCAAAGCTGGAAAAAATCTGAGGTCTGCAGATGCCCTTCTCTGAAAGGTTTCATATTTGTCTTCTTATCATTTTTTTTTTTTTTTTCGAGACAGGGTTTCTCTTGTGTAGCTTTGCACCTTTCCTGGAACTCACTTGGTAGCCCAGGCTGGCCTCGAACTCACAGAGATCCGCCTGCCTCTGCCTCCCGAGTGCTGCTGGGATTAAAGGCATGCGCCACCACTGCCCAGCCAATCTCCTTATCATTTTCCAAATAGTGACAGAGATTTGGGAATGGGTGGAAAATGGGGGTGACTAGAAGAGACAGAGAGAAGCCACGTCCAAATTGAGATGGCTTGCCGTCTATCTGACTTTTGAGGAGAGCATTTAGGCCAAAGGGAGGTTGGTCTATTTCATAGGTGCGTTCATCCCTCTGTAATTTAAAGATCAGTCCTGTGGAATTCTTTCCTTTCAAGATTATCCTTTAATGTGAATAAACCTTTCTCAGAAATGGCAGCTCTTCCCCTCGCAACCTTTCATCTCTTCCTCAGCTGACTGAAATGGCTGCTCCCGGTCTTTTTCAGCCACTTACAAGGGATGCTAAGCAAACAAGTATACAGGAGGTGACTAAAGAGCCCTTTGTTCCTGGTCACGTGCCTTAAGAGAGAACGCCACTGCCCCGAGGAGGACACCCTTGAGTGGGTGCCGATCTTCCCTCTTCCAGTAGCAGGACTGACCCATTCTCTTAGAACTGCATGAAAAAGCAGGTCAGTTCCCATGGAGTGAGTCCTACCGTCAACGCCCTAAGGTCACCTCTGCTCTCCTTTATCCAGACAGGGGCAAAATGCTAACAGCCCAGACAGGAGTGTTTGTTTATTCCTTCTAACTTATAACTTGGTTGCAGCATGTATAAGTGATGTCTTGTTTGGGGGGGAAATGACAAAGAAATAGAGCCACGAATTCATCAGGAAGTGGAGGGAGAGAATTTTCACACTATTATAGTTTGTACACCACATCTGAATATATGTCCAAAAGCTGTGATATGATCCAGGTTATTATTATTATTATTTTTCCGGAGCTGAGGACTGAAACCAGGGCCTTGCAATTGCTAGGCAAGCGCTCTACCACTGAGCTAAATCCCCAACCCCACATCTGGGTTACTTTTAATACCTCAAATATGAATGCTATCTAAGGAGCAGCTGCGTTTTATTGTTCGGGCAGTAATGACAAGCCAAAATGCTGTGTTCACTACACATGTGATTTTATCTTCAGGTTCAATTTATACTTGACTACATTCGTAGATGAGAAACCCTCAGAGATGAGGTGCCCAGCAGGTTTGACTTTTTTGCTAAGGGGACTGATTTTCCTTAGGCTGCAACAGAGCTGGACCCCTACCTAGAACTGTGAGTTTTGGGGAAATGGTAGTTCCATGGTCTCTAGGAATAAGGGTATGGGGAAGATGGCCAGAGTAAATTTGATTTTGCTCTTTCTTGAGTACAAATGTTCAGCTGTTTATCTACCTTCCTAGGATTCCTTACCTGTGTTCATAGTTCTTTGAGCATAAAGAAGAAAATAAAGAGAAACCCGAGGTCTAATTTCAGCCACTACTGAAAGTGCATCTTATGAGAGTCCTCATTCCGTCCATCCACACCTGTGTGCCTGGGCATGGTGATTGTGTCAGTGTGTGTTAACGAGTCTTTCTCTGTCCCTCCAGCCAGCTCCCAAATAATGACACTGAGACTTCTTACTAATTACAAAAGCTCAGCCTATAGCTTAGGATTGTTCCCACCTAGCGCTAATAACCTAAACCAAGCCATTTATATTAATCTACGTCCTATCACGTGGTGTCACATCTCTTTCATCTTGCACCTCCTGTTTCCTCTGTGTCTCCTGGCATCTCCTGGGCACCTAGATTCCTCCTCCTCCTTCTCTCTATCTGGAAGCTCCACCTACACCTCCTGCCTAGCGTTTGGCTGTTCAGCTTTTTATGACACCAATACATCTTCACACGGTGTACAGATATCCCACAGTAGGGGTGTGTCGTTCCTCCTCCGTAATGAGGAGAAAGCTTTGTGTTAGCTTTCCAAGGTTGCTGTAAGATAAAGTGCACAAAGCTGGGTGTTTACCACAAGGGGAATTTATTTTCTCACAGTCCTGGAGGCTGAGACATCTGAGACCAGCTTGGAGATGGCTGGGTTTTTTTTCACAATGTCTTCATGTGGTCTTCCTTCTCGGCGACAGGTGTAGGTCACATTGGCTAGGACTTACCTTAGTGACCTTACCTAACTTTGGCTGCCTTATTCAGGGCCTTATCTTAACTGGTAGAATTTTTGGCGTCATTTATGTATACTGTCATATCATCTGCAAATAGCGAAAGTTTGACTTGCCTGCAAGGGACCAAACGAGGCCCTCTGAATGTGGGTGAAAGTTGCGTGACTTGATGTGTTTGTGAGTCCCCTGGCAATGGGACCAGGACTTATCCCAGGTACAGGAACTGTCTTTTTAGACCCCATTTCCTATGGTGCGATGCCTTACTCAGCCTTGACACAGTGGGGAGGGGCTGGGTCCAGCCCCAACTTGGTGTGCCAGCCTATGTTGACTATGCAAGGGAGGCTTTACCCTCTAGGAGGAGGGGATGAGGGTGGGATGGGAGTAGGTCAGGAGGGGGCGGGGATGTGAGAAGAAGAGGGAGGGGAACAGGGGTTGGTATGTAAAAGGAAAGAAATTTTTTAAAATAAAAAATTATATATAAACAAGTTATTTAAATACGTAACATCAAATATAGATGGAGTAGTTTATGCACGACAGGAAGGTGCAATGAGAATTTAATGATTTCAAATACCGACTTGTATGTGATGAACAGTGTACATGAGTCCCCCATGGTTTAAAAATCTGAGCATTTAGCCGGGTGGTGGTGGAGGCAGAGGCAGGCGGATCTCTGTGAGTTCGAGGTCAGCCTGGGCTACAGAGTGAGTTCCAGGGAAGGTGCAAAGCTACACAGAGAAACCCTGTCTCCAAAAAACAAAAAATAAAACAAAAAAACAAAACAAAACAAAATTCTGAGCATTTTAAAATGATAATTAAAATGAAGCTATGAACACGTGCCACTGATTCAATGTCCTTTTGCTAGAACTAGTGGAAGGAAAAAAAACCTATGACTCAACAGCTCAGGGAAACCTATGGAATTCCTCCTTTGTGGCAGGTATCTGACTTTCTGGTGTGGAACCAGAAACTACTGGGTAATTTGTTGCAAAAAATACCTCCTGCTGTTTCCTTGATGGGTATTTAGTTTTCTTTGGCCATTTTGAGAGCATTTTATGACAAGAAGAATTTCAGGCAAAGAACCAGTATTTAAGCTGCAGGAAGAAAGCTTTTGTACCACGGACTGTTGTCAATTTTAATAATTAGTTATATGCCCATCCCTCTCAAATCTTAGTGTGGAACAATATACTCTGTGAGCTGTTGCATGTCAAAATATAGAAGATTATTCTCTGGGTACGGAATCTGAATATATACAATACCACACTTCTATAATCTGATTTTTGAGCTACAATGAAATAAGTAATTTATTAATTTAGATGTAAGAGGTATTTTTGAAGGCATATACTAACACTCATACAGTATTTGTGGAGGTCTGAGAATTCCTAACTTTCCCACCTTAGAAATGGTAGACTAAGGATCAGAACCTTAAAAATGGTACCCTGGTTTTGGCAAAGCCTAGCCCTTCACAGGGCATCTGTCCCTCCATAATTTGTTTTAAAATCCCTCTTAGCATCTGAGTTTTCTGGTTTTTTTTTTTTTTTTTTTTTTTTTTTTTTTTTTTTTTTTTTTTTTTTTTAGTTTTTTAGTTTTTTAGTTTTTCCATGTAGTCCTAGCTGTCCTGGAACTCACTCTGCAGACCAGGCTGGCCTCGAACTCACAGAGATCCGCCTGCCTCTGCCTCCTGAGTGCTGGGAATAAAGGAGTGCACCACTGCCCTAGCTTCCACCAGGGCTTCTTTAATTATTTGAGAAAGGAGTTTCTGCTTCTCTCTTGCTCCCTCCTCCCTGCATCTGTTGTTATTGTTGTTGTTATTATTATTATTATTTTAGTTTTTTTGAGACAGGGTTTCTTCGTGTAATTTTGGTTCCTGTCCTGGATCTCGCTCTGTAGACCAGGCTGACCTCGAACTCACAGAGATCCACCTGCTTCTGCCTCCTGAGTGCTGGCATTAAAGGCGTGTGCCACCACTGCCCGGCTCCCACATCTGGTTTTTAAGACAGGGTCTCCAAGAGCTCAGGCTGTCCTTGATCTTGCTTTATAGCTGAGGATGACCTTGAACTTCTGATCCTTCTGCCTCCACCTCCTGAACACTAGGGATACTGGACGTGTGCCACCCTTTATGGTTTTAGGTAGTGCCTAGATTCGTGCACGCTAGGCCAGTACCATACCTGCTGGGCTGTGTCACCAGCCAGCTGGGCTGCTCCGTTCTCTAGTGAGGAAGATGAACTGAAATGCAGAGTTAACCAAGGTTGCTGTCTTTTGACTGTGTTGACAAGTGTGAGGTTAAAAGACAAAGTTCTCTTTCTCACATCGTCTTCTCATTTTGTGCAATGAATTTTTCTTGCAGAGAAGCCAAAGACAGGAGAGATCTGGGTGGGTCAGGGCTCTCATCACCTCGCAGGGCTGATGGTTGGCTTGACAGAGAACAGAAAGAGGATTCCTGCTGGCTGGAATTTGGGCACTTGAATAGCAGGATTAAGACTAAGCGGTGAGCTTCCTCAGCTCCTCCTGAAGAATTCTTGGAAAGTGAGGGATTTGAACTGGAGTAAGGGGCTTCGAGGGGCTCACCCTGCACTTCAGGTGACTGTCTTGTTGTCTGTGACAGTAAGTTTTTTAAGTCATTGTTCCAGTTCATTTTGCAAAGGAGGCTGCTGTAAACCTCACTAGAAGCCCCAATTCATAAATAAAAAAGGAATCAAATATGCCAACCTCAGGAGTGGCTGTTTGTTCATTGACACACAGAGCTCTGTGGTAGGCATTGTTTGAGATGCGAGAAAACAGTAGGATGAAATTTCAGCCTTCACAAAGCCTGCATCCTAGTAAGGGAAGGAGAAAACAAGCAGATCTCAGGGTAAGAAAGGCTAGCGATAAAATCAAAGCAGAGTGGAGGCTGGGAATCGTGCTATTATTGGGCGTGGGTAGTAATAAGCTCTGTGATGAGACCCCGAGAGAAGCATGAGACAGATCAGAGGGCCCCAGCTCTTCCTTCCGATATGAGGCTAGGATGTAAGCATTGGTAAACACTTGTAGGAATGTTAACTTTATAGAGATCTTAAGTGTCTGAGCCCTTTCAAGTTTAGTTTAGTTTTCCTCCGAATCCGCTAAGATTTTAAGTGCTGGGCCAAGCCCTTTGATTGACAGCTGTCAGATCCTTCATCCGCCCCCAGCTGCCTTGTGCAGGAAGCTTTCAGTCAAGCAGCCCCTTTCTTCGGCATTTGCATTATCATTATGACGGCCTGGCTGCTTTGAACGTGGTTCATCCAGTCTCTCCCAGGAAACCATGATTTCTGCCTCAGGAGACCTTGCTTTGGTCCTGTCTGCTTCAGACAACTTACTTGGGAAATGTTGCTTTGGCGGGAACCAAGCTTTCGGTAAACTCCAGTTGACCTTATCCGTCCTGTAGCTATGCTCACTGGAAGAGGGTGGGGGAGGGGGAGGAGAGGGTGTATATGTGATTGGTGCATATACAAATATGTGGAGCTCGTGATTGGTTGAAGTCAAGGCTGTGCTTGGTGGAAGAAGAGACTACCTAAATATGCCATATCTCTCTTCTGGTTACATATGCAGGTTGCTTTTCAGTGTTTTGGGGTTCATCTCCGAAGGTGTCTCCGTGGCAGTCTACCCTCTACCTTGTCTACATTAGACCCCTCAATAAAGGCTACTCCTGGCTGGGCGGTGGTGGCACACGCCTTTAATCCCAGCACTTGGGAGGCAGAGCCAGGTGGATCTCTGTGAGTTGGAGGCCAGCCTGGGCTACAAAGCAAGTTCCAGGAAAGGCACAAAAGCTATACAGAAAAACCCTTTGTCTCGAAGAACAAAAACAAAAACAACAAAAAAAAGGCTACTCCTAAATGGCCTTTTTTTTTTTTTTTTCAGCTCCAGACTCACCCAGCAACAGTACAAAGGCAACAGAAGAGATCGGAGAAGCAGCTAGAGGCAGCAACTGGAGGCCCCGCCCCCTGGAAGAGGGCCACAGAGCTTCTGAGGGTTCAGAACTGTGCATGGGTCTGTGGATGAGAAGTCATGGAATGCCGCTGTGTCTGCAGAGACAGACTGACAGACTAGAATTGCAGTACCATGGAGACGTTGGGATGTTGCAAGTCCAGAGGCTACCTTATTTGGGGTTGGTTCTAGCTTTCCTAAAGGGCCATGCCTTGCTCACCTCTGTGTCAGAACTCACATCTTGTGACTAATAGTTAAAAAGCTTTTGGAATCTATGGACTGGGCAGGCCAATGGTTTCCACCCACCCCCCAGTTGAGAAAGTCCTCAGAGAGCATTGTGGGTCTTTGGAAAAAACATCCTCCTGCCTGCTGTCACGGCCTCTCTGGTGGACCCACCAATGTATTTTGAACTTGCCTCTATTGATGACTTTCTTTGTAAGTCTGCAAAACTATAAACCTCCATGAAAGTGCTTCCACATTGGAATGTGGAATTTGGGGGTAATCTAAATCTGTGTTCTTGGGCTATGGTCACTCAGAATGGCTCCAGAACAAACTATCTCTTCCCTTTAAGATGAGAGATTTTCTTTTCTTTCTTTCTTTTTTTTTTTTTTTTTTTTGGTATCAATGAGTTCTAACACCTGAAACTTGGGAGCTACAATCCTGCCTGCTGGATGATTAGTGGACGATGGGCTGCTGGCACTCAAAGCCCAGGGCAATAAGCCTCTCATCTGAACAGGGTGAGCTAGGTCTCTGGCTTTTAAAACTTGGAGCAATGAGTCTCCAGTTCTCAGGGCCCAGAATCACAAGCCTCTGGCTCCGAACACCCAAAGTGTGCTCTGAGCCGAACATCTACAGAGCTACAGATCTTTGGCTTTTAAAATTTGCAGCCACAGGTGTCAATTCTTAGGCCTGAGAGGTATTAGCCGTTGGGTTTAAAACTCAAGCCCGTAGCCTGTGGTATTCAAGAACCGCCAAGCATAGAAAAGCGGTCCTTGTCTGTTTGTGATTTCCATACAAACGGAGCAGGAGGCCCCTCGGCCAGCTATTGGTGGTGGGATGACCTGGAAGAAGTATGTGAGTGTGCTGCACAGATACCTGGGAGAGCATCCGGGTGATTGAGAACAGGAGCGTGCTTGCCCTACCAAGGGTACGAAGGAAGCTGGTTATGCTGAGTCATAATGACTCGAGGGGATGGTGGTGTGGGAGAGAAAGGAATGACGGAGTTGTGGGGTGGAGCGGGAAGGGTCTTGCAGAGTCTTGTAAGGAATTATGCTTTGTCTCTGAGTAAGAAAGCAAGCCATTTGTGGCTTTTGATCAGAAAGCAAGTGACATCATCTGGCTTTGGAAAGGACCACTCTGATGACTAAGTGGGAGAAGAGCTTTGCAGAAGCTTGGGTGGAAGAAGGGGTACCCAGCTGGAAGGCAAGTGTGCCAAGGTGGCCCGGGGTGACAAAGTCTTGTGCCGGGGTGGTCGTGGTAGCGATGTGACAAGTTCCGGGAGTCGGCCTCCATCTGAAAGCGCAGCAGAAGTGTGGCGGATGAGCTAAGCCGTCTGGTGAGAGAGAGAGAGAGAAGGAAAGGATGGCAGTCACCATGAGGTTTGAGACAGCCTCTCGCTGGGATGGAGAAATGATCAGAGGAGCAGATTTGTCTTGATTTTTAGGACACAAAGTCTGACATGATTGTTAATATTCTGATCGGCCTCTTGAAATCCCAGCCCTTGGTGCTGCCCTGTGTCCTGATGTAAAAACCTCATTCTAAGGAAATCTCCTTCCCTTCCTCTCTCTTCCGCTTTTTCCTCCTACAAGGTGTGCGCTCATGTGTGTGTGTGTGTGTGTGTGTGTGTGTGTGTGTGTGCGCGTGCGCACGCGCGCGCGCTCTTTTTCTTTCTTTCTCTCTCTGTCTCTCTCTTTCCTATCTTTCTCTTCCTCTCTCTGCTATAATAAACTCTCCGTGGGGATGCAGCGTCTGGGTTGTGAATTACTGCCACCGTGCATCTGCCCAGCATGTTTCCCCGCACACGAGGGTTACCCTTGCCCCGCTCCCCGCCCCCCAATAATTCATAACAATGATGACCAGAAGTCTAAGGGCAGGTGCGTGTTAGCCCTTAAAGAGATCCAGACAAACGGCCGAGGTGACTGTTCAACACATCACCACAGACTCTAGCTGCCCTGCCTCTCCCTACTTAGGAGCGCCTGTCCCAGTCGTCCGGGCTGGCCTACTCTGTGCCCTACCCTAGAGTCTCCCAGCCCCTGGGCTTGGCTTCCCCTCCCCCAGCTTCTCTTTCCTACATAACCCCAGCCATGCGCTATGGGCCCTCTTGGTTCCTTGGTCCCCACATACCCTCTTGGCTCCTGGTTCCTCTCTTGGTCTCCCCCTTTCTTCTCTCTTTCTCTGTCCTCCTCTCTCTCTCAGGGAGAGAGTCTGCTGGCCTGGTTCAGTCTGGACCCTTCTAGATCTTTCTGGCTGTGCTCTCCCTCACATCCACAATAAAGCCCCTTTCTTCAACCATACCTAGGGGATGGTTGTGTCCCCATTTTCCATTCAGCGCTGTGGACAGAGCAGTGTGGACTTCAGGGGGGAGACACTGGAGCTGACAAGCTTCATTTGAAGGTTATGTCAAATAGTCACCCCAGTTAGGTGACAGACTTCCAGTCTGGCTGCTTTGGGGTCCCCTATGCTTCCGTAAGTATTCCCACACACATGCCCTGTAGGTTGTAAACCGAATAAACGTATTGATTCCTCAGGAGAGAGACTTCGTGGAATTGTACTCTTGGTTGCTGCTGGGGCCTTGAAAGGAGTAGTAGGTAGACATTGTTTGAGGGGCAGAGGGGAGAGGAACTTTGCAATAGCAAGGTGTTCTAAAGTCCTTAGGCAGCCGGGCGGTGGTGGCACACGCCTTTAATCCCAGCACTCGGGAGGCAGAGCCAGGCGGATCTCTGTGAGTTCGAGGCCAGCCTGGGCTACCAAGTGAGTTCCAGGAAAGGCACAAAGCTACACAGAGAAACCCTGTCTCAAAAACAAACAAAAACAAAAGTCCTTAGGCAAACAGCTGCCATCTTTATTGTGTCACATGTGTCTGCCAACGAGACCTTCTAGAGCAGTGGTTCTCAGCCTGTGGATATCAGATATTGATGGAACAGTAGCAAACTCACAGTTATGAAGTAGCAACGAAATAATTTTATGTTTGGTGGGGGGTCACCACAACATGAGGAACTGCATTAAAGGGTCGCAGCACTAGGAAGGTTGAGAACCACTGATCTAGAGGCAGCCTGCTGATTATTGATGTTCTTCCAGAGAAGAAGGTGGTGGTGAGAATCTGTCCCCCACCTGAGAGTCTAGCTTGTCCTGCTTACCCCTCCAAGTCATCTGCAAGCAATTCTGCTCTAATTGCACGTGACCCACGTGAACCAAGGCTCTAGGGAGCTGGAGGGTATATAGGCTGGGTCAGGTTAACTATGGGGAGGGAACTCCAGCTCTGTGGCTGTGAGGATGTCATTATCCATGCTGAGTGAAAGAGTTCCTACTTTGGGGTCCCCTCTGCTTCTGTAAGTATTCCCGCACATGCGCCGTAGGTTGCGAACCTCATGAACTCATTGGATCCTCAGGAGGGGCATAGTGGAATTACACTCTTGGTTGTTGCTGGGGCCTTGAAAGGAGAGGGCAGACATTGTATAAAGTCTCCTTAGGGAAGGAATTCTCACAGCACAAGGAAACAGAAGATTGGTATCTGCAGATTAAAGCTTTTATCTGGGGTTGGGGAGCAAAGTCAACAGCAGGCACAGGGAAATGTTGATGACTAAGGAGAGTGAATAAAGATGAAGGGAAGGCAATCAGGCCCATCTATGGGGGACAGGTGACCAGGGCCGGCCTGTGAAGGCTCAGATCAAACACTGGTGATTTATGTCCAAAGTGTGTGCGGGCTGTTGGAGGCAGGTGGGGAGTGATTAGGGCCTGTATTTCACAGCTCTGAACTACAAAGCTGCTTGTGGCTTGTGTGGTCTGCACCGGCCTTAGCCATCACCAGCTGCTGTTTCATCTTCCTGTTTTTAGTTTTTGAGACAAGGTCTTGTTACATAATTCTGGATGGCCTGGACCTCACTACACACGTAAGCTGGCCTTGAACTCTTAGCAACCATTCTGTCTTGGCCTCCTGAGTTCTGGGATTAGAGGTAGGAGCCATTGCACCCAGCCTATTACAAAGTTCTCTCTCTCTTCTTTATTCCTCCCTCCCTTCCTTCCTCCCTCCCTCCCTCCCTCCCTCCCTCCCTCCATTCTTTCCTTTTTTTGTTTTTCAAGACAGAGTTTCTCTGTACAGCCATGGCTGTCCTGGACTTGCTCTCTACAGGCTGGCCTGGAACTTAGAGGTCTGCCTGCCTCTGTCTTGGCTGGGATTAAGGTGTGCACCATCATACCCAGTTTATTGCAAACTTATTCATCTCCTTTTTTTTTTTTTTAAATTATTTTCTGTGTATTTGCCTGTGTCTGTGTTGGGTGTTGGATCCCTTGGAACTGGAGTTACAGTTGTGAGCAGCCATGTGGGTGCTGGGAATCAAACTCCAGTCCTCTGGAAGAGCAGCCAGTGTTCTTAACCACTGAACCACCTCTCCAGTCCCATATTACAAACTTATTAAGAGAAAATTTCACATTAGAATCTTTTCTCTTTCTCTCCATTTCCCTTCCCCCTCCTTCCCTTCCTATCATCTCTCTCTCTCTCTCTTCCCCCCTTCTTCTCTTTCCTTTGACAGGGAATCAAACCCAGAACCTTGTCTGTACTAGGCAAGCATTCTACCACTGAGCTATACATCCCGAGGTATCATTTTATACTGTTCAAGATGCGAAGAACAGAAAGCTTTGTATATGCCAGGTGTTGAGCGAATACTGCATTCAAGTGAATTGCATTCAATAAACACAGTATTTGCTAACTGAACAAATTAAAACAATTACATAAAGCTCACAACTCTATAGGTACTTGAGCAGGACACTACCCGTGAGAATTAGCCATGCTGGTCTCTGCTGGCGAATGGCCTGCTCTGCTTAGCAAACCCTGAAGATGCCTGGAGGTATGAGGCTCCATTTGAGGTCTTACAGTGGGTATGGTGTCTTAGATAAAAATTATAGGTTGTTTGTCTGCTTGTTTAAAAGTATTTGTTCCAAGGGTATGTTTTTTGCTCTGTGTTAATGTAGAATTGCTTATATAATAATAATAATAATAATAATAATAATAAAATATATGCTTAAGTTGAGTTTCTAAGTAGGCTCTTGAAAAAACAGGCAATTACTTGTTCAAGAGAGCTAATTGCATCCACAGATGGGCCCTTGGGTCACCAATTCCTCATTGTACTTAGGATGACCTGTTTGTAAGACCTGACAACATCTAGGGGAATTTCTTAGGCACAAGGAAAGGTTTTAAGCATTTGCAGACACGTCCTTGCCTGGGGAGGAGGCCAGAGGGAAATCATAACAAACTATGAAACCTCGTTCCACATGCTACCCGGGGACATTTTCCGAGCTTGTGGTTGTTGAAGGTATAGTTCTCTTCATTATCTCACTCAAATCATTTCTGTGGACCCTGTCACCTCAAGCCCAGAACGAAAAGGGAGATAGCATTTCAAAATTGAGAACCTGGTTCCTTCCTTCATTTCGTTTTCTTGGTGGCTTTGTTAATGGTGGTTTTGGAAACAGGTTTGAGTTTGATAGCAAGCCTGGTTAGAAGACATTTTACTTCTTCCCTTTTATTGTTTTTTTTTTTCCTTTCCCTGAAAGATTCATTTAACTTACAGTTCTTTGTGAAATAATTTGGATTAAAAAAAAAAAATCTCCTGCCCTCAAGGTTGCGTTGAAATGTCAAGGAGACTGTTTTTAGAGGTGGTTATCATGACAACCCAGTGTTGTGCCAAATAAATAAGTGACAAGAGCCGAAGAGGAACGGGAGCTGTGTCCTTAGGAGAAAGAGGAAAGTGGCGTGATCTTTTTGTTCAGAGTCATTATGGACTCCTTGTCAACAGCCTGAAATAGATGCTTTGCAACGAAAAGCATCCCGTGCTAAGATGTTCTTGTGTAGAACATTAGTTCTTAATACTCAACAGGGGAACGTATCTGTGGCGCTTCCATCATAGAGAAGTGACGTGACATTAAATTTCCAGTGTACTTCGAGTCATATTTAGTTATTTTTGGCTTTTCAAGACAGGGTTTCTCTGTGTCGCCCTTACTGTCCTAGAATTTTCTTTGTAGCCCAGGGTGGCCTCCAGTTCAGAGATCCACCTGCCTTCAGCTCCTGAGTGCTGTGGTTAAAGGCCCAGGTACTTTGTATGATTTTCTTTTTCTTTTTTCTGTTTTTTTCAAGACAGGGTTGCTGTGGGATGATCTGTATGTCAAATTGCTCTGATTGGTCAATAAATAAAACACTGATTGGCCAGTGGCCAGGCAGGAAGTATAGGCAGGACTAACAGAGAGGAGAATTGAGAGAACAGGAAGGCGGAAGGGGTCACTGCCAGCCGCCGCCAGGACAAGCAGCATGTGAAGACGCCAGTAAGCCATGAACCACGTGGCAAGGTATAGATTTATGGAAATGGATTAATTTAAGCTATAAGAACAGTTAGCAAGAAGCCTGCCATGGCCATACAGTTTGTAAGCAAAATAAGTCTCTGTGTTTACTTGGTTGGGTCTGAGTGGCTGTGGGACTGGTGGGTGACAGAGATTTGTCCTGACTGTGGACAAGGCAGGAAAACTCTAGCTACACAGGTTTTCTCTATGTAGCTTTGTGCCTTTCCTGGAACTTGCTTTGGAGACCAGGCTGGCCTCGAACTCACAGAGATCCACCTGCCTCTGCCTCCCAAGTGCTGGGATTAAAGGTGTGTGCCATGATTTTCAAGTTAGAAATATTTTAGGTCCATTTATTCTGTTTTATGGGTATGAGTACTTTGCCTGTGTGTGTGTGTGTGTGTGTGTGTGTGTGTGTGTGTGTGTATACTACCCTCATGGCTGGTGTTGGTGAAGCTTAGAAGAGAGCATCGGATCCCCGGGACCTGGAGTTACAGATGGTTGTGGGGTCTGGGGACTAAACTGTGGTCGTCACTGTGCCCCAGTAGCTGAGAATGGTCTTCAATGTCTTGCATCTCCCTTCAAAATCACGCACAAGATGTTTTGGACACCATATTTAACAAATGCCAGAACAAAATGTAAAAATCATGTAAAAGTCATGAATGCCATGTTGAAAGTGACCTATTTCCTTTCAACTCACCATTTTAGTTCACAACCAGTCATCAGGTCCTGCATAACTGTTAAGGGCAGAAAAAGCAATTCTATCCTTTCCCTGGAAGTACCAAGCAGTAGACATATTTGACAGACCGCACAAACAAATACCACACATGACTCTGTATTTCCGACATTTCCCCATTGGTTCCGGGAACTGCAGAACTGTCATGGGGTAGTCGGCCTGTGGCTCCACACTGCCTGCTCTCTGGATGTTCTTCCTTAGCACGCGGTCTCCTTCGGTAGGACTGCGTCTGTGGTACCGACTACAAGGAACTCACCTTAACAATTGCTCTTCTGGGCTGATGAAGTGACCCAGCAGGTAAAGATGCTTGCGGTGGTGGCAGCAGCAGCGGCGGCAGCGACAGCGCACACCTTTAATCTTAGTACTCCAGGCAGAGGCAGGCAGATCTCTGTGAGTTCGAGACCAGCCTGGTCTACAGAGTGAGTTCCAGGACAGGCACCAAAACTACACAGAGAAACCCTGTCTTAAACAAACAAACAGACAAACAAACATGCTTGCTGCCAAGCCTGATGGCACGAGTTCTGTCCGTCCTGCCCTCTCTATGGTAAAAGGAGAGAAAGGATTCCCTGTGTTGCTCTCTGACCTCTGTGTTCCCCCTTTCCCCACCACAGTGAGTACATTTTTTAAAAATTAAAAAAGTTAACTCCTATGATAGATAACACATTTAGGATGACATATTTATTATCTATCTATCTATCTATCTATCTACCCATCCATCCATCCATCCATCCATCCATCCATCCATCCATCCATCCATCCATCTATTCCTGAGATAGAGTTTCTCCGTGTTGCCTAGACTGTCCTGGATCTTGCTCTGTAGCCCAGGCTGGCCTTGAACTCTGCGATCTACCTGCCTCTGCCTCCCAGGTGCTGGGATCAAAGGCATGCGCCACCATTGTCTAGCATCGATGACCTCCTTAGGGTGACTTTTTAAAAATTTCTTTGACATTTGAGTAGAAATTCACCCATGCCATTGAATTGTATATAAAATTGTCAGAATTGTTACCCACTTCCCTGTTATTACATTCAAAACCCACACCTTCCTTTGGAGTACTTGGGTTGTTTCCCTTTGGTAGGCAGTGTCTTTTCACATTTTACCCTGCTTTTTAGGCATTTAGAAGTTTTGTTTTGGAAAATGCCCGCAGGAAGAGACTCGGTCTGAAAACCCGAGAGAGTTGAGTTGCTTTCTTTGTCAGACAGATGGATAGACTCAGAAAGACAGACTGACTCATCGAGTAGATGACCAGGAGGGAAAAAAAGGGAGTGATGGATGGCTTCTTGGATTTGAACAGTGTGTCCCTGCCTGGGTCATCAGGTGGCCAGATAATAGTGTGAAAAGAGAATGCTCTGATTCCAATACCTGGCTCTGGTTTCTTGTCACAAAGGACAGACTGGTAACACCTACCAAGATGATTGTTTCAGTCTCAAAGGACTTCTTTTTATTCCTTGTGCTCAGACCAAGAAGTCAGTTTCTGATTATATGATATTCTTTGGTAGGCCTTGGTTTTTTAGATTTTTTTTTTAATTAAGAAAAAAAATTTAAAGTAAGTGTGTGTGTGTGTGTGTGTGTGTGTGTGTGTGTGTATGTGTGTGTATGTGTGTGTATGTGTGTGTAGGGGTGTGTGTGTGTGTGTGTGTGTGTGTGTGTGTATGTGTGTGTGTGTTTAGGTCATAGGACAGCCTATCAGAGTTGGTTCTTTCCTTCTACCTTGTGGGTTCCAGAGATGGAACTCAGGTCATCAGATGCATTTTGGATATTAGGTTTTCACCAGTTAATTTTTCTAGTATCTTTTATTGGTTTGTTTGTTTGTTTGTTTTCGAGACAGGGTTTCTCTGTGTAGTTTTGGTGCCTGTCCTGGAACTCACTCTGTAGACCAGGCTGGCCTTGAACTCCCAGAGATCCGCCTGCCTCTGCCTCCAGAGTTCTGGGTTAAAAGGTGTGTGCCACCACAGCTGGTATCTTTAAGCCCTAAGGTCTGGTCTTGAGGCAGAGTACTGGTATCTTTTTTTCCAATGTGAGTTCTGACTGGCCATGGAGCACTTTGAGCAGGTCTAATTCCAGTCTGAACTCTGATTTGGCCTTCACTGTGGCAACTCTTCCTCTTTGGAGTTTATTTTCTGTGTTCCGGGGAATCAGTGTTTTTTCCTGTGTCAGTGACAATGGCTAAGTAGGTATTTAGAGACACCCCCCCCCC
Organism: Peromyscus leucopus; assembly: GCF_004664715.2. NCBI lineage: Eukaryota > Metazoa > Chordata > Mammalia > Rodentia > Cricetidae > Peromyscus > Peromyscus leucopus. The sequence goes on along the minus strand of NC_051078.1, from coordinate 18,662,493 downwards.
ACACACACACACTTTTCATATGAAGAGTAACTTCCCACAGAGCTGTGTACTTTTCTGTTTGGCACTAGATGGAACTATTACAGTCTTCTAGGGCAGTTGTTAGAGGTGGAATTGTTGTCTAGTTATTGACTTCTGTGGTTTGTATTACAAAATAGCATGTCTAAATCCATGTTGTTGAATGGTTAGAACATATTGAAAGAATTGCCAGGAATTTTTTTTTTTTTCAAACTCTTGAAGTCAATCTTTAAAAAAAAAATAAAGCTTGGGAAATTCCCTTGTGCTAAAAAATAATCCTTATGGTATTGTACATGAATAGATGCTCAGTAAAGTCATGTTTTTGATGGTGGAAGCAGTGGTATTAAAATCACCACAAGTGACTATTTTCCCATGTTGTATCATGGTCTGTGATTGTGAACACATGTGCCATAGGACATTGAGTCTGTAGTCATGGCAGACGTCACAGAAAATCATAGAAACCAAGAATTTGGAAGGACAGAGATTTTTTTCTCCAGAATTACAAAGCCGTGAGACCTGTCCTCCAAAGGAAATCTGGCTGTAAATGAAAGACTGGTCCTGTGGTAATTGACATGTGGTGGGTGGGATGGTGTCTTAGAGACCCCGTGTTCTCCATCTGTACACTACAATCCCCATGCTACACATCACAATTGGAGAAGGTGTACGGCTTCCCCAGGATCTTGGGAGAGCCAGTTCCATACCTGGTCCATTTGTCCCCCCTCCCCCTTTCCAATATTCTATGTGCCAACTCGTTATCGGGCTGATGAATGTAAAGAACATGGACTGTAGACCACAGTGTGAGATTCCTGTTCTCCGGGAGCTTTGGTTACCTTTCTTTTGATTATGACCCACTGTGAAATTGATTAGGATTATGCTGAGACACATCTCCAGTGCTTTCTGATTCAGAAAGGGCTTATCTCGGTCCTTAGGAGGAAAAGGAGGAAGCAAAAAGCATCGAGAAATATACAAAGCAAGGCAAGCAATAACCCCCACTAAATCCAAATCACGAAACCCGAGGCTGTTAATGCATTTTAAAAACTCCCCAGAATAGAGAAAATTATGCATATTCTCATGTACACACAAATCAAAATTTTTGTATGCTGTGAGTGAACTATGTACCACAGAGCTTGTACTGTAATTATATTCATGCCATGTTTCCCGGGCAAATCTCTTGGGTTTTGAGTAGATGTGAGGCAGGAAAATATTACCAGCCTAGCCATAGAAGATTAAAAAAAACCCCAGACCCTTAAAATTTCCTTTGGAAATGGTTAGTATAATTACATAGTCTTCATGTAACAAATAACAGTGTTCAAGTCTCAATAAAATCACTGGGTAAGCCAAGAGTGGTGGTACACGCCTTTGGCCCTAGTATTCGTTTGGGAGGCAGAGGCAGGAGATCTCTGTGAAGCTGAGGCAAGCCTGGTCTGCAGGGCAAGTTCCAGGCCAGCCAGAACTATGTAATGAGACTGTGGTACTTTGAATGAAAATGGCCCCATAGGAGCTCAGGGAGTGGCACTATTAGGAGGTGTGGCCTTGTTGAAGGAAATGGGTCACTGAGGAGGGGGGGGGCTTTGAGGTTTTAGGTGCTCAAGCCAGGCCCAGGGTCTCACTCTCTTCCTGCTGCCTGCTGGTCTGGATATAGAACTCTGAGCTACCTCTCCAGGCACCAGGTCTGCCTGCATGCCACCATGCTTCCTGCCATGAAGATAATGGACTAGACCTCTGAAACCGTAAGCCAGCCACGATGAAATGGTTTCCTTTCCAAGAGTTGCCATGGTCATGGTGTCTCTTCACAGAAATAGAAATCCTAACTAAGACAAAATTACTTGGTTAAAAAAATGTGTCTGGATTAGAAAATGCTGTAAACAGGTTTATTCACCTTTTTGGGTTTATTAACAGCTAATAGGACTGGATTTTTTTCCCTTTGCTTCTTAAAATTGACAAACTATGGACAATAGATTTTAATTTTCATCTCTTCCTATTTCTTTCATCATTTATTTATTTATGTCTCAACACAGTATCTAATCTATTCCGGGCTGGCCTTGAATTCACTAGCTGGGAAGGTGAGAATTGCTGTGGGATGGTCTGTATGTCAAATTACTCTGATTGGTCAATAAATAAAACACTGATTGGCCAGTGGCTAGGCAGGAAGTATAGGTGGGACTAACAGAGAGGAGAAAAGAAAGAACAGGAAGGCAGAGGGAGACACTGCCATCCGCCATCATGCAGTATGTGAAGACGCCGGTAAGCCACGAGCCACGTGGTAAGGTATAGATTTATGGAAATGGGTTAATTTAAGCTATAAGAACAGTTAGCAAGAAGCCTGCCATGGCCATACAGTTTGTAAGCAATATAAGTCTCTGTGTTTACTTGGTTGGGTCTGAGCGGCTGTGGGACTGGCAGGTGACAAAGATTTGTCCTGACTGTGGGCAAGGCAGGAAAACTCTAGTTACAGAGAATGACCTTGATCTCCACCCCACTGCCCAGACAGGATCTCATAATGTACCTCTGGCTGAACTAGATCTCACTCTGTAGACTAGGCTGGCCTCAAACTCACAGAGATCCACCTGCCTCTGCCTCCCAAGTGCTGGATTAAAGGCATGCACCACTAAGCCAGGCTTAGAGATCTAACTTCTAAGCTAGAGGGAAAAAAAAATCAGACAACCTGGTTGTCAGCCATGGGCAAAATCACAAGTTGTCTATGTTACTGCTATATGTTCATTTCTCAATGCCACTAGGGCCTTGTTGCTTTGCAGGGCCAGTACCATTGCTGGAACTCTGGTAGATTCATTCTTTGTGGCTGGGGTAGGTTAGTAATAAATGGGAAAATTAAGTTGCTTCTGGCACTGATCCCTTCTGGAAAGTTTTATTGGCTTAGGGATCCATGGTTCTAATTAAATGTTCATATTTCTACATAAAACCAATTTTGTGTGCTTTGGGTAACCTACAGCTATGAGAGAGATCATGAATAAGCCAAAGTACCATCCACTTCTGTAGTTGGCTTTTTTTTTTTTAAATCCTTTGGGGGTCCACTACCCAGCTCTCCCAAATAAATACACAGTGATATTCTTTTTTTTTTCCCCCTCCATGACAGAGTTTCTCCCTATAACAGCTTTGGCTGTTCTGGAACTTGCTTTGTAGACCAGGCTGCCTTCGAACTCATAGAGATCTGCCTGTCTTTGCTTCCTAAGTGCTGGGATTAAAGGCATGTGACACCATGGCCAGTGAGACTTACTCTTACTTATGAATGCCTGGCCTTAGATTGGCTATTTTCTAGCCAGCTTTTCTTAACTTAAATTATCCCATCTACCTTTTGCCTCTGGGCTTTTACCTTTCTCTATTCTATATACCTTTTTTTCTTTCTTACTTCATGGCTGGCTATGTGGCTGGCCCCTGGTGTCCTCCTCTCCTTCTTTTCTTGCCCCTCCCCCTTTCTCTCTTTTCTTCTCCTATTTATTCTCTCTTCCTGGCAGCTCCGCCTATCCTTTATCCTGCCTAGCTATTGGCTGTTCAGCTCTTGATTAGACCAATCAGGTGTTTTAGACAGGCAAAGTAACACAGCTTTACAGAACTAAACAAATGCAACAAAATAATGCAACCCATCTCTGCACCATTAAACAAGCATTCCACAGCACAAATGAATGTAATGCATCTTAAACTAATATTTAACAACACACTCCCCCACCTCATTCCTCTTGGTTACATTTGCTTTGCTTTCATAGCCTGAAATGACCCCTAGCAGACAAGTGTTGTGTCTGGTCACATGGGAATTTGAGAAGAATGTTGTATTGTGAGGGGCTGCAAGATCTTTTCATGCTTATTTGGGGGTAATTTATACATTTGAGTCCTAGCTTTACCCAGGAGCTTGAAGATAAAATAGTAAATAAAAAAGGGGATAAAAATAGTTGTGCCCTATACTTCATATGCTGGGGAAGGAGATGGATGATAAATAATGTTTTGTCCAGTGACCTTAGGCATAGAAGGGGATTGTGTTGAATGTTGAAGAGGGTTGGAAGGTAGGAAGGAGAAAAGACATATAAAGAGTGGGAAGTTGTTATGTTCTATTATCATTTTTTTATATCTATAATTTTTATATCTATCATCTACCTATCATCACCTATCATCACCTATTATCTATCTATCTATCTATCTATCTATCTATCTATCTATCTATCTATCATCTATCATTTATTTTTTTGAGGCAGTATTTCTTGTCTCACAACCTGGCCTTGAACTTGATATACAGCTGAGGATGACCTGGAACTTTGGATTGTACTGCTCTCTCCAGAGTGCTGGAGTTAACAGGCATGAGCCAGCATGCCTGGTCTGTATGGGGCTGGGGATAAAACCCGGGCTGTGTGCATGCCCATTGGGCACTCCACCAAATCAGCTCTCTTGTGAGCTGTAGTCTTTAAGTGGCCAGGAAAGGCCACACTGGACAGTTGCATTTGAATAAAACTGGAGGGAGGCGAGGACACCTGCCACCCAAAGCTTAAAATCATGAACAGGATCCAAGTATCAAGTCTCCAAAACAGGCTTGGTGACTGGAGGACTAGGGCTGTGGGAGGGCTCTCGTACTCATGTCTAGCTTGTAGTCTTTTGCACTGGGTAGTCTACTGTCTTGTTGTGGTAGGAGGTGTGATGAAGTGGAGGATGAAGTGGAGGATGAAGGCATCTTGTGAGTTAAGTGACTGGAACCCACATTTGCTGTCGTGCTGAGAATGGACCGAGAGGATGATAGAAGAAAAAGCAGCTCTGCCGTTGAACTGATTCAGGTGACGGATGCCATCAAATGGCGTCAGGCTGGGGGCGTGTTTTCTAATGTATTTTCAGAGTGCAGCTGAGGGATACATTGAATGTGAAATCTGTAAAGAAATGGGGAAGGAAGGATGACCCTCCCTCTCAAACCATCAACAGAGTGGCCATTTTTCACTGAGGTGAGGATGATGGGATTGTAGGACGGGTAGGTTGGGAAGAAGCTTCAGTTATTCCCTGTCTTAGTTAGGGTTTCTATTGCTGTGAAGAGACACCATGGCCACAGCAACTCTTATAAAGGAAAACATTGAATTGGGGTGGCAGCTTACAGTTTCAGAGGTTTAGTCCATTATCATCATGGCAGGGAGCATGGCAGTGTTTAGGCAGGCATGGTGCTGGCTACATCTTGATCAGAAGGCAACGGGAAGGGGATTGAGTGTCACACTGTGGGAAGCTTGAGCAAAAGAGACCTCAAAGCTTGCCCCCACAGTGGCATACTTCTTCCAACAAAGCCACACCTATTTCAACAAGGCCACATCTTCCAGAGTGCCACTCCATATGAGCTTATGGGGACCAGTTACATTCAAACTACCACATTCCCCATTGGATTTGTGAAACTGGAGATACTATTAGACATCAAGTAAAAGGACGTTGAGATGACAGGAAATCAGCTACTTCAATTAAGCTACAACTTCATGTCTTACAGATGTACTATAGAAATTCTAAACAGTAATTAAGTGTAATTTCATTCTCATGCAATTAAAGAAAGATGTGATAGAAGAAAAGAAAAAAAGATCTTTTCAACATTCAGAAAACTTGAAAGGAGGCCAATGTTAATAACCTTCAATTTAACATTAGATTCTTCTATTATTAATGTGAATTTTAAAAGTCATTATAAAACTAAATAGTCATTAGAAATCACCTTGGGCTGAGAGCTGAGAGAATAATTTTTTACTTCAATAGACTTTAAATAAATATTTAATGAAGATAATAGAGAGACATAGAAAGTCAGTGGGAAATTTGCATGGATCACAAAGAAACCATGGAGGATTTTTAAGTCAAATTGGGACCTTTTGTAATAAAAGTTCTTTGAATTTTCCTGTGAGTTTTGAAGCCAAAGCATTTCCTAGAAATAATCTCATTAAGCTGTAGTGAGACTAGCCAGAACACATAATATTATTTCTAATTTAGAGATCTGGCTGGGGAGGAAGAAAGGATTCACAATAGAGTTGCTGTGTTCTTGGAGACCAGGGGCTAAACAGGGTTTCAGAGCCTGTAGCTTTTCCAGTTCAGATGAGTTATTTTCCAGAATAACAAAATTGTTGTGGTTGTTTTCTCTATTATAATAAACAGAAATAATCCTTGTTTTGCTCCCTTTCATGGCCACATGAGTAAAAGATGTTCACATTAAAGAGAGGTGTGCACTCTGATTAAGTATGGCCACGTTTTATGATCTAGATTTCTAGCTATGGGAGGCTCCCCTGAAGATGTGTGTGAAAGACAAGTCTTCCTTCTAAAATTCAGATATCAGAAGTGAACTTATTCCTGCCGCTACATTATAGCATACAGTTTCCATAATCAAGTATAGGCTTATGAGATTTATGTGTACGCAACTTTTATTTCTGTTAGAGCAAGAAGTTTTTAACCTCTGGGGGTTGAATGACCCTTTCAATGACAGGAGTCACCAAAAACCATCAGAAAACGTGGATATTGGCATTACGATTCCTAACAGTAGCAAAATCACAGTTATAAAGTAGCAACAAAAATAATTTTGTGGTGGGAGGTCACCACAGTGAGGGATTGTATTAAAAGACCACAGCATGAGGAAGGTTGAGATCCACTGCTCTAGCGGTTATATATGTTCAGCGCAAGAGATTCAGTTATTGAATTTGTTTAGCACTTGCTAGATGGGAAACTCCAGTGAGGCAATGATAGAGGTAAGCCCAATGGGTCTTAGGAGTGCGTGAGAGTTCCACATTGGAGAATATGGGTGTAAATAAGCCATTGTTTTCCTCAGAGCAACTCAAGGCAATGATTGGTTAAGCTGGTACCAGTTGCTCAGTTCTTGGACCAATCATTGTTGGAAGGACCAAACCTTGTTGGATCTAGGTGATGTGGTTGGAGTAATATGATTGAAAAAGCTGCGGGACCACAGAGGATGGGTAATGAGAGAAGAGCCCCAAAGGAAAGAGGAGTGAGACTATTGAGGAGGTGAGGGATGCTAAAGAAAACCATACTAATCCTTGGTTGTTAGCATGTCTGCATAGGCAGTGTTCCCAAGGAGGAGATTCAAGTGGTTAAAATGGTTTCCTAGAGGTGTTTAATACTCGGCCTGTAACGTGTGACTAGTCTTGTCTGCTAGTTTAAATGTGAGTAGTTTAAAAAATGTGACTAAGTACTAAAGGAAGGTTATGTGTTTTCCTGTTTGTGCATCTATTTGGATACAGACAAAGAAGAGACTTGGGTGATTCAGGCGATGGGAGCTGTGTCTATAAATTCACAAAGGGTAAGAATAAAAGAAAATGACCTAGCCAGATAAATCTGAGGCTGGCTGGAGAAGAAGTTAAGGTGATCAGATAGCAAGAAATAGAAAGCTTCGTGTTCTGAGACAACATCTACTGATCGAACTCAGATAATATTTATGTAAGTATTCAGAACCAGTGATACCCTATGCTTTTCACATGTAAAAGTCCATTTCACCCTTCCCCCAAATCTGTGAGGCAAGTAAGGGCCATTTAAAAAAAAATTGAAAACTGCTCTGTGCTCATGATTGATGAACATCAATTCAGACACCCAGGGTTGCTACCCATCCCTTACGCGTCAGTAATTACTGGCCTGTATGTGTCTTACTTGCTCATGGGCATTGTAGAAGGCTGGAGTACAGTCCAGGTAACTTTTGCAAGCATGCATGGTGTAGTGTTGGAAATGGACCCAGACCATACGCCCGTGGAGGAGGAAGATCAAATTCATTCTTTAGAAAAAGAACATGAGCGAGTGCAAGTCTCATAAAGACGGCTGCTGTGTGTGTTTGTTGTGGTATATTCCTAGCATTGCTCCTGAAACTCAAAAACATGTATTGAATGAAGGACTGGACACCTTATTTCATATCTGAGAAAGGCAGAAAAGGCTGAGGCTTTACTCTCGATGAGAAAAATAGCAAAGGTTTGAAGTACGCAAACCACGTTAAGGGTACCAATGGATGAAATTGGAGAAAAATTAACATGTGTGCAGATGTGCCCCCAGGCTCCTGTTTTGAATGACAAGGTAGGCAGTATTGCCATTTGCTGGGACAGCCAGGGCAAAGAGGACAGGTAGCCAGACTGCTTACCACAATGGTTAAAGAGCTCCTCTTGCCAGCGTGGAGTATTTATACTTGCCAAGGAGGCAACTGGACCCAGAATCCAAGGCCATACTAGTGCTGGTGATGTAGGCCAATGTGAGTAATCAGGGCACATTGGAAGTTAAAGGCATGAGGATAGGCAAACTCATCCAGATAGAACATTGAGAAAGGGGAGCCAGGAGAATGAACCATGGGCAGGCATGAGAAGAGCAGTACTAAGGAAACTGAGAAAGAACAGCCAGAGAGGGAGAAGAAACCTTAAAAACTGTTGGCAGCAAAGCTGAAACATATAAGGGCATCAGAATGTGTGGTTCTGATTGTCCCTCAGAGCTGGGAGCAGCTGGGCTCTAAGTGTGGAAAAGTAGGCAGGTAGTAGGGGTGATTGAGAATGTTCTATTTTTTCTGGATCAAAGTGGCTGATTATATAGGGGCACTGTGTGGCAGACCCAGGGCCAGGGTAGAAAGGCCAGGAAGTGAGTATTAGGAGGGACTTAATTAGAAGCTGGTTAAGGATGGGAGGTCTCAGTGAGTCAATGATGGGGTGTGGTGAGTGTCAAGGACTCAATAGCTGAAGGGTTAGGAAGTCCCGGTCAGAATGGGCTGATGAATTTTAGATGTCGGTGATAACAAGGTCCAAAGGTGTGGATAGGTGTGAGCCACTGATGTATTAGTCAGGGTTTGCTGGGGAAAAATAATCAATGGGTGTTATTACCATAGAGGTGGTTGTTATCAGGAATTGGCTCGTGATTTCATGGAGCAAATACTGAGCTCTGCATGATGAGTCAGCAAGCTGGAGACCCAGGAGAGTTAATGCTGTAGTTCTGGTTTGAAGGATGGCAGGCTTGGGGTCTAGGAAGAACTCACATTTCAGTTTAAAACCAAGAAACTGAGAACAAGTGAATACCAATGAAGGTTCTTGGCGTGGAATATAAATTTCAGATCTGTGGGGTTCACAAGAGAGGCAACTGTCCCATATCATGGTGTGGGTGGAAAAAAATTGTCTGTCTGGAGAGAAAAGGATGCGAATAACATCACTTGCCTCTCTCAATGTCTTCTCCCAGGGAAAGGTTCAATATTTCAAATATTCTCTCCAGCCCTTGGAGACAACAAAAGAGGTAGTCTTCTTAATACCACATTATCCCGAAAGTAGACAGCTTTCTTATTAGTCATGCTATACTTGGGAGGCAACAGGAATCCCTTTTACTCATGACTCAGTCATGACCCTGTACCCTACAGTCTATCTTACATCACTGCCATTCACATTCCAAAAATCCTCACCGTAACCTCTTCTCTGGGCAGCCCCTTCAGGTGGACCATGCCCAACAGTCTTCCTTTTGTGCTGAGAACAGTTGAATTCACACTCAGGTGCATTGATAGTCTATTGTCTGTTCATCAGCTGTACCTAAGGGGTGACATGGAGCAAATACCTGAAATCTTAGATCTTTAGATGCTCTGAGGAGCCAGCTTTTATAATTTTTTCACCTATGGGAATCTGCACTGGACAAAGCTAAAACAATTCTGTCTCTGGGCAGTGGTGGCGCATGCCTTTAATCCCAGCACTTGGGAGGCAGAGCCAGGTGGATCTCTGTGAGTTTGAGGCCAGCCTGGTCTAAGAGCGAGATTCAGGACAGGCACCAAAGCTACACAGAGAAACCCTGTCTTGAAACCACCCCCCCAAAAAAAATACCAATTCTGTCTGTACTTCTAGTTCCCCATCTCCAGGAGGGATCAAAGTCACCTCCATACTCTGCCTCTCTGCTCTAGCCTGGTCATCAGTGGTTGGCTGATGAGTGTTCTCATCAGTGGGGTTGGGTCTGCTTTACTCCTCTGAGTAAGATGCTGATCTCTTCCCCAGGTTCCCTCCCAGGCACGCTCAGAAACAGTATTTGGCAGCTACCTGGGCATTCCTTACACAGCCAAACTGATACCTAAAATTAACCAACATGCATTCTGTATGGATGTATGTTGTGCTTGGCGGACAGCACATGCTCAGAAGAGTCCAGCTCTCATCTTCATCATCTTCATTTTGCTATTCTCTCTCCAATTCTTCCAGGTCCTCTTTACAGGCACACAGGTGGATCTATAGATATTGACTCATTGGCAATAGAGGATTCGCCTAACTGTGAATCACACTTTATTTCCTGTAGGTGACTTTCAGATTGGAAAGTGGGAACAGGAAAGTCCTGATCTTCGTAGCCTGCCTGAGTAATCTACCTTCACTTGACTGGGTGTATTTTAGGGGAGCGGAGTTGAACAAGGAATATTTGGGATGTAAATCAGAGTTCCCAAACTACAATGGTCAGCTTTCAACTGTGCAGGAAGTCAATGATTACGCCTCTGACCCTGATGAACTTTCTGGTTCTGACTCATCTCAGATGATGCCATAAGAATACCATGGGTCTGGAAAATGGACCTATAATTTGTCTCTTGGATTTAATAGTGTACAAGTTGGGATTCTCTGAGTATTAATACCCCTACGAGGACATTTCCTGACTGCAAATTATTTAGTCTGTATGCGCTTTGGGAGCTTGAATGTTTAGATATTCAGATGTTTCGCAAGCCGGACTGATCATGCTCAGAGAATGTCTGCTGACCCCTCTGCTCTGGTCTGGATTGCACACGAGCTTGGGCAGTACTGTAGAAGGTATTGAACAACAAGCCATGAATCAGAGCATTTGGTCACTTCTGCCATAGGCCATCCAGTCACTCCTCAAGCATTAGCCATACAACTACTGTGTGCCAATCACTGGGCTCTGTGCTGAGGACACACACAAGAGGGTGATACCATTTCTATTTTCTGAAAGGGATACCTTTAGTGGTGGCGATTTTGGGTAAGAGCAGAAAGGAACCATTTATCCATCTATCCAATAAACAATTTTGAAACGTGTATGTGAGCTAGGGGTCAAGTTAGGTACAGGTGATTCGGCAAGGGACCCAATATAGACTCACCCTATCCTTAAGACCTGCTATGATTCACAGAAGAGACAACTAAATACAAATTCATAGTACCTTGCAATAAATGAAAGATAAGTGAAGCATTTATAAAAACACAGTGGAAAATACAAGAGAGGGGAGACATTTGTAGTCATCTGTGGTATATGTACAGCAGTGGAGGTCAAATGCTCAGCTTAGAAAGGCTAACTAACTCTTCACTCCCCTTTCCTGACTGGCAGGCTCTGGAATTTTATAAGCAGAGCATGGTCCCATTCATAAGAAGTCCTATAAGAGAGCTGGACCTTCAGATGCTGCTTTGGATACACACACACACACACACACACACACACACACACACGTATATATATTTGTAGGAAAGCAATTAGGAGTATAGGGAGACGCAGTACTAGAAAGAAAATGACTTACGTAGGAGAAAATTGTGTGTTAGACGTTGGATTTTGAGTGACTGTGTACAGTTAAAAACAAACCAAATGCTGAGCTTTCTTCGTAATAAGCAGCTGAGGATGGTGGTGTAGAACAGCAGCTCCAGCCCTTGGGAAGCTCTGATAGGAATCGTGAATTCTAGACTAGCCTGGGTGACATGGCGAAACTTTGTCTCTATGCACACCTGTGCAATGCACACACATGCACACATATGCATACACACTCACATGCACCATGCACAGCATCTATGCACTGATAACATAAAACAGCCACAGGGTTGAAGTGAAGATGATTAAAAAAAGATACAGTTTGGGGTTGAAATAAGGACAGTGTTTCTTGTAAGTGGCCCTGCCTAAAGGCTCCATGTTTTGCAGAGGAGGCAGCCATACCTGTGACTATGTATATTTTTCTTTAACTATTCCTATTTATACCAACTATAGGTAATAAACATATATTTAATTCATCACAAGCTTAAACATTCTCTCAGTTTTCTTATGAGATCCTAACAATAAAACCTTTTTCTCGTACTGTTGGAAAATGTCTGAAAAATGGAACCAGCCAATGCTATTGTCCTATTTCCCAAGCAAATACCCAATAAAATCCCTTGGGTTGGAGAGTTATAAGGCTCCAACTACTGAGATTGTTTATAAAAATCAGAGTTTCACGAATATATCTGTATATCAAAAATACCCAAAGAGTCTTTGTTATTGTTTTCTTTTGAGACAAGGGCTCATGTAGCTCAGGTTAGCCTTGAACTTGCTATGTAGCTAAGAATAAACTTCCCATTCTCGCCAGGCGGTGGTGGCGCACGCCTTTAATCCCAGCACTCGGGAGGCAGAGCCAGGTGGATCTCTGTGAGTTCGAGGCCAGCCTGGGCTACAGAGTGAGTTCCAGGAAAGGCGCAAAGCTACAAAGAGAAACCCTGTCTCGAAAAACCAAAAAAAAAAACCAAAAACAAACAAAAAAAAACTTCCCATTCTCTTCTTCCCCGGTGTGAAGCTACAGGCATGTAATAGGTTTATATCAGTGGTTCTCAACCTCCCTAGTGCGGTGACCCATTAACACTGGGTTGTATTGTGGTGACCCCCAACCATAAAATTATCTTTTTTTTCCTTTTGCTACTTCATAAGACTGTAATTTTGTTACTATTATGAACCCTAAGGTAAGTATCTGTGTTTCCCGATGGTATTAGGCAATGATCCCAAAGGGGTCATGACCCACAGGTTGAGAACTGCTGGTTTACATGAGACTGGGGCTCCAACAGAGGGCTTCTCATGCATGCTGAGGCAAATGCTCTATCTGCTGATCTACAACCACAGCCTCCAAAGCTTTCAAAACTAGAGATAATCAATCCATTCCGAGAGACTCTGGTTCAGTGAATATGGGGGAAATTAGCGGGCTGATGCTTTTAGAAGGTCTCTGGGATGATTTGACACACCTGCTTTGTGGCGATTGTCGCTTCAGGACCTGTGCACCAGGCCAACTTGGTGACTTCTGATTTGTTCCCAGTTTTAGCGAGACCACTCACATGAAAACGCAAAAGCAGACTTACATTAATGGCAACTCAAGCTTTTAATTTTCATCCTCTGTTCTATCCCCTGTCCCTCTTCCACGTTTTTTTTCTCAGAACCCTAAAGTTTGTAGATGTCGTACCTTTCTTGTCCAAACCCTACTTTTTAGATGTGAGAGAATCAGTAAATCATGTAGAGAAACCAATTACTTAGTCCAATGCATTTTGCTGGAAAGGTCTTAGCGTTGTGACAGTCCATAAGCAGGCCTACCTTGCAGTGAGCTGTACGGGGTGGTGGCCAGTGATTGATGGTTGGCTGAGTTCAGCATACTGTACAACTGGCAGTTCCGACCCCACCTTCTTATTTCTGTAGGCTCTTTCAATGTGTCACACCCGGTCCCCATTTCATGACTCAGCTTCTGTGACCTGGTGACTTTGTCACTGTGGCCCTTCGGCATTTGGGTTACACCTTTTTTTGGGGGGGGGGAGAGTGCTGTGGTTGGATTTTTGTCTGGCAGTCTCCTTTTCCAGCTTGTTGGTGGCTTCCTCATACCTCCACAGACAAATGACCTTTGGGAGTAACAGTACCCGAGAAATCATTTTCCATTGTTTGACCGTCTTGATAGCTTGAAGCATTCCTTCTTTATGTCTGGCTGAGAATTATTTGTCATCAATTATTTGTACCTAGTTCAGGGAGGGCCAGTATCCCCAGAGAATTGATTTCATGTATTTAAACTTCTCCTCACCAACAAACTAGTGAATGGATGAGCATAAAGCACCATGGGTGGTGCCCGACACATAGGGAATGTTTGCAAGTGGCATTGTTATCCGCCATCTTTGTTGAATCTACTGTGAACAGGGGTGGACTTATTTCTCTGGTAATTTGGTGACTGTTTCATGCGACCCGGGGTAATAGGGATTGAGGTGAAAGTATTGCTCTTTCTGTCGCACTACCGGGTAGGGACATGCTTCTTACCTCCTCCACTCCACCCCCTCAACCTCCCTCTGACACACCACAGCCAAAGTGCTGACTCTCTATTTGCTTTCCATGACAGGCATCTCCATGATTTCCCTTCTTTGTTTGTCGTGGCTGAGTACATCTTCCTCTTGCTAAATTGTGTGTCTTGGCAGTATCTAGTCTGCCTCTTTAGTTTCTATGAAAATTTCTTATCATGCCATAACTTGCCTATGATAGAGAGCTACGGTTATGCCAACTCTTGCAGGCATTGCCCACAGCATGGTTTGCAGAGCGCATGTTAGAAGTTTCCTTTTCCTTCAGGCTTTTTTTTTTCACTCAGATTGAATCTCCCTCCCTGGGCTGCTTCATACAAAGTGTGATGGAGAAGTTTCCTCTGAAATATTTTCAGTGTGGTGCAAAAGGTGTCCTTTGTTGTCAAAAGGACCTGGGTTAAGTGTGCAGAGGAACCACTGTAATTTTTTTTTTTTCAGAGCTGAGGACCGAACCTAGGGCCTCGCGCTTGCTAGGCAAGCGCTCTACCACTGAGCTAAATTACCCCAACCTGGAACCACTGTAATTTTCACGAGAATCAACGTGAAGACAAGCAGTTGAGTGGTTGATTGGTAAAATTTGCTAAAACTAGGCACCAGTGAATCAGTCTGTTCTCGCCTTCTCTCCACCACTCTTGTGTGAGAAAACTATATGTATATATATGTGTAATGTATATATGTATGTACATGCATGTGTGTATACAAAGTTATGTATATAAAGTTACATATAAGGTTATATACACACACATATATAATCTACACACTCTTTGAATGTATGCATGTGTATATATGTGTGTGTATACAAAGTTATATATATAAAGGTTATTTATATATCCATCCATCCATACATATTCTACATATGTGCACACACAAACACACACATATTCTATATATACACACACTCTTTGAATATATGTATGTGTATATTTATGTGTGTATATGCAAAGAGATGTATATAAAGTTAAATATATATATAAAGATTATATATACACACACACACACACACTCACTTACTCTTTGAATGTATGGATAATCTTTTGCTAAAGTCTAACTTTTCCTTGTAAACTCCTTGTTTGGGGTCCTCATGTGTCCATTAAACACCCCTTTTGTGCATCTTACAGTATCCAGTGTCAATTTCTTTAAAGTAGACCAAGATCTTAAAAACCACCTAGGAAGTCAATTAAATGTAGTAGCTTCCTAGAATAGAATTTTAATTCTTTTTTTTCCCAATCTTTTTAGTTGGCTTACCCACACACACATGGATAGTAGTTTTATGTATTTATTTACTTTGACAGGTTATCACCACATAATCCTGGGAAACCTGGAACTTGCTATCTAGATCAGGCTGCCCTCAGATTCCTAGAGATCCTCCTACCTCTGCCTCCCTAGCTCTGGGATTAAAGGTATGCACCACCTTGCCCTGCTCTGATGGTACTTTTAAAGCAACTCAGTTTGAGTGTTTCAACCTATTCAGTCAAATTTTTTACAGCCTTAAAAAAACATTTATGTCACATTGCCTTGCATAATATTGGGCATCGTCAAATTGTTCCGATCACTCATAACAGCTGTGATGGGCATAAACAGGCCTGGAGACAAGAGATTTCTTTACATTGTACATTCTAGCAGTGGACAGCAGTTAAGAGGCTATGGGAAGAGGTCAACCTTGCTCTTGATCAGTGGGCTTTAAAGAATGTGAGAGTGGGAACTGTAAGAACAATAGAAAGCTCCTGTCTATTATATACTGTCTAATATACCTGTCTATTGTACTCTCTCAATTACGGAGAGCGTCTCTTTTAGCTCTGCACATAAATGCTGAGAGAGAAAAGGTAGCATTACTTATTCCATTTAGTCGGGGTAAGTGGTAGAAAGCTAGTTAAAGGAGTTACTATTGAATTGGCTCAACATTTTGTTTTGATCAACTCAACAATGGCTGTAAGTATCTGCCAACCGGTTGGTTTTGAAGTCGAAGTTGATTGGAAGTCAGAATTATTGGTGAGGGTAGGTACAGGACCAGAGCACTGAGCAGGCACATAGCTGCCTAGTAGGTAGGGATTTCCAGAGAAGAAATGCTAATGCAGCGAGGCTTCTAGGTAGCTCTCGGAAGACCTCCCTCCATTACTTCCACTCCAGCTGGAATGAGACACAGTGAATGCTCTTAGAGTCATAAGGCCAACGTTGACTAGCCAGGCCATCACAGGGTTGCCATCTTCCTGTAGGGTGTGTGTTTTATTGGTACAGCAGCTAACACAGTCAGAGCCTCTCTTTAGACCCTGGTAATGTTCCCATGGCAACATTTCCAGGTCAGGGTCTCCTTAAAAACTGCCCGTATCTCTGCAGTCTCTCCCCTGAGCCCTTCTTCTCCTGGCCCTCTGTCCACACTGCCTCCTCCTCACTGGATTCAGAATCTGTAAGGGGACTCTGATCACCCATGTGTCCTGGCTTGTAGCCCACCATACTGGTCCACCTAGCTATGGCAATTCAGGAGGCTCCCAGAGCACCCCTGTCCTTCTGTCTGCCTTTCACCCCCCCCCCCAATTCTTGCTGTGTTGGTTCCTGTGTCTGGAGACCTACTTCAAACCCCATCCCCTGTGTGGATCTTGACTAGAGGAGCTGGATGCTGGCATAGAGAAGATCTGATCCTCAGACCCCTTTTACTCGATTTCACCTGAGTTACTTAGCATTTGGCATGGTCTCAGTGACAGAGCCAGGGACATGGATGGCTACTATAACCTGATGTCATGACCCTGAGCTAATAGTATGCTTATGTGGGCATATGTACATATGTACCCTTTTGAAAAAGATCATGGCAATACTCAGCCTAGAAAGGGTATAAAAATGTCCAAAAACTCATGCAGGCAATAAAGCTCAGGGCAGCAGGTCTCAACCTGTGGGTTGTGACCCCTTTGGGGGTTACATATCAGATTTACATTACGATTCATAACAGTAGCAAAATTGCAGTTATGAAATAGCAACAAAATAATTTTGTGGTTGGGGGGTGTCCCCACAACATGAGGAACTGTATCAAAGGCTCACAGCATTAGGAAGGTTGAGAACCACTGGATTTTAGGGGCTTGTGGTCACACAAGGCGGTAAATTGGATCTAGGATTTGAACCAGAGTCCTTTCCTTTGACTTCCTTGGCATCCCAGCAGGTTTGTGCATTCTTCTATGAAGGGTTGTTCAGAGAGGGTTGTTATTGTCAGATTTTAAGTAAAGGGATTAGTTCTAAGGTTTGCAGACTTCTTAAAACATCATAAAACCTGCTATTTAAACGAAATCTTGTGAAGTTGCCAAAAATGTAGACTGGCTAAGTACAAAGCTGGTTAAAGCAGGAGGGTGGAGGGTGTTTGCGATCGTCTCTATTCCTCCCAGCGTCCCATCCTAAGGCCCCTCAGGGCCTGTGGAGAAACACGGTTCAGTGACATGGATTAGTGTAATTACACATATCCATCTAATTAACATGTCTCACAAAGGGTGTGTCCTGAGAGATCGTTGTCCTTCCCAGATGGCCCACTTAGGCTCCTCTTCCTGGAGCAAGGAGACTGATTCTGCATTCCTCTTCTGGTGAATTCATCTACTCATCCACCCACCCACCCACCGACCCACCCACCCATCCACCTACCCACCCACCCATCCACCCACCCACCCACCCATCCATCCACCCACCCATCCATCCACCCAACCATCCATCCATCCATCCATCCATCCATCCATCCATCCATCCATCCATCCATCCATCCATCCACCCAGCCACCTATCCATCCATCCATCCATCCATCCATCCATCCATCCATCCATCCATCCACCCATCCACCCATCCACCCACCCATCCATCCATCCATCCACCCATCCATCCATCCATCCATCCATCCATCCATCCATCCATCCATCCATCCATCCACCCATCCACCTATCCATCCATCCATCCATCCATCCACCCCCCCCACTCATCCATCATCTATATTCTTTTATTTTAAATCCACTTGGTGAACATTTGATATGATTTATATATTTATGATCATGTTATCTTATTACTGTGATGAAACATCTGACATAAAACTCAAGGGAGATTTTTATTTCAGCATGAAGGTTCAGAAATTTGAGTCCATAATCCTTGGCTATGCTGACGATGGGCCAGTGGCAGACAGAACGTGACAACAGACACATGTGACGGAGTGGGTCAGGGAAGAGTATCGTCATTAAGAACTTCCTTCCCATGAACTCCTTCCAAGAAGACTCCCCCCTTACTTTTCAATACCTTCCAATGATGCCATTGTATTATGAATCCACCAAGGGATGAATACTTTGGTTAGGTCAGCATCCTCAGGACCAATCAATCACTCTCAAAACCCAATCAGCTGACATGCACCCAATACATGTGCCTGTCAGAAAGACAGCATGTTTAAACAACAGTGCTATTTAGAATATTTTAAGTTTATTCTTTGATCATTCCATATCTCTTTACAATGTATCTTGATTCTATCCAACCCACATTCCTCTTCCACTTCCCTTTAGCTTCCCAGTGTTTCCTCCTCCAGCTGTGACCTCCTCCTCCTCTTCCTTTTATAACCCACTGAGTCCAAGTGCGGCTTGCATATGCATAGGTGTGGAGCCATCCATCAGAGCACCGACAATCACTAGCAGTCACATCCCCGACCCGAGACGATTCCTCCTCCCTTAGCAGCCATGACTTGTCAATAACTCCTCCGCTAGGGGTAGTGTCCCATGAGCCCCTCTCCTGTCCATGCTGAACTGCTAACTGGCTGTGTTACCCAGCGGTGTGATTGAGACAAAACAACAAAACCAAACCTATAGTCCTTTGAGTTGCTGCCGTTGCTGCAGACGCTGAGACATTAGAAGTGTCCCTTCTACTCTCGGAGCTCAAGCCACACTTCGTTGGCTGGATGGCGATGATTCTGTCTGCCTAACAGAATCAACATGGAAGTCCTCCTGTAGACCAGGCTGATCGCGAACTCAGCGATCCACCTACTTGTCTCTGCCTCTTGAGGGCTGGGATTAAGATGTGTCACTTAACATTATTAAGTTAGCAATATTTGAAGAATAAAGTATGTTTATTAGAAATAGGTGTACATGAGGAAACTTTCTGGGTGATGAAAATATTTCCCATTTTGATCTGAATGGTGGTAATGTGGGTATTAAAGGTGTAAATATTCATTATTTTATGTTTAAGGGTAGTGTGTTTTATTATATATGATAATTCTATACATAAAAAGGTGCTGAAAAATAACAGAATTATGTTAATCACTTTAAAAAATCTTTAAGGATGGTGAGGGTTCAGGATTATAGATACCCATTGTCAATCCATCTTCACAGGGCAGAAATAGCATTGATTAAGGAGGAGTATTAGTTATTATTTTTTATTTTTTTTTATTTTCATGGGTATATGTGACTGTGGAATATGTGTGTAGTTGGTTGTTTGTTTGTTTTTTGTTTTTACCCTTTGGGGCCCTCCACCCAGATCCCAAATAAATACACAGAAACCAGTGACTTATTCTTACTTATCAATGCCCGGCCTTAGCTTGGCTTGTTTCTAGCCAGCCTTTCTTATCTTAAATTATCCCATCTACCTTTTGCCTCCTTTCTTTCCTTCTTACTCTGTGGCTGGCTGTGTAGCTGGGTGGATAGCCCCCGGCATCCTCCTCTCCTTCCACTTTTCTGGCTTCTCTCTGTTGGAATTCCGGTCGCTCTTCCAGCTATGTGACCGCATATGTGCAGTTCAGTAGCCAAGTAAGGGGCCTTATGTCCGACTAATCCATGGGCTGCGTGATTGCGCAATGCATGCAGTGTGGTCATGCAATCTGTGCATGTGCGGCGTAGCTCCATAAGCCCACATGCACATGTGCAGGGGAATCCATAAGAAGCGGATCACAGACCCCTCCCCTCTCTCCTTCGCTCCACTCTCTCTCTCTGCACGTGTCTCTTCCACAGGCCTGGCCACACTCTCTTCTGTCCCTCCTCCCTCCCTTCTAATAAAACTCTGCTCTGATAATGGGTGTTGTCGTGCCCCGTGACCTTTCTCGTCCGGTAACAGTGCCGCTTATTAAAACCAACACACACTCCTCTTTCTTCTTCTCCCGAGCCTAGATGTCTCCTCTTTATTCTCTCTGCCCACCAGCCCACCTATTTCTCTCTCCAGCCTAGCTATTAGCTATTCAGCTCTTGACTAGACCAATCAGGTGTTCTAGACAGGCAAAGTAACACAGCTTTACAGTTATACAAATGCAACATAAAAGAAGGCAACGCACCTTTGCATCATTAAACAAATACTCCACAGCATAAATGAATGTAACATATCTTTAGCTAACACTCCATAACATATCTGCATGCGTATATCCGTGTGTTCATGTGCAGGGAGCATGTGAGTTTGCGATACACACTTACATGCATGTGTGCCTGTGTGCGAAGCCCTGAGATTGACATCAGGAATCTTCCTCAGTCACCTTTCCAGGTTATGCTTTTGACACAGGCTCCCACTACATAGCCTGGGATGTTTGAAACTCCATATTGGTGGCTTTGAACCTCACAGAGGACCTCCTACCTCTGCCTCCTGTTTCTAGCATCTAAGATGTGCACCACTATGCCTGGCTTCTACTTTGTTTTGAGGCAGTATTTCTCAATCAAAGCCAAAAGTTGCCCAAACAGCCACTTTTGCTAGCCAGCTTACTCTGGGGATTCTCCGTGTCTGCCTTCCAAGGCTAGAATTACAGGAGAGCTGCCATATCCTGTCTTTACATGGGTTTGAGGGTTCTAAATGCTTGTCTTTTTCTTTGTATGGCAAGTCGTTAACCACTAAGCCATCTCCCCAGCCTTAGTTAATGTTCTTGTTGCTGTTACAAAGTGACAAAATCAACGGAAAGGAAGAGGGCTGATTTGGCTCACGGTTTCAGGACATCACCATTCGGAAGTCATGGTGGAAGGAGTGGGAGGCACCTGGTTAGGTCGCGTCTGCAGACAGGAAGAGGGAGATGAACACGGACGCTGAGACTCTTCTCCCCACTTTAAATCAGACCCATCTCCTGTCCATTGAATTGTGCCCACTCCACTTCAGGTGAGTCTTACCAAGTCAGTTCATCCAGTCTCAAAACTCCCTCACAGACCTGCCCAGAGCTTTGTCTCCTGGGTCATTTAGTTTCTACCAAGTTGATGGTCATTAGATTATTAACCATCACAGATGGCTTAGGAATTAAAATGCTGGCTAAGTCTGATATCACAATCACTAGTGAAGTGTGTGTGTGTGTGTGTGTGTGTGTGTGTGTGTGTGTGTGTGTGTTTAAAATAGCTAATATGCACATAATGTTTATGGGATGATGAATTCTGCCATGTGTTCTGTGTACATGATGAGAAATGATGTCTGTTCCAGGCCTAAATCCCTTGTAGTCTCTGTGAAATGTGAAATCCAAAATAGTTCTCTTTCTATCTTGTTATTAGTATTTGGATTTTCAGGGAGTCTCAGCTAATCAAAAACATATCAGCTCTGTGTTACAATAGTGATATACCTGAGATAATTAACTTATAATGGGAAAGGATTATTTTGACTCATAGTTCCAGAGCTTTCAGCACGATCAAGTAACCTGATTGATTTGGGATTCTGGTGGGGAGAGCCCATGAACACGTGGCAGTGAAAACCTGTTTACATCACGAGCCAGAAGACAGAGAAGGGAAGAGTCATGCTGTCACATTTGAGGGCTGTCTTGGTTACTTTTCTGTTGCTGTGAGAAGACACCATGACCAAGGCAGCTTATAAAAGGGAGAATTTAATCTGGGGGCTCATGGTTATAGAAGGTTAGGGTCTATGACCTTCAGGGCAGGATGACAATGGCGGTAGTCACGCAGGCAGAACACTGGAGTGGTAGCTGAGACCTCACATCTCAATCCACAAACCTGAGGCAGAGAGAGAGCTAACCAAGAAGCCCACCCCAGTGATCCACCACTTTCAACAAGGACACACTTCTTAATCTTTCCAATGAGTTCTACCAACTACAGACCAAGCATTCAAGTATGAGCCTCTGGGGACCATTTTCATTCAAACTACTGCAGAGAAACATTCCAAATTACCTGAGGACTTCCTATCCCTATCGGGCCTCACCTCCTAAAGCTTTCACCATCTCACAGTAAGGGCACTGTAGCACAGGATGTTAGAGGAGCATTAAATCTCAGCTACATCATTAAAACTTCACAATAGTGTAGATATTAGCTAATATTTGAGTTTGGGGGAAGGAGCCAAAGTCTACATGCCACAGAACAATGGGCTTGTAAATTACGCAAGAAAATGAATTAGGCCAAAGACTTTGGTCACTGTGCTAACATGGTACTCACTCATTGACCTTTGGTGGCATCAATTAGAATAAATCAATTGGCTTAAAAAGGAGAACAAATCCTGGCATTTTGAAACTAATTTTTATATTGAATTATACATTATGATCTCTGTCTGTCTCTCTGTTTTTCTGGCATCCTATGTGAAGGAAATGTTATCATCTATTTCCAGAAATAATTTTCCTGACTTCTTGGAAATAGCCCCCCCCCTGCATTTGTACTTTGATATCTCTTCATTATTTTCCACTCACAGACTGACCAAAAGGACAATGGGAGCCTCAAGCTCTGAGATTGAGCAGCCTCCTATTTTCATATGCCTGGGTATATGAGGTAAGGGGGTGTGGGGTCAGGACATGGAGAGAGACCCAAAGTGTGTGGACCAACTAAGGAGGAGACCACCAGCACCAGCACCTCCTCCTACTCAACATCTTCTCTATCAGCACCACCATTTCCTTGACTTCTGTCTCCATCTGCACTTCCTATACATCTTCTTTTGCTACTACCAGCACCTCTTCTTTCTCTATCACCTCTTCCACCTCCATCACCTCCACATCTTCCACCTCCATCACCTCCACATCTTCCACCTCCATCACCTCCACCTCTTCCACCTCCATCACCTCTACTTCTTCCACCTCCATCACCTCCACTTCTTCCACCTCCATCACCTCCACTTCTTCCACCTCCATCACCTCCACATCTTCCACCTCCATCATCACCACATCTTCCACCTCCATCACCTCCACTTCTTCCACCTCCATCACCTCCACCTGTTCCACCTCCACCTGTTCCACCTCCACCTCTACCTCCACCATCTCCACTTCCATCACCTCCACCTCTTCCACCTCCATCACCCACCTCTTCCACCTCCATCACCTCCACCTCTTCCACCTTCATCACCTCCACCTCTACCTCCACCATCTCCACCTCCATCACCTCCACCTCTTCCACCTCCATCACCCACCTCTTCCACCTTCATCACCTCCACCTCTTCCACCTTCATCACCTCCACCTCTTCCACCTCCATCACCTCCACCTCTTCCACCTCCATCATCACCACATCTTCCACCTCCATCATCTCCACTTCTTCCACCTCCATCACCTCCACTTCTTCTATCTCCATCACCTCCACCTGTTCCACCTTCATCACCTCCACTTCTTCCACCTCCATCACCTCCACCTCTTCCACCTCCATCACCCACCTCCTTCACCTTCATCACCACCATTGCTTCCTCCCTTCCATCCTTCTCCTCCACTACCTATTTCTCGTCCTTTTCTTCTGCCTGCATCTCTACCTCACACACCTCCTCCTCTACCACATCACCATTTCATCTACTTGTACATCTACCATCAGCTTCATCTGCAACCTTTACCACCAGGGCAGAATTTAACCAGCCATATCTAAACCAAGCCATTGACTTAACCGAGAAAGTTATATTGGGGTGACCACTGGAGAAATATGAGTTATATGCTTGCATTGAACTGTAAGATAGTAAATTCTTCACTCTCAGTTATGGAGCTATAAGAGAGATTAGCCATAATCTAAGTTGAAAATCAAGAATTAGTATAATAAACATACTATTGCAAAATTCAGAGGTAAGATGACTTTGAGAATCGAAAGTAATTGCCTTCAGGAAACAAAGACTGCAACTTTGATAATTGAAACCAAGTTAAACATCAACCAAAATGTCTCCTAAGTCATTTTAGTCAATCAAGTCATTAAAATTAAAGCTTTAAAAAAAGTTTGAACAGAAAGGTAGACAGCCAGTAGATAAGCGTTTTCATTGAGAATGAATATCAACTCTCAGAATTCTTTTCATCAATAATGTAATGAAGATGTTAAAACACCCTTCTCAGAAAGGACTCTGATCAAAATAGATGCTCTGGAAAGAGACTTTGCCATATGTGTTCCCTTTCTTCCAGGGGATGCTGAAAATTTTGGTATGCCAAAAAGTACCTTGCTAGATCTGGATAGCTTATGGATACACTCACAGTACAATGAATGTGTTGGCGAAACAATTCTGTGGCTCCGATCCCACCGATTGCCTCCACTGACTCATAGCCATACCCATCCAACACCTCCCAGTATATCATTCTCAGTAATTGCGGGGGGGGGGGGGAGAATGAGCATGCCCCTCAATTTTTCTAAATTCTCAATGGTCTTTGTGATGATGAGTGTGGTGGGGTTTGAGATGTGGGCTCTAGGTGATCTGGAAATGCTATGGTGTGCCAGGCAGCCGACAGTGTAAGGGGTGGTAGACGGGAAGTGTGATTTCTTTGTTCTTGAATGCAATGCCAAACTGGAGAACTAGCCGTGTTTACAAAGACCTGGGTATGTCTGGGTCCTGACTTTTCCTTTCTGCAAGTGTCTTAATGTTTTCAAGGTAACAGGAATTGTGTAGCAATCACAGCAGGCCCTGGCCTCTCTGTTTTTGCCTAAGCGTGTCTCTCCTTTCCCCGTGCCCTGGACCCAGCAGTTGGGTCGCTGCCACAGTGTCAGGAGAGGTTGTGGACGTCGGAAGAGGCATACATGCTATTGCTGCCATTTTACCTGCAAACCATATGTCACGCATGCAGTGATGGCGGGAGTCGCTGCAGCCATTGATGGGAAGTGCACACGCACTTTGCTCTGAGCTGAACTGTTGTGAAAATAAAAACGCTCGTTAAGTTCATCCGTCATAGCCTCGATCTCTGCACCCCATGCAACCTCTTCAGTCTGAGGCCGACACAGAGGCAACTGCATCTGGAGCTGAAATTTCTGTCTTCTGGGAGATTTCTGTTTGCAAACCTGCCCCACTACGTAGTGGGCCGTTCATTTGGAAGCCGCCTATCTGCTAGCGGAATCCGTAAACCTGGACCCTTTGTTAGTCTCATCAGGAATTGGAGGCAACCAGATGCTCTCAGGTTAGTTCCGACCCTTTCCACGTCATCACTAGGCAACGATGAAGTAACAGTAGGAGAGTTGGTGTGTTTGGTAATATGACCCGCTTTCATCCGCCTCCCTGCTACTTCAAATCCATTAAGTTGTTCCAAAGCCATCTGGCACATTTTAAGTGAGAAAATGCAATACGTCCACCTGCCTCAGATCGATGTTTCACTACCTGTTGTAAGCGGGATCCTTTGAATCCTTCTAAAACAGTGGTGCTCAGCCTTCCTAATGCTTCGAGCCTTAAATACAGTTCCTCATGTTGTGGTGACACCCATCCATAAAATTATTCTTGTTGCTACTTCATAACTGCAATTTTGCTACTGTTATGAATCATAATGTAAATATTTGTGTTTTCTGATGGCCTTAGGTGAACCCGTGAAAGGGCTAGTCAGCCCCAAAGGGGTTGTGACCCACAGGTTGAGAAACACTCTTCTAAAAAGTTTAAAAGTCCGAGTCTGTGCCCCCCCCCCCTCCAAGCCCAAGGAAGTCTTCAGTTATGTTGAAATGTATCTTTATGGTCCAGAATTTCTTCTCTACTAAGTTGCTAGCTCTCTGCTTTTTTCTGCTGCGATGTCTGTACTGTGATTGGCATTCTCAAAACTCATTGGTCACTGGGCGGTGGTGGTACACACCTTTAATCCCAGCACTCTGGACGCAGAGGCAGATGAATCTCTGATTCTGAGGCTAGCCTGGTTCACAGAGTGAGTGTTCCAGGACAGCCATGGCTACACACAGAGAAGCCCTGTCTTGAAAAAAACCCACCTACCCACCTGACCAACCAAACAAAACCTAAAACCCATTGGTCAGTTAATACCAGAGCCAGAGGCGCTGACGTAACACTGGCCAGCTCCGATAAGCAATTCCTTTGGAACGCCTGGATTTCAATCAGGAATCACCCTTGAATCTTGGATCTTTCCTGCTGTAGAGGAAAAAAAAAAAAACACTTCCAAATCCCTGGCTTAATGTTGGCAGCCAGTTGGATTTAGATCATCACATGGTTCCCAAACAGGGTGCTTGTCTTTTCTGAACGGACTTATGCTTTAGGAATCATGATCAGATGCTAGGAGGCAACCAGTCTTTCTTGGATGGGCACTGTCCAGCACTGGCATGGCGTGGCAACTTATACCGTGACCTTGGCGTCTGTGACCTTGGCTTCGTCCCTTTTGTTTACTTCTGCTTCCCTGCCCCTCATGGCTTTTGCTCTTCCTTTCTCTGTCTCTGTCTTTTTTCCTTTTTTTTTATCCTATTCCTTTCATGCTTCCATTTCATTCACAAGTACAGCTTCTACTCTGGTCCCTTTCTTCTTTTTGCAATGGTTTTCACGGATGTGAGCACCGTTCAACTTGTCCTCAGCCCTCTGGAGAAGAGCCTCAGGCATCGCTTTAATGCCACTGTTCTTTTTGTCTCTCTGAATGGCTGTGCAAAGCTTTGGGTACTTGTGCACACATTGTAGAAAAGTCTGCTCCAGCCCCTGATTCTTTTACTGTACTACCATCAGTTGGGTTTTTAATTATTAACTTCGTTTTTTTTTTTTTTTTTTTTTTTTTTTTTTTTTTTTTTTTTTTTTCCAACTGTGTGATGAGAATGACATCACTTACCTCATAGGCTGTGAGGAATAAACCTTATAATGTATATGAAAATGGTAGGTCGACGAGCAGGCACTATAATAGGCACTCAGTAGCTGCAAGCTTTCGTTGTTGTTAGATTTTATTCACCACTAGCCACTGTTGTTGCTGATGTTGTCACTTCTAAGAAAGAAATATATAGCAGAGGAACCTTGGGGTGAGGGAG
This sequence comes from Peromyscus leucopus, assembly GCF_004664715.2. Classification (NCBI taxonomy): domain Eukaryota; kingdom Metazoa; phylum Chordata; class Mammalia; order Rodentia; family Cricetidae; genus Peromyscus; species Peromyscus leucopus. The sequence goes on along the minus strand of NC_051078.1, from coordinate 18,635,437 downwards.
GAAAAGCCAGTCACTGCGGCAGCTCCGAGGCTGCAAAGCCATAGGTGAGTGGCTACCTCATGATGCCATGCCCCACATTGGGTGCCAGATGATGCATTTATCTAATTATTCTTTAACAATGAAAATTTGGGAGTCAAATATCGGGGCAAGAACTTGAATGATCAGAGAAGTGGCAGAGAAGCCACTAGCCACCTCCTCTCTCTCTCTCTCTCTCTCTCTCTCTCTCTCTCTCTCTCTCTCTCTCTCTCTCTCTCTCATCCCCCTACCCAAAAGGGGCAGAGACCCTCTCTAAGCCCTGCCCTATTACTTCTTATCTATCTGACCTCAGTCCTCCAAAGCCTCTATGGTTAACTTTGGTCAGCTGGTAGCTAGCTCTGACCTTTGATTCAAAGCAAATTTTTATTGGCAGTCTTGGGGATGTCAGGATGTGATCAAAATATCATACAGCATCAGGATGCTGCACTGGGCACTCAGAGTTACAGGCCCCACACCAGCTTCCATAGGCCTTGACTGACTCCACAGGCCTTGATAAATACTTCCATCTTCTGGTTTCTCTGCCTCAAGACAGAAGCCAGAGACAAGTGAAAGATTATATTTGAATTTTATCTAATGTGTATAAACATTAATATATATATATATATATATACATATATATATATATCACTTGCATGCCTGGTGCCTGCAGAAGACAGAGGTGGTATTAGATTGCCCTAGAACTGGAGTTAACTTGGTGGTTGTGAGCTGCCATGAAGGTGCTGGAAACCAACTCCTGGTCCTCTGGAAGAGCAACAAGTGCTTTTAACCTCCAAGCAATCTTCCCATCTTTCCAAAGCAGTTTTTAGCATACCATGGTAGAAGGGATTCTGGTAAATAGGAAAAAGGTAAACATGGCCAGTGGTGTGCTGATCTGGCACCAGAGCATGGTTTTTTTAAAATCTGCCAATATAAAGAAATTTCTGTCTTCTGTAGTCAGGAATTTGCATCTCATCCAAACTCCTCCTATTAGCCTAGGACACAAAGCCCCATCTAATGAACAGTTTGGGCCCCACACATCTTTTCTGATTTAGAGCTCAGTTACACAGAACTTGTTAACTCTGAATCCTGAGACAAGCGGGTTTTTTTGCTGCCAGCTCAGGAGGGAGACACCTGCTTGTCTGTAACTATGATGAACTCTAAGTTCACCTCATGTTGAAAATGGACTATAACAAGCTATTTCTTATGTATCTGGGGATAGGAAATTGGGAGCAGGACTGATCAAGTCAGCTATGACCTTGGCCAGAATTATTTATTTATTTGAAACAAGGCTTCCTGTAGCCCAGGCTAGCCTTGAACTTCTGGCCTTGAACTTGGCTGAGGTTGACCCTGAACTTCTGATCCTCCTCCTTTCACCTCCCAAGTGCTAGAATTACAGGCATGTGTTACCATACCCCATTTACAGAGCTTAATTTGGTGCTAGGGCTAGACAAGAGCCCCACCCACTGAACTACATATTTCCAGAACCTAGGAGTTTTTGTTTGGTCGGTTGGTTTTCGTTTTCCTATTTTCTTGAGACATAGTCTCACTCTGTAATTCCTGACCTTGAACTTTGTCCCATCCCCCTAACTCATCTCCTGAGTGCTGGTATTAGATTCATAAACTACCACATCCAGTTGTTTTTAAAATACACAAGTAACCCAGGGATAAAAAAAAATGAACCTTTTGAGGCCAGCCTGGTCTACAGAGTGAGTTCCAGGACATCCAAGGCTGTTACACAGAGAAACACACACACACACACACACACACACATACACGCACGCACACGCACACACATAGACACACACACAGAGGAACTTTTATCCAGACAGTGAACTGACATCTGTGGATGCCTCTGGCTCGTACCTTCTGGGGGGGGGGTCCACTACTCCCTCCTCTTGTCCTGAGGCATCCACACTTGAGACACTCATTCTTTTTTTTTTGATTTATTTATTATGTATACAGAAGAGGGTGCCAGATCTCATTACAGATGATTGTGAGCCACCATGTGGTTGCTGGGAGTTGAACTCAGGACCTCTGGAAGAGCAGTCGGTGCTCTTAACCTCTGAGCCATCTCTCCAGCCCCGAGACATTCATTCTCATACCTCTGAGTTTTTCAAAACAAACCTTGCTGTAGAATCTTTTTTTTTTTTTTGGCGTAGTTACAGAACTTGTGATTGGAGCAATTCTTCCCCATTATATATGTGAAATATCAGATGTTCCGTCAGGCAGATCCTATAAGTGATATTTTTATTCCCCCTCATTGATTTGAAATTGTATCCTTTCTCTATATGGCACATGATCAACCACTTTAAAATACATAATTAATTAAAGTGTTTAATGATCCTGACAAGCAGACAAATGGATGGAAATTCAGTAGAGAGTCTATAGAGTAGCCTGGGAACAGCCATCTCTTTATGGGCTCCAATAGGATACTGTAGCTAGGAGACAGGACAGGCCCATCAGGGGGGCAGCTGGTCCAGATATGGGATCTGATACAAGTTCGCAGTTTCTATTTCCTTCCTGCTTGAACTATATAGGTTGTTGGTGAACTTTATCACCAAGAACAATGGGAGAGGCCGGGCAGTGGTGGTGCACACCTTTAATCCCAGCACTCAGGAGGCAGAGGCAGGGGGATCTCTATGAGTCTGAGGCCAGCCTGGTCTACAGAGGATTCTAGGATAGCCAGAGCAATTATGCAGAGAAAACCTGTCTTGAAAAACCAACCAACCAACCAACCAACCAAACGAAAACAAACAGGCAAACAATCAAAAAACCAATGGGAGAACCGAGGAGGCAAGGAACAGAAAATTAGAGTTACTCTGCAAATTCACCCATTTCTCAGCATTGTGTTAGTTTCTTCTTTTCCTGCTCTGAGTTTCTAAGGGTTCCTGGAGGTCCCAGGAAGAGCGAGATGCTGCAGAAGGAAAAGGTGGGGCTAGCCTCCATGCCTCTCCTTTGCCAGAGCCCTAACACTAGGGTAATGACATGGGAGATAACTGGGGCCCACTTTCTTCTCTGGTACCCAGAACTAAAATCAGAACAAAGTGATTTTTGGTTGGTTTGAGATAGGGCCTTTATGCAGCCATGGATGGCCTAGAACTCACTCCATTCACAAGGCTGGCTTTTAACTCACAGAGATCCACCTGCCTCTGCCTCACGTGTGCAAGGATTAAAGATGTACACCTTCACGCCTGGCAGATGAAATATCTTTACTCAGAGTTTTTTTTTTTTCTGATGAAAAATATTATATATATTTAATTCAAGCATAAGACTTTAATCTGAAGATAATTTTTGAAAACCCTCCCTTCCCTGTCACAGAAGAGGAGGGGGAGAGGGAGATACCCTGGGGGCAGCTCTGACGGGAAGTCCGTCTGTTTTGACAGTTCACTAATCTATTAATTTTAGTCGTGGCCACCCACTCTACCGAAATCAACTACAATTCACAGATCTTCTGTGACTTTTATAAACTTTCCATGATCTGTGTTGGGGGGTCAGCATGGTTAGTGGGCTAGGATGGGAATAGATGTGTGCACACGCATGCGTGTGTGCGTGCGTGCGTGCGTGTGTGTGTGTGTGTGTGTGTGTGTGTGTGTGTGTGTGTAATAAGGGACAGGGCTGAGCGTATTCACTCTCTGAGCCTTGACAGGAATCTTTTCCAGTCTTTGGTTCAAGATAAAGTACTGTCGTACTTTAGGAGCTTTCGGGTAGGTACAGCAGATGGAGCAAATTAGGTCAAGAGCCAAGTGGACTCCCGAAGCTCTTCTCAACACTCTGCGGCAACTAAGAGCTTGGGGTTGCTGGGTAGCTGATTGGTTTCGTGCAGATAGAAATCACTGACGTTCAGCTATTTATGGTGGTTTACAGCAGGCTTGTATTCATGTCATCCTACATGGTGTTTAAAATTTTTAATTACATTTATTAAGTGTGTAGGTATGTGTCTGTATGTTGTGTGCACACATATGCCATAGTGTGTATGTGGAGTCCAGAGGATACTTTTCATGGGCTCACTCCTTCCACCTTGGAGGATCCAGGAATTGAACTCAGGTCATCAACCTTTGTAGCTGAAGCTTTCTCAGGTCCTGCCCAGCCCCACAGACCCTGCAGCCACTTATAAAATAATCACTTAGAAGCTTATATTAATTAAAACTGCTTGGCCATTAGCTCCGGCCTACCACTGACTAGCTCTTACATTTAAACTAACCCATTTCTGTTCATCTCTATGTCGCCATATTTTCTGTGGCTTTACCTGCGTGTTGTTACATGATGCTCCATGGATGGCACGCTGGCATCTCCTGACTCAGCCTTCCTCTCCCCAGAATTCTCCTCTCTGCTAGCCCGCCTATACTTCTTGCCTGGTTACTGACCAATCAGCATTTTATTTATTAGCCAGTCAGAGCAATGCATATTCATAGCGTACAGAGCAATATCCCCAGCAAGCCTTGGTGGCAAGTGCCTTTGTGTACTGAGCCATCTCATCAGCACTGCTTGGTGCTTAATGCAGAGTGGATTTGTACCATCTGGGGAAATGAGCAGTCACCCTTGCTGGCATTGCAGTGCCAAGTCAATGAATCTGGAAATCAGTCTCCTCTTCCCCCAGGATGGCCCGAGTGAGATGGGTGAGAGTATTCGTGATTTATTAAAAGAATGGATATTATAATATAAGATTATTTATAATTATGAAAACATACATATAAAATTTAAAAAGTTAAAAAAAAGAGTAGCTCCATGCCCATATTTGCCCAGTTCCTAAGGGCAGGAGTTGTAGACAGTGGATAAGGGAGGCTGTGGTGGTCTAGATACCTCCACGGCTGGGCTGAAACTCTGTCAGTACTATCAGTTAGGTTATTACTTAATGTTTCCAAGTCTGTTTCCTCATGTCTAAAGTATGAATGATAATACAGCTATCTCGTGGGATTATTGTGAGTCTAGAGATAGAGACATGACTTTATTAGAACGGTGTGCTAGCTATTATTTACTTATTTACCTATTTTCCTGAGATGTGGGTCTCACCAAGTAGCCTAAATTGGTCTCAACCTCTGTTTGTAACTCTCTACTGGCTTTGAACTCATGATCCTTTTACCCCTGTGTCCTGAATACTGGGGTTACAGACAGGTACCTTCATGCCAGACTGGCATATATATTCACTTCTGAGAAAATCCAGCCAATTCCACAAGAATCTTAATTTCATAGACTTCGTTTCTCAGAATCCCTCCCTAACTTGCCTGGGGCGTCATAGACATGAGCTCCTTGGCGAGGTCGTATGAAAACACTTCCCTGATTACAGAGAGATGTGATTGCTAAGGCAACGGGAGTCCTGGTGGCGCAGGTACCCTGCAATTATTTAAGCTAGCTACTCATATCCTGCCAGCGTTGTCTTTCTGCAGAGTACGCGTGAGTCACTGAGGGAATGGGACCATCATACCGTGCAACTGAACCATGACCAATGGCTTGCCAGTCACAAGAATGGGTTTCTGTCTTTGCTCAATGCAAGTTTTTACCTGCCTTATTGTTCTTCTGACTTGAGCTTGTCTTGCGTTCCTTCATCTGGAAAGGACATCTCTGACAAGAGGAGTTATTAAGCTGCTGCTCCAGTTGGCATGGAACTAACTCCCTCCGACTGAGACTATTTTGTGGTGACTGCCTCCGTGTGAGGCAGAACCCTGGCATTTTGCACACGCGCTCAGTCACTAGGTCTTGCTTAGGTTTCCATTTATCCACTCCTTTTTACTAACAGTACAAATATTAGGATGCAGAAGCTCTCAGCTCCACATTAGTGGACCAAACCATTGCCTTTGGAGGAGGAAATTCTCCTAGCAGACTCCTAATAGTGGATTTGCTACCCATAACCCATCCACCCATCCACCCATCCACCCATCCATCCATCTATCCATCCACCCATCCACCCATCCATCCACTCACCCACCCACCCACCCTCCCACCCATCTACCCACTGTGATGTAAAATAATGTTGAATTTGACTTTTGGCTTTACACCAGAAATTCCCATTAACCATTCGCACATCTTCCAACCTCCTTTTTCTTATTTGTTAATGGGTACAAGAGTCTCCAAACTAATTACCACTGTCTCTCTGGACTAATGTAGTACTACCCCCAACCCTCTTCTGTAGGTGTCTACAACACAATATGCATGTGTTTGGGTAAATAAAAATGCCTTAGGCTCTGTGGATGATTGGAGGTTGTGAGGTGTCTGTCGGATCACAACCAGGCAAAGCGAAGCAGAGCTGGGACAGCTCAGGTACTTCTTGGAGCTCTCGATCTAAATTCCAAAGACTGTCGAAGGTTCGGGAACACAGCTTTCCAGTCTAGACACTTACTATTTGTGATACTTGGAGTACATAATGGCCTTGGATTCCCCAAGTCTCACCTCTTCATCATTAACAAGATGGAAATTGGCACTGGGTTATTAGAAAGGTATAAGGAAGTGTAAGACTCCAGGGGTAGTTGTGATAGTGGAATAACATTCAAGTAGAGAGAATAATAAAACATTCTCAGTGAGATTTCTCAGTTTGGGTTTCGTTTTTATCCACAGCTCAGGGCACTCATCTAAGTGTTAATAAAAACAGAGCTCTTGATTCTGCATTGTGGTCACAGCGCACACACAAACACACCTGTACACGGCCACCGTACTCTTCTAGACGGCTGAGGGGAAGTGGGTGGGCTGGCCATAGCTGGCTGGCCCTGGGGTCTGCTTGTCTCATGTGTGCCAAGAGCAAATAGTGAAGAGCCACGGGCAAGGCAGGTAAGATTTCAGTTCTCTCCGAGGGGAGTGGTCTTCCCAGCAGGTGCTTCCCTGTGGCTTCGCTTTGGGGTCAGTTACTCAAATCACCCTTGTTTGCCCTAGGTCTTAATTAACTTTGCAGTGGGAGTGTTGGGGATGGGAGTAGGTGGGGGGGGATGGGAAAGGTAGAAGGACTTTGCTGCTACCAATCTCCCTATCACACTTTCCCGACCACACTCTCCCAACCACACTCTCCCTACCACACTTTCCCGACCACACTCTCCTGACCACACTCTCCCTTACCACACTCTCCCTACCACACTTTCCCGACCACTCTTTCTCTTTATCCTCTAATCCAGGGAAACTAGAGCGAGAGAGGAGAAGGTTTCAGGAAGCATCTCTAAGAGATATTTGTTTTTTCCAGGGCTTGCTTCCCTATGACAGAGGAGAAAATGCCAGCATCATTAACTGTAGGAAACATGTGAATTTACATTGTCATTACTGCACACATCATTGTGTAGCTTTAGTTTCTACCTACAGTGTGGAGTCTCCAGATCAGCAAGGCATTTCAATAAATAAGAGTGGCAGAAAAAGAATACACAGAGAATGTGGTATTCTGAGACTCGTACATGGCCAGGCAAGCTTGATGTCCTTCAAGGAAGATGACCTGAAAGGTAGGGAAGGCACCTGGTGGTGTAGACCAAGATACACTCTTGATTGTTAAACATCCTCAGCACTTCACATTGTTACTGTAGCATATCCTAACTTGTCCTGACTGATAGACACAGGAACTGATGTGTTTCTTAACATTTATGACTTCATAAGGCATGTTCTTACACTGGAAGAGAAAAGAACGAAGCTGCAATCTACGGGGGTAAGAAGAAACGTAGAAACACAAGACATCTCTTGTCTGCACTAAGCCAGCAAACAAAGTCTCTTAAGTTCTAAGTTGTGCCCATGGTTTGGGATGAGTGGTTTTGAGGACAAGGACATCAGTGGCTATTGTGTTGGTCTAATGGAGCCATTATAGCAAAGCACCAGACTCCGTGTGGCTTAAACAATAGAAACTCTGTTAACAAATAGAAATTTTCTCATTGGATGCTGCAGGTCCAAGATCCCAATGTCTACTGGGTTGGTTGCTTCTGAGGCCCTTTTCCTTAGTCTATAGATGTCTGTCTGTCTTCACCAGGTGTTCTGTCTGCTCTCATAAAGAAAGACTCTAGTGATGTTGAATTAGGGCCCATCACAATGACCTTGTTTAACCGTTATTACCTTTCTAAGGATTTTCCAAATACAAGCATGATCTGAGGTACTAGAAAACAGGACTTCATATATGGATTTTGGGAAGATCCCATTCTGTTTGTAACAACTATGGAATCATGTCTACCATACCATATGTGCTAATACTGATTTTTTTAGTGTATTTTTTCTTTCTGAGATGCTTCTTATACATTCTGTTATGTTAGGACTGAAGTCCAAGACTTTGATTGAATAGCCTAACGTTCTAGGCATTTCCCTCTTTTGACAGTGCAACATGATGATGTCATCTATGAAGTTGATGCTTGAGAACTGTGCAATAAAGTTACAAAGAAAAAAAACTCTCCCGACATTTTATGTCAGTTTATAAGCTTGTGTTGAATTCATAGCTAGCCTCAGCCCTATGTGGCCACAGGAAGCCCATGGGCTGTAGCTTGGTCAATCCTGGGTCAGAAAAATGGTGCTGTGTTCTACCATTCAGTAATCTTACTTCGTACCAAAAAGAACTTGGATGGGAAGGATCTCTGAAAAGTCTCATGGTTGTGAGGAGGGTACCCCAGCCCCATTTTAATAGCTGAGAAAAGGAAGCTTAGAGCTGGTAAGTGGCAAAATGACATGCACTTGGTCACCCAGGGAAGGCATGTTAGAGCTGAGTACACTCTCAGATCTACTCCAGTTTCGAAGAGCAGAGTTTGGGATTAGAATGGATGAGCACTAGTTCTCAGAGAACACTTGCAGAGTGAGAGATGGGAAACAAGATGTCTTAGGGTTTCTATTGCTGTGAAGAGACACCATGACTACAGCAACTCTTATAAAGGAAAAAACATTTAATTGGGGTGATTTACATTTTCAGCCATTCAGTCCATTATCATCATGATGGGACATGTCCGCGTGCAGGCAGACACGGGCTGGCTATATCTTGATATGTAGGTAACAGGAAGTGGTCTGTCTCACTGAGCATGGCTTGAGCATATATGAGACCTCAAAGCCCACTTCCACAATGATAGACTTTCTCCAACAAGGCCACACCTCCTAACAGTGCCATGCCCCCTTGGGAGGCCATTTTCTTTCAAACCACAACACAAGGTATTCCAGGAGAGAGGAGGAATATGGAAGTCAGTGTTTAGCTGCTGTCCACCACCCAGTGTGCTCACCAGCATTATACAGCTCATGTCGAGGTCTGGTTGATGGGACCTCTCTAAATAATCCGGGAAATAATGAGGCATCTCCACTACATCATCAACTCATTTACTGGCTTCTTGGGAATGACGTAATGGATCCTCATGCACGGCCTCACAGTTGCAAAGTGATTTGTTGTTATTTTGATTTGAGTTCTCTCTAGCAACCCAGCTCAGGGTGGTCACTGCAGTTTGCTCAACTCACTAAGGAAATACTTAAAGGTTTAAAGACATCAAATTAGCTCAGAGATGCTCAGGGCAAGATAGAGATTAAAAACTGGAAACTTCAGAGGAGTGCCGCTGTGTTGCCTGTGGGCTAGCTTTTTTTTTTTCCTCCATAGACAGGATTCTGGGAAGCAGAATGATGAAGGGGATTCCATGATAAGCATGACATTTTCTCTAACAATTTACTGAAAATGCAAGTCATCAAATTAGAAGAAAGGCATGGCAGGGAAACCAGGGAGGCCTGTGCTCTGTGCCAGGGTGTTCAGGCAAAGGTCTTGGATTGGGTTCTGTGTAACATATTTGTATTGACAGCCATGAAAGCATTCTGTGTGGTGAATGAGACAGCTGCTTGTACAGAGGCGTTTTTTTTTTTTTTTCTCTCCCCCCTTATGAGCTGACAAGTTAGTCAGGAACAAAGCATGTTTGTAGGAAGTAAATTGCTGCCAGTTTTAATCTGAGCTTCTCATTCAGCGGTAGCTGGAGACAGTTGAGATTTAAATGTTCCTTGTGAAGTTCCTGTTTTGGGATTTTGGTCAGGATGAAACCTGGGGTTTGGTTTGGCCCCAAGGCTCCCTTTTCAAAATGTCACCCAAAATGAACGAAAACAATAGCGATGCTGGTTGTTTTCGTTTTCTGCTGATCATAATAACTTCTCCAGCAGACAGAGTGGACAAAGAAAGCTGCCCCGTGAAGGGCGTTTATGTTTCTGGCTCCAAGAAGGAGCTTAGAGAAAGAAGATAAACAGCTGGTGTGTTAGGATTTGGAAATGATTTAAAGACTACACTAAGATGTTGAAGTAAATGATGATCCCAGGAGAGATTCTCTGGGGTCTCGAGAAGGCCAAGGGAATTGACTCCAGTCGTGTGAATGAGAGAGAAGGCCTGTGTTTTGGATCTAGTTGCTTTGGAGGTGAAGTTTTTTTTTTTAATCCAGATAACAGAATAAAAATGAAAAATGATTCTGTTGAGAATCACTTTACAGTGGGTTTGGCCCCTTCCCACCTTGTCAGAGAGAATGGAGGCCATAGCATGCCCTACTTCTGATAACGCAGGGACATTGCCTTTACCGGTTCCCATCCCTGGGATCTCAGATACCCACGTGGGTACCATTCACTGGGAGCCTGCAGAGTGGGTGGATGATGGTTAGGTGCCTCCCGGGATCTGTATTTTCCTTCTAGACTATGAATGGACTTCTTTAATTAGGATCTCAGAAATATGAAGGAGAACATGAGAAACCCAAATCCTGCTATGGAAAATGATAGATGTACTTCCCATGCAACTAGTCAAACCTTTCAGGTGGCCAGCTACTCTGAGGACCAACATCTTCTCACAGGAAAGTTGTTGCTGGAACCTCACGGAGCCTGTTGCCTGGTGTTCCTCACTGTTGGTTTTCTCCTGTGCATGGAACAAAGGCCTCAGGAGCTGCTCTTACATTTGCTTAGTGTCTAGTTAATGTCATGTACCTCAGACTAGCACAACGCAAACTTGAAAAAATGAGAACTCACCTGCTCTTCAGACTGCCTTTGTCAAGAAATACTTGCTTAAAAACTCTGTCCAGACTTTATGCATTCTCCTTAAGGGGGTCCACCTTCAGGGTGAGCCTTCACCTAAGCTTCCTGAACAGGTACTTCATAACCACACACAGGTCCAGTTGACACAACACAGTAGCTTGTGATCTAACTGGCCTTAATTTTCTTCCCGCTTTCATAAAGGGGTGATTGCTGTCTCTACTTTGAGAGTGAGGTAGAAAAAATTGATTCGTGGCTGAAGCCATTAGAAAGACTTTCGTATAGGAAAAAAATCAACAGCTTTTCCCCCATGAAACTTCACCTTCCCTCTCATTATCTAGCTTCATTGCTGAACATGCTTGCTTTCTCAAACTCTAACTCCTTTGAGGCATGAGGACTTTCTCTCTTCCTCAGGAATCCCCCAGGAAACCCTTGTTCCTTCCTTCCTTCCTTTGTTCACTCATTCCTTCCTTCTTTCCCTCTCTCCCATCCTCCATCCTTCCTGGGACACCGAGTTGGAACATGGATGGTGAATGCGGCAATCTATTCACCCACGTTGGATTTGCCTGAGTTTCATCTGGAGAGTGGATGACTGTTTAGGATTATCCTGTGGCCCACATGGCATGGCTTCTGATGCCTGGAGACCATCTGCATTCCCTTTGCCTTCCCTCTCTTCTTCCAGCCAGCTTGGATAACAAGAGCTGGCAGCTTTGCCGGGACGATTGGATAGATTCTGGCTGGGCTGTTGTCAGTGGCATAGAAGACATTCATCAGCTTCTGAATGATGTGAAATCTAGAAAATTTGAGTGTTAAGGGTTGAGTTCTATGGCTTGAAAGAATCACTAGCTGCCCAGTGACTTTTCTTTTGCCCATGGTGACAGTTGCCATGGGCACATCACAGACCCCGAGACTCTTATTTTAGTAAGGAAATTGTCTTGGCTGATAGTGGAGTCTGTTTTACCTATAGGGCTGTCAATCTTCCACAGGATCTGCGTCTTCACAATAGAAAGCAACAACACCATGTTTAATGTAACGATCACTTCTTGCTGCTCAGTTAATTGTAAACTGTACTTAACTAGATTTTTCTCTCCTTGACCATAATTTATAAATGTATACTAAAGCACAAATTGTTAGTTTTAATTCATTAGTATGTTTGTGTGTATTCGATGTATGAATGTAGACATGTGCATGCTACAGGGCATGTGTGGAGGTCGGAGGACAAGTTTGGGGATTTCTCTCCCACTGGGGATTGCTGGGATCAAACTCAAGTCATCAGGCTTATCTGGCAAGTGCTTTTCACCAGCTCCCCTTTGTTATTTTTTATACCTTCTTTTGCAACTTCGTACCTCTTCTTGTTGATAAGCAGTCTCTTCCTATTGGCTAAACACAAAACAAAAACAAGGCAAAAGGACTCTGTTCTTCATGATCAATCTTTGAGCCAACTCCGAAGCCCTCTCTTAGTTCTGCTGCCTGTCAAATCACTGTCCTGTTTCTCTACTTCTTTGGCTGCCAGACTTGATGAAGATACATGGATCTGTGAGGTCCCAGGCTGACAGGACAGAAGCCTGCCTATTTCTGCAAACATAGTCTGTTGGCTTGTAATTTGTTCTCTACCTCCAACGGAAAAGACCAGGGAATTCGGGGGCCTGAAGAGATGGCTCAGTGGCCAAGAGCACTTGTTATTGCAGAAGAACCTGGGTTCGATTCCCAGCACCCACATGGTGGCTCACAGCCACCCATAACCCCACTTCCAGGGTATCTCATGTCTTCTTCTGACCTCCACAGACACCAAGCTTGCATGTGGTACAAGTACACACATGTAGACAAAATACTCACATAAAATAGAGGAGTAAATCTAATACATGTCTTAATGAGGAGATTTGCATACATCCCTAAAATTTTCATTTTTTAATGCACTGGAGAGCCAGTAACACTGATCCTGCATTCTTACATGATGGTGTCTGGGAACTGACCTTCTGCTCCTGTCTTGGGGAAGGTCATGTTTTCTCCAGTTCACCCCACCCCACCCTACTGTCTCTGACTCTGGGACAAAATGTCAGCTACTGTTTATCATGCCTTGCAGTCTTAGTTTCCCGAAAGGCTTTATTTTTATTCATTTTTTTTTAATGTGGGAACGCCTATGTCAGAGGCAGCGTGGGAACTCTGGGCTCATAGGGCTAAAAGCTCTTATAGCAGTGCCTGATTGATTCCTGTGTCTTGTTTCTGGTCCCACTTCCATGTGAGTTTGCAACTCTCTCCTCGCTCCTTCACACTGTCACCTTGGCTCCCTTTATTCCTCAGTTTCCATGTGGTTGCTGGGAACCGAACCCTGCTCCTTTGGAAGAGCAGCCAGTGCTCTTAACCACTGAGCCATCTCTCCAGCCCCCTCTCATTGCTTCTTTAAACCCTATGATCTCTTAGTTTATTTCCTTCAATGCATCCCTCTTCCAATCTATTCTATGTGCTGCTTGCTGCTCAATTAATTTATTGTAAATATTCATTCTTGGACTTACGGATTCGTCTAGTAAGCACTTAAGGACTGACTGTAAAAATCGGTCATTACCTTCTGTTAAGAAGTCTACAGGGGCTGGGAAGATGGCTCAGTGGTTAAGAGCACTGACTGTTTTTCCAAAGGTCCTGAGTTCAATTCCCAGCAACCACATGGTGACTCACAACCACCTGTAATGAGATCTGGTGCCCTCTTCTGGCCTGCAGGAACACATGCAGGCAGAATACTGTATACATAAAAAATAAATCTTAAAAAAAAAAAAAAAAAAAGAAGTCTTCAGTCACTCTTCAAGGCTGACAGGACCAAGGTTAGAGTCCTTATTCTGGTTTGGGAGTCCTTGACCACTCAAGCCCAACTAATCCTTTTGGTCTCATTCTCCATTGTCCTTTGTTTCCCAAACAGTATCATCTGGGTGTGGTGGCGCACATCTGTGATCCAAGCGCTTGGGAGGCAAAGGCAGGAAGATCCATATTGGAAGCTATTTTGGATTACACAGCGAACCCCAGTCTCAAAAAGGTCGACAGGACAGCTTAAAGCTTAAGCACCAAGCCTTGGAGTACTTCAGTTAGTATCAGCTTTGTCACGGATGTCTCCTGTGTGACCTTGAACAAGTCATTTAGTGTCTATGGCTTTAACTTCCATTCCTATCTGTGCATTCAGGAGGACTGATTGGTAGAAGTCATGTGATACAATGGTTGGTGCACAGTGAGAGCTGGATAAAGGTTGGGATGATAGATAACTGTCAGTCAGGCCACGGTTTGTCCTCTATTCTCATTATCTTTCCGATTTTGAAAGTTGCACATTTATTGATATGTGTATATGTTGGGCTGGCATGTGTGCCAGTGTAGGTCACAGGACAACTTGCACGAGTTGGTTCTCTCCTTCTGCCCCGTGGTCCCGGGTCTGAACTCAGGTTGTCAGGTTCAATGGCAGAGCCATCTCCCTGGCCTTCTTGATTTCTTAGTCTTGGCAAGACTGTCTGTGTCTGGCTGTTTCACATGACTAAATCTTTCTCATTTTAAGGTATAGGTCAGTTAGTATAGCGTCTATGAAACTTTTGACTATAGCAAGTAGAAATCTCGCATTCTTGCATTTTTAGTATGCACTTGCAAGAGTGTATCGATACACAACCTCGTTAACCTATTACACAGTAAGCTCCTTCGGATCTAAGTATATCTTCGCCAACAATGTTACCCAAGGTATCTGGTATGAAGTGGAGGCTTATTAACTATTTGTTGAAGTGTTTATTTCCTCGTTTGATCAGAGAGAAGAATTCATCACTGGGCTTGGGAGGGGCACCCATCCTGCCACTCAGTGACTACTTCTATATGTTATCCCATCACAGGTATTTTTTTTTTTCGTTATTTTTATTGATGACCAGATCAACTTTATTGTATTTTCTTTTTTGTCAAGAAATTACCTGTTCTGAATGAAGCATATTTAAAAAACCCCAATGACTATAACAAAAGTCTCCTGAGGAACTAATATAGCTATTGGCTTATTTGGAATTTACACCCACCTTGGCTCAAAAGGATTTGAAAGAGCGTGCAACATTAAACCTCATGTGAATTAGGTCGATGATTGTTAAGAAGAGCACAGAGACGATCTCTAAGGAGGAGGGAGCAGATGCCACTGGGCACCTGGGATGAGCTAATGGTTTGACTTGGTAACCGAACTTGGCTCTGCATTTCTTGGCAGCTAGAGCTGAAAGGAAGCACATTGGGTTATTCATTCAGCAAACATTTGTTGGATGTCTTTGATAAATGGGGCACTGTGTTCACCCCGGGGATGCGGAAGAGAGTAAGCTTGGATCCCTGGCTTTAGCACATCACTTTTAGTTCTCAAGCTAGGGGACAGGGGTGGGGGATGGTAAGGGCACAGGGAAAGGCAGCAACCATTTGTAAGAGGGAACTGGGCAAAGTGTATGAAAAACTGTCATGCATTTGCCGGACTGTTTAGTAGGGGAGCAGTCTTCCCGGTACAAGGGACAGCATATACAGAAACAGAGGTGGGGTGCGTGCATGCGCGTGTGTGTGTGCGTGCGTGCGTGCGTGCGTGCGTGCGTGCGTGCGTGTGTGTGTGTGTGTGTGTGTGTGTGTGTAGGGGGTGTTTTCTGAGTGAACTATAAGGTGAGGAAATGCAAAAAAGTAAGATGGGGGAGGGGTTGGCAGGAGCCAGAACACACTGGGCTTTATATGCCATGCAAATATTTCCTTAGTTACCTGCCTAAGGAGCCACTGGTAGCCGAGGCTGGCATCCCTGGAGGCGAGGCTGGGAAATCTGTATTTGCATGGCTACCGGCCGTTCTGTATCTTCAGGTGTGGGCATGTGGGCCAGAGGTTAGCCTTGGGTGTTGTTCCTCAGGAGCTGTCTACTTTTGTGTTTTGAGACAGTTTCTCACTGGGACCCGAGGCTCACCAGTTAGTTTAGGGTGGCTGGGCTGCAAGCCCCAGAGATAATGCTGGCCCCCATCCTCCCTCGTCCCCCGTCATACCAAACATGGGTTCTGCATGTGGCAAGCGCTCATTGACTGAGCCGTCTCCCTCACTCAGGCGCCTGCATTTTTAAAGCTCACCTCCGTGGACTTTTCCAACGGCCAACCTGGGCACCAGCGCCTCATCAGGCTTGCGAGTCACTTCGGCGCGGGTGAGAAAGAGTTTAAGGAGGAGATTAACACCCCCCCCCCCGAGATGTGGGTTTTAAAACCCACCCTTGGTCTGGGAACAGGAGGGTGAAGCAGGATGGGTATGCGATTGGAGGAGGGACCAGATATGGATTTATTAGGCTCACTGTTTGGAGACTGAGCACACAGGGACCTCAAACAGTGGCACTGTCAAATGTAAAGGCTGATTTTGTGTACCGAGGTGCTGTGGTTTCTCGGATCTGGCACGTGAGACCGAGTCTGAGCACTGAACAGGGAAAAACACCTTGGGGGTCAAATACGCCATTAACACATCCATGCCATCTCTGTCTGTCCCCGGGTGCCTTTAAACTTCACAGAGCCTCAGTTTTCTGACCTCAGAGGCAGGAACAATCTCCGGCGGATTTTGATGATTAAATGGGATAGTGTAGATAAGAGGGCTCCTTCTCTTTATTCTTTTAGTGCCAGGAAGTCTTTCACTATCTCGGTAATTCTGAATGTGAAACGGGAGCAATTTTACTGCGTTCCTGGAGGTGGGTGCCCACAGTGCGGGATTTGTCTCTTGGTATCTGGGGCTTTATGGGGTGAAGAAGGACATGGGACCAGGGCTGCAATGGTGGGGTATGGGGTTATCTAGAGTACCCTGGCAGGGATGTCCTGAAGGCTGAATTCAGATAGGGCTGCCCCCTGCAATGCCCACTTCTGACTTTCACAGCTGGTTTGGGCTTCTTCACAGTGAGGTCCTGCAGGGTGGTGGGACAGGGATTGAAGAGCAGGCAGACCTAGGAGTAAGGGCACGGGTTCCATGGCTTTTCCTGAGTTAATGTCCCAAGTCCTTTATCCTCACGTCTGCTATATGCTACTTAGATTAAGCAGTCGCCATCTGGCACATAATCAAAGTGACAAGGCACATACTTCATCTCTTATCAGAGTAACTATCACAGATTATGCAGCCACGGTTTAAAAGCACAACCTTTTCCTTGAGTGTATCTTTAAGTGCTTAATCAATTATATTATAGTATTTAGTTGATCTTTTTGTTTGCAGAAAACAAGTAAGACATCTTAAAAATTAGTGTTTAATGTTGGAAAATAAAAATCTCATTGTATTTATTTCATATTTTAAAACTTATATGAACTGTGAATTGCCTTGAGATAATTATCATACTTGTTATCTCATGTGTATATGCCTGTATGCTTGCATGTGTTATTTGTGTGTATGTGTGTGTGAATATATGAATATGTATGTGTGCATATGTATGCGTGTGCATTTGTGTGTGTGAGTGTATGTGTATTTATATGTATGTATATCTGTGTGTGTATATTGGGAACACTTAAAATTGATTCACTGATTTTCAGGAATGTAAAACACTGTGATTAACTGTAGTTACCGTGTTTACAAACACACTCTTGGATCTATTCTCCCGAATCTTTGGTCAGTATTTCCCCAGAATTTTACCCTCTACTTCTGTGAGTACAATACTTTTAGAGTTGTATACAAGTGTGACTTGAAGTAATGGCCTGTTTATCTTTATGAGTTTGGCATAGCTCAGTGCTACATTCTTCTCCAGGCTCTTCCACATCGTCTCAGATGACAGAATTTTCCTTTTTAATGGCTAAATAGTATTTCACGGTGTGTGGTGTGACATACTAAATGGACTATAACATGGTAGAGCTACCACAAAAATGCAGGTTAGTTTTCTTTTGTAGACAGGTGCTCCCTATGTAGTTCTGACTGTCTTGTCCTGGATCTCACTCTGTAGACCAGGCTGAGCTTGAACTCACAGAGGTCTGCCTGCCGCTGCCTCCCAAGTATTGGGATTAAAGGCGTGTGCCACCCTGCCCCCACCTTAGAAGTTCTTAAAGACATTAAAAACAGAGGGCACCATATGATCTAGTCATTCCACTCATGGGTACATTCCCAAAGAAACTAAACCAGTATGTCGAAGATGTTTGCATTCCCATGCCTACTGCAGGATGCTGCAAACCAGTGGAGATCTGGAATCCACCCCAATGCCCTCTTCTCTCACCTCATTCATTCTTGTTTTCTTCTTTCAAGTGAATTAGTTTTTTCTTGATGCTTTAAAATTTTATTTTACGTGTGCTAGTGTTTTGTCTGCAGGTCTATACATGTACCACATGCATGCCTGGTGCCCTCAGAGGCCAGAAAGGCACTAGATCCCCTGGAACTGGGGTCGCAATGGTTGTAAGCCAATGTGGGGGTGTTGGGAGTCAAACCCAGGTCCTTGGCAAGAGCGGTAAATGCTCTTAACCACTGAGCCACCTTGCCAGCTTCCTTAAGTATATTTTAAAAATTTAATTTTGAGCGCTATACATGTGTACTGGTGTCTGTATGATAAAGTGGAGGTCAGACATCAACATCAAGCTTCTTCCTCATTCGCTTCTTTATCTTTTGAGACAGGGTAATTGTCTTAGTTAGGGTTTCTGTTGCTTTGATGAAACACCACGACCAAAAGGCAAGTTGGGGAGGAAAGAGTTTATTTGGCTTACACTTCAGCATTGCTGTTCATCCTTGGAGGAAGTCAGGACAGGAACTCAAGCAGGGCTGAAACCTGGAGGCAGGAGCTGATGCAGAGGCCATGAAAGGGCACTGGTGACTGGCTTGTTTGCCCTGGCTTGCTCAGCCTGCATTCTTATAGAACCCGGACCGCCAGCCCAGAAATGGCCACTCCCACCATGGGCTAGGTCTCCTATTGGTCACTAATTGAGAAAACGTCTTACAGCTGGATCTCATGGAGGCATTTCCTCAACCGAGGCTCCGTTCCTTCCTCGATGATGAATCTAGCTTGTGTCTAGTTGACACACAAAACCTGCCAGTCCAGTCTCTCACTGGATTTCACTGATCCGACTTGACTGGCTGCCCAGCAAGGCCCAGAGATCCTCTGTATTCACCTCCCCAGCGCTGGGGTTACAGACATATCTCACAGTGCCTGGCTTCTATGTGGGTTCTGGGATCCAAACTCTGCTCCCTCTCCCAGGCCATATTGCACGTGGTACAATTTGTAGACCTTCACTCCTGGAATTCCTTAAGAGGATGTGAAACATTTTTAAGGGACTTAGAGTTCACCCAAGGGAAACGAGTTTGCCCCTTCCGGTATTTGTCAGTTGCTATGGCAGGAGGGCCCCTGCCTTTGGCCTCAGTTTCTCTGAGTGCTGGAGAGAGGGTTGGAGATAAAATGGGAGAGTCATTGTTTCTGGCTGGAGCTTGCCACAGAACAGCGATGCAGAGTTAATGACCTTTTGTGACAACCTTATTTTTACAATCTACTGGGGCCATATGTGGCCTGCAGTGACAGATGGTCCCAATCTGCTGCTGCCAGATAATGGCTTGTTTAGAGGCTCAGGATGGCTGTGACAAGTCTCAGCTGGACCAGCTGTTGACCTTGTAACTGATGCCTGGTCTGCCTTGAATGAATGCCCTCACCAGAATGTGAAAGACACGCCTCTGCGGCAAGGGAGGATCCACATTTTTCTGTCAGGGGAAGTAATATATGTTCTTTTGAAAAGTAATGCCATCTCCCTTTGCTCTTCCCAAGAGCTAGGGACCTGGAAACCTGGATGTCAGTCAATCTCCCTCTGTTGGCTACTGAGATACTTCATACAAAACTTTTGAACTCCCATTCCTAAAATGGATCCTGATTGGATCAGTGAGAATTTACTGGTTTCTCGCTTTATTATTGTCATTTTAGAAGTGTTTATATCCAAATTGTGGACCAGAAAACTTGGCATGAAAATGATGAGTCTTCATGAACATGCACAGTGTTGAGGTCTATGCTAAGTTCATCATCTTCTCTTTGAGCAATCACAATCCTTCTACGTGTTGGTATCATCATCCACCCTTTCAAACCCGGAAACATAAGGAACAGAGTCACATCACTTTCCTAAAGCCAACAGCTGGGACAAGGCAAAGCTGGGATTTGAACCTCACACCCTTTAACCTCATGCTATGCGGTTTCCCTATGTGAGTTGGAGATTTGGTGGAGGAAATAAAGTTCCAAAGTGTAGACAGACAGTCAAAGTTGGGGAACTTCAGTTTCCTCTTGTGGTGTGCTTCATAGTACGCCTGTATTTGTTGTACCTTGGGGTACCCCTCTAACCTATGGCAGGGACTAGAACTTGTCTCCTCCAGAGCAAACTCTGGGGAACCAGCCTTTTGGAAAAGCTCACTGCTGTGGAGCAACAGGGAAATCTTGGGGCGAGGGAGGCTTTCTCCTGTGGGAGAATCACCGTAGACTGTTCACATCTCTGGGGCTTAAACCACATGAACAGATTTATCATCTTAAGCTCCTTTATTTAGTTCCCGTTTCTGAAACCTCTTATTATGTGGGCCGTGTGTTTCCTGGTCATATGAATTTTGAGACAGTGATCCCTTTCTGTGAAGAATGACCTCATTCTCCTCATGGAAAAATTACTTTGGCATTTGAGCAAATAGGAATTAAATGGAAACCCAAGCCATTTCTCTGATTGTGGTAACCTTCTCCACCCTGCGGCTCTCCAGTGTTTTCCTGTGGACACTGAGTTACATTTCCCCCCTCTAGGCTCAGGTTTAGTTTAAGAATATAATATAAATATTGTTTAAATGGACCCTTCTCTGCCAAGCACAGGATAAAAAATTTGATCATGCAGTTTAAAAAAAAAAAAAAAAAAAAAAGACTAGATATTTAGTTGACCTTGAAGTTTCTGTAGAGGCCCCTTTACCAGCTAAATTTTCAACTAGGATTTGAGTCTCAAGTAGATTTTTTTTTCTTTTAATAAAAGAAAGCTTGTGAGGCTATTCCAATGCTGCCATTGTTGGGTCCAGGGAAGAAGGGGTTTTATGATTCCCATATGATGTTGCCAGCTTCTTTGTCCATTTGTTGATCATTTCACTTTGATCCCCTTCTTTTTTTTTTCCCATCTGGCATTACTGGGTTGCCCCCTCCTATGCCTGGCCTCTGGGGAGGGCTGATTGGATTTAATTAGTGGTGAGATCTATAGCCCCGTGGTCAGTGTTACTGAAACCTCCTTGCAGTCCAGAGTGATAGAGCTGGAGACATGTGAATTAGAGAGGAGAGCATTGGGGCCACAAGGTGAGGCCGATTCCTCCAGTTAATGAGGTCTGAGCCAAGTTCGGCAAGGACTGGTATGTATGAGGTTGACATTGTAAACTTAGAAAATGATTTTCTGTGGCCTCAGCGTGGGGCAGCTCTGTAGATTAGTGACGTATATCACCACCCGTGCTACCTAGCCATCGTTCCCAGCCCCTGGAGGTTACAGTATAGACATATTAGACCCGTGGAACAGGCCGGGTCACTGAAGTGGCTGCACCACACACACTGTTGGAGGAGAAGCAGATCCGGTCGGTGTCCCCGCCCTTCCATCATGACCTCAGACGTTCTCTATTTGACGTTTGGGGTCACTGAAGTTTTCTGTGGGGAGATGCCTTGCCCATGGTGTGTGCTCATTTGTCTAGTGGCATCCTGGCCTCCACGCCCATGCCAGCTGTTATCCGGGAGGCACAGCTGCCCTCTTCCCCACTCAAGGGCCACTGCCTCCCATTATCACTGAGCCAGAAGATTAAAAGTGAATGAGTTTGTACGTGTTTACACGGATGCCTTGTACATGTGTAAACACGACACAGTGGTTTGAATGTTTTGTGTTCTCTCGAATTCCCATGTTGAAGAGAAATCACCAGTGTCATGGCTTTGGATGATGGGGCTTTGGGAGAGGTGATGTTGGAGAACACTCTTTCATGGGTGGGGGGCTCAGCCCTTCTGAAAAAGCCCCAAAGGTGTGTGTTTGTAGCTGTGTCATAGGAAGGAAGACCCAGTAAGAAAGTGTCATCTGTGAATCAGGAAATGTTCCTTCATAAGACAATGAATCTGCTGGCCTTTTATCTGGGACTTTAAGAACTGTGGGGAAGAAATTGCTGTCACTTGTGAACTTTCCAGTTCATGGATTCTATTAGAGGAGCCTCAATGATGGATGAAGACAAATTTTCTGCTTTTCTCTGAGATGGGAGACAAATGGCGGTCTTTTACACACCCGCGAGCTTCCTGTGAATAGGTGACCAGCTCGGTTAACTTAGACTTAATAGAGTGATTCTCCTTTCCTTCCACTTGAAAAGCTGATTCATCCTGAAGAATGGGGTGGCAGCAGATCCCCCATCCTTGGCAGATTAAGAACGGAGTTGGAGACAGGCTGTCAAACCGGATCTGCAAGGCTTTGTTCCATTGAGTGAGGTCATTCAGAGTGAAACTGGAGACTGCCTTGTCCACACGTGCTCCTCCTCGCCAGGCAGCCCAGTGGCACTTAGTAAAGCTGTCACTGCGTCTCTTAGAGGACCTGGGGAGAAATGCAGTGAATTGACTCATTTCATTTTATTGACTTGCTCTTCCAGTCAAATCCATATTGGTTTTGAAATAGTAGGGGAATGGAGGCCAGCAGAATGATGTCCTTGGGGATGTTTAAGGGACAATGAAAGGAGGGCCTATTTCCTCCTGTGTCACCAAAATCATACAAAACCCTAGGATGAGTCCGGTTATCTGTGACCCCAATCTACTGCAGTGTAGTATTGGGGTACTGAGATTATGTACTGGCAAACCGCTGTCTGATTATTTTCTTCTTGAGCAGAGTTTGATACAGTTGGTCCCTTTTCCTCTTGTGACATTCTTGTCGGGGCTGCCTCTGTATAATACTAGACCACAGGGGCCTCCCATCTGCCTTCTGTGCGGGCTTCTCTCTCTGCGGCTCGGGGTGGTGGATTTTCCCAGAGCTCTCTTTCTTTCCTCTAATGGTTCCTTCATTGACTTCACTAGGTCCCAGTGATGCTCAAGTCTATGCTTTGAACTCGCTGCTCATCTTGAACCGAACTCACACGGTTCGATTGTGTCATTGACGTTCCCTGCCTAGACGTCTAACAGACACCTCAAATCGAACGAGGCTCAGGGTGGGGGCCAGATCTGCCCTTCCTCCGTCTACGTCTCCTGTGCTGGTCCGTGGCCTCATCGATTCTCTTCGGCTCACTGGCGTCAGTGTCTTTTCATCGTCGCAGGAATGACGTCATGAACCTTGTACCAAAGCCGTTTTCTAGTCTCGTCCTTGAATGGCGTCCCATTAGACCAGGAAGAAAATCCTGTCTCCTTTACATGTCTTGCATGACTTATGTCTTGCATGACTTAAAATACCCAGTTCCTAGCTCTTTGGGCTTTGTCTCCAGGGTTCTTCCCAGGCCTGTTTCTCCCCCACATTCACTTCAGGGCCTCTATGTAACTCCTACAGGAGTGACCCCTCCAGAGCTCCGATTGCTGCCACCTCCCAATACCCAGCTCTTCGTGAAGGCCTTTTCTGTCGGAACCTGCCACTCCTTTTCCTCATAGGTACTCATCAGCATCATAGACCATGCTGTATACTTGATGACACTTCTTCACGGAAAGAAGGGCGGCTCATGGAGAGGCCATTTCCTAGGTCCCTGGCAAATCGAAGATGTGCAATGAACACACATGTATCACCCAGCAGGTATTTCTAGAATGCAGGCGACCCAGCCACATCCTGACCTCAAGCCCTCAAGCTCAGCTGGCTGAAGAGAGGAAGCTAGAGGGAAATAGTCCTGTTCAGAAAAGGTTCATTCACGCAGCTCAGAGGTGTCATCAGGGAAACAGCTGGGCTGAACTCCTTGGTGACCCTGCAGCAATTTGCCATTGACCTCTGAGGGAAGGAGCCATGCTCAAGTTGGGTAGATGCATTAAATTCTTTTTAGGCATTTGTGTAACCTGTTCTAGGATTTTAAGTTTTGTTTTGTTTTTTCCCACTAATGTAAATAAAAACTAACCCTTGTTACGTAGATTTTCAGACCAGACCTTTCTTCCTCCATTTTGAAAATAGAAAAACAAAGCAAAGGTGATAAGTAGCAAAGGGGGGAACCCAATCCTCTCTTTTTTGAATGTCTTCTGTCCCACCAGGACTGTTACATTCCCATCCCTGTAGCTAAGATCATGCATTCTCTGCTGGCTGCCCCAAGACAAGGTGTCTGCTTTGGGCAATGCCTGTAGTCATCTAAACAAACAAACAAACAAACACACCAGTAAGTGGATGATAAAGCAGCATGATAGAGCACCACATGCAGATGCTCACCGTAGCTGGAGGGCCAGGGCACACTCATGCTTGTCAGTTATAAATATGGCACAGTCTCCATCCAGCTCAGGTCTGTGTGCATCTCTCTCTTATTGCTTCTGTGCTTGGGCAGAGAAGAATGATGCTATTTATGGTCCTGTAAAGTGAGTGACTGATGGAAACCAAAGGCAGCCATCACACAGCTCAGCTTCGCTGGATCTTTGTCAAGCAGCTATGCTGGCTTTGATTTTTGCCATTCCCATCCGATATGGCCGTACCACTGACTTAGTCTAATACCCTCTCCATGGGAAATACAAAGTAATAATTCATATGCTATTTCAAGTTCCTCTGCACTACAAAACTTTTAGCCATGAGTACAAACTACCGCCCAATTTTAGACACTGGTAGTGGATATCCCAGGAAAGCAGCAGGAAGTTGGAAAAAAAGATCATGAGTTTTGAAATCAGTAAGATGGGGCACCAGTGTCCAGCTTGACCCCTGACAAATAGCTCTGTGCAAGTGAGATCACCACATGAGGACCCCCCCCCACACACACACACACACTCCCAAAGGCTGGTATTTGCACAATGTGGGGCATACACTGGGCATTCAGCTGAGGACATTTTTCTTCTATCTGTTCCATGTGGCATGTTTTACAGCCAGAGAGCTAAATGCCTACCTATTGAAGCAATGAACATTGAATTACTCTTTACCCGTATAAAGGCATTCACGTTTACAATTTGAACTCTCCTAATCTGAAGTCAGCATGTGTGGGATGTAGTTCAGTTGGTAGAGTGCTTGCCTGCCTACGCTGTATAAGGCCCCTGAACCACACAAACGGGGTGTGGTAGCATGCACCTGTAATCCTAGCACTCAGAGAGAAAGCAAGAAGAACTGAAGTTCAGGGTTTTCCTCTGCTGCATAGTGAATTGAAAAAAAAGAAAAAAAAAAAAAGAAAAAAGAAAACGAGCATTTGAGGAAGAAGAAGGCGGCGTGAAGAGGGGAGAAAATCCCACATCACTGCATCACCGACAAGCAAAAGCAATTCAGAGGGTTGATTGAGTAGCCCAAGGTTAGTGGGGGCAGGTCCCAAATTTAAGACTAAACCCAGCTCTCTAACCACCAAGTCTTGCAGCCCTAGCTATTCTGCCTAAGAAACATGCTGGGCAAGCCAGTCAGTGGTGGCGCATGCCTTTAATCCCAGCACTCAGGAGGCAGAAGCAGGCGGATCCCTGTGAGTCTGAGGCTAGCCTGGTCTACAGAGTGAGTTCCAGGACAAGCTCCAAAGCTACACAGAGAAACCCTGACTCAAAAAAATGAAAACCCACCAACCAACCAACCAACCAACCAACCAAAAGTAAAAAACATGCTGTGGTTTAAATGGCTTGCTGGTTAGGTTTTTTTTTTTTTTTTTTTTTTTTTTGTCAGCTTGGCACGAGCTAGGGTCCTCTGGGAGGAAGAAGGAACTTCAATTGAGAAAAGACCTCCATCACGCTGGCCTGTAGGCAAGTCTGCGGGACGTTTCCTTGATGTACATACAGTTGATGTGGAGGGTCCAGCACACTGTCAGCAATGCCAACCCTGGGCAGGTGGTCCTTGGTTGAATAACAAGGCAAGCTGGGCAAGCCACAGGAAATGAGCCAGTGAGCAGCATTCCTCCATGGCCTCTGCTTCAGTTCCTGCCTCCAGGTTCCTGCCCTGCTTGAGCTCTTACCTCGGCTTTGAGAGTGAACAATGGACTGTTATTGGGATGTATAAACCGAACAAACTCTTCCCTCCTCAAGTTTGTTTTGGTCATGGTGTTTTATCACAGAAATAGAAAGCCAAACTAGAAAGATGTGTAGGAGACCTGTGATGGCCGTTTATACACACGCAATCCAAAGATAGTATTAGAATCATATCGGGTACACTTTCTCACATTATTATTTCAATATCTGTCCCGAGGTCAGGCATGATGGCACAAACCTTTAATCTGACTATTCTCAGAGGCTGGAGGATCACAAGTTGGAGTCCAGTCTTTGGTATATAATCATACTGTGTCTCAAAGGGGAAAAAAGTCTATTATTTCCTTTTCCTAAACTCTTTTCTCTTCATTTAATAATTCATTTATTTACTCATTCACAGACATTTCTTGGGGTTTTCCTGTCAATATCAAGCAGTGTGACAGGTGCTGAGAATGCAAAAATACAACATGGATATATATATATTTAATAGGGTTTCTATTGCTGTGAAGAGACGCCATGACCACGGCAACTCTTATACGAAAAACGTTTAATTGAGGTGGCTCACTTACAGTTTCAGAGGTTCATCTGTTATCATCATGGCGGGGGGGAGCATGGCAGTGTGTAGGCAGACATGGTGCTGGTTACATCTTGACCAGAAGGCAACAGAAAGTGTCTGTGACACTAAGTGAAGCTTAAGCAAAAGAGACCTCAAAGCCCGCCCCCACAGTGACACACTTCCTCCAACAAGGCCACACCCACTTCAACAAGGCACACTTCCCAATAGTGCCACTGAGTTTATGGGGCCCAATTACATTCAAACTGCCATATATATAATGTGTGTATATATATATGTATGTATATATAACCTACACACACACACACACACACACACACACACACACACACACACACACACTTCCTTTTCCGTGCTGATGTGAAGACAGATATGCAGACAGATAATCATAATGTTGTGTATCAGTTTCCAGAGGACAGAAGGGAGGAGGAAGTAGTAGAGGAAGCTCCCAGGGCATAAGGTCAGACAGATGACTTCCTAGAGGAAATCGTTTCAGGGACTGCAGAGGAAGGATGACTTGGCTGTACCCTCCGAGCCCAGCTTCTCATCTGTAATTGGTACAGGTGGTGGTTAGTGTGTACCTGGCAAGGACTAAGCCCTCATAACATGGCGGCTCTTTTAACCATCACCATACCATTCAGGAAAAAAAAAAAAAAAAAGCTAGCTACTTCATTTTATACATCAGACTTCATATAGGACAATAGGGTACAAAAAAAAATACTCTCAAATTCTTTGCATGTTGTTTCCAGATATGAGTTGAAAGGGTGCACATGTGGATCCCAGGTTCTGTTTAACACCAGGAGCAGTGAGTTTTAGAGTTTGTTGGTACAAACTGGAAACGGCATGTTCCCGCCTCCTCTTCCTCCTGTTTTCTTTCTGGAAGATGATACTGGAGGTTTTCCTAGGGGTTGCTGTGGCGCTCAGAGCGCTTCCGGTATGTCGGAGGCGGTTCATCTCGGTGTGTCTCTTTTTCCTCACCCATGGGACCTGGCTGATTTTACTCATTTCCCCTTTACCATGTATGTTCGTGTATTTAGTTTCAACGTAAAACCTACTTGGAAGTCACAGGGCACGCTAACTCAAGAAAGACAGCAGGATCTTTAAAAACAAGCCTGGTCCGCCGTTGAAATGTCCTCTCAGGGTGGTCCATTTCTAACAGTTTGGAAGCCACCCCAGGCCTCCGAAATGACGCTGCTTGTCAATCACACCTATGTACCGCCATGCGCCTTCTGCATCCCCTTCAGCAAACGAGAGGAACAGGAGAAGATGCCTACGCCATAGAGACATTGCAGGACTCGGGGTGACTTTGGGTTGCTTAGGAGGGCTTGAAATGACAAGCCCCAGCGAGACTCCTGAGAAAAAACGAAGTCAGGGGTTGCTTTGTTATGCCTTTTCTGGGAACAGGGATTCAGATAACTCAGTAGCCTAAAGTGAACCGGAGCCCGGTATTTTATCTTACTTCCTCTCCGATAACAACTCACATCTCCCGGGGCCCAGTGGAGAGAGCCGGGCTCAGCAGGAATTTAGGAACTCCACACACACTGGCGTTGGTGTGCCAGATGTGACGTGTTTCGTTCACCTCTGGAGGAAGAAAATGCAAAGCTGTCCGTAGGAATGGGGTGGAACATGAGCCTTGTCAACCGACTTAGTCCATGGCCTTTGGCTTCAGCCCTGCTCAGGTTTTTAGGCAGAAAGAAGCAAGGTTTTATTTATTTAATTTTTATTTTTATTTTGGACTGAATGTAACATGAATGGCCTCTCGCCCAGTTTCTAATGAAGTTCCATTTCCTTCTGAAACCTAGCGAGCAGTCTTTACTGTCTACCTTCTGTTAGAATCCTGGCCTTCCAGACCCTTGC
Organism: Peromyscus leucopus; assembly: GCF_004664715.2. Classification (NCBI taxonomy): domain Eukaryota; kingdom Metazoa; phylum Chordata; class Mammalia; order Rodentia; family Cricetidae; genus Peromyscus; species Peromyscus leucopus. Next base: position 18,607,103 of record NC_051078.1, on the reverse strand, counting down.
CCAAAAGGCCCATGAACCTCTGTTTATAGTATCCCGGGGTTTCTCTATCGGAAGTAACATGAATCACACTCGTTCTACAAACTAGTCACAAAGGCCTAAGACCCACGTGGTCAGGCCTATCTCAGCAGCGGCCCTACTTCTTAGTGCCAAGCTTCTATTTTCTTATTTTAGTTACGTGACCCGTGGAGTATGTGTACAGGTCCAATGACAACCTGTGGGAGTCATTTCTCCCCTTACCATGCAGGTCCTGGGGATCAAATTCAGGTTGCCAGGCTCGGCAGCAAGCAGCTTTATCTGCCGAGCCATCGCATTGGCCCTTAGTGACGTTGTTTCTTGTTCCTGGAACAAAACACCCGACAGAAACCATTTAAAGCATTGGTTCTCAACCTGTGGGTCACGACCCCTTGGGGGGTTGAATGACCCGGTCATCACGGGTCGCCTATCGGATATCCTGCATATCATATATTTACATTATGATTCATAACAGTAACAAAATGATAGCTACAAAGTAGCAGTGGAAATTATTTTATGGCTGGGGGGTCACCCCGACATGAGGATCTGTGTTAAAGGGTCGCAGCATTAGGAAGGTTGAGAACCGCTGATTTAAAGAAGGAGGATTTCTCTTGGTTCAGGGTTTAAGAAGGTTCATGGAGACAGTGAGGCACGGTGGTAGGGGTGTGGAACAGCAGTTGGGAAGCCAACCGAGATGAATGCTGGGGCGCCACTGTCTTTCCCATTTTGTATTCTGTTAATTATGTCAAGATGTGTTACATTTGTTTATGCTGCTTTTGTTTAATGATGTAAAGAAGTGTTGCTTTGCCTGCCCGAGGCACCTGATTGGTCTAATAAAAAGCTGAACGGTCACTAGCTAGGCAGTAGAGGGACAGGCAGGGCTGGCAGGCAGAGAGAATAAGAAGGAGGAGAAATCTAGACTTGGGAAGAGAATGAGAGGAGAGATCAAGGGAGAAAGGGGGAGACACTGGGGCCAGTTAGCCAGGCATGGAGGAAGCAGGAAAAGTAGGACATACGGAAGGAAATCTATGTCGATATACTATTCCTTCTTGTAAGAAATGGAATTCTTGCCAGGCGGTGGTGGCGCACGCCTTTAATCCCAGCACTCGGGAGGCAGAGCCAGGCGGATCTCTGTGAGTTCGAGGCCAGCCTGGGCTACCAAGTGAGTTCCAGGAAAGGCGCAAAGATACACAGAGAAACCCTGTCTTGAAAAACCAAAAACCAAAAACCAAAAAAAAAAAAAAAAAAAAAAAAAAAAAAGGAATTCTTAACAGAATAAAATAAAAGCGTTCTTACATCATTGTTAGAAGCATGCTTGGTGCAGTAAACTCAAACCTCTTATTGATAGCATTTGGCTGGGAAGTTTAGGTTATTGAGGAATGGCAGGTGTGGTGGTCTGAATGAAAATGGCCTTCATAGACTCACAGGAAGTGGCATTATTGGAGGTGTGGCCTTTTTGAAGGATTTGCGGCCTTTTTGAGGAAGTATGTCACTGGGGGCTTTGAGGTTTCAGATACTCAGTCCAGGCCACATGGCTCACTCTCTCTTCTTGCTGCCTGTGGACCCTGACATAGAACCCTCGGCTACCTCTCCAGCACTGTGTCTGCCAGCACGCTGCCATGTTTTCCACCATGATGATAATGGACTAAACCTCTGAGCTGTAAGCCAGCCCCAATTAAATCTTTCCTTTATAACAGTTGATGTGGTCATGGTGTCTCTTTACAGCAATAAAACCCTAACAGGGTCTCATGAATCAACTCAAAGTTTGCTAAAGTTTCTAAGGAAAAAAATTATCTTATTACCTACAGATACTCTGTTCTGCTTATAATGTTTGTGGGAGTCATTTCAGCAGCAGAATCATTGTAAGGGTCTACACGCAGTTCATGTTTATCACATTCTATTGTAGAAGAAGCTGTTAGACTTTTCTATACTTTAATTTATGGGTATAACTGAAAGTAAGGGGTAAGAGTTTGGGGACTTTAACTGGACTTTTATGTTTCTCCTTCCTTAAAATGCTTTTGTTGCTCAAAACGAAGAATGCAGAGGGATGATGTGTAGGGCACAATCATCCTGTTCCTGACCACCTGCTCCCATCCTGGCAGCTGCTTCCAAATTACCACTCAGAGATTTAATATTATTTATAAATGCTTGGCTGATAGCTCAGGCTTGTTACTAGCTAACTCTTGCACTTAAATTAACCTATATTTCTATTTATGCTTTGCCACATGGCTCATGGCTTGTTACCTCATTTTTTTTTATACGTCCTGCTTGCTTGGTGGCTGGCATCTTCCTTGACTCCACTCTCCTTCTTCCCATCATTCTCAATTTGACTTTCCCACCTAACTTCCAGCCCAGCGACCAGCCTGTCAGCTTTTTATTAACCAATGAAAGTAATATATAGTGGTAGTATAGAAAAGGATTGTTCCACAGCAATAATGAGTTGAATAATAGTAAAACATGAAAATTGTGATGCAATTGGGTGCTTAAAGCCATGGGCTTGATATCTGTCCATCTAACTAGCCATAGCTCAAAGATTTTTAAAAACAATTACTTCTCTCCTGAACATGTGTAGACATTTTTCTCATCTTTATTCTGTGAACAATAAAACATAGCAATGATTTGTGTAGCATTTATATCATATAGATATTATAAGTAATTGAGTGATTTAGTGAAAGATATAGCTTGCATTATGTTATATGTTATATTGTTATATTATGACACAAATTCTGAGCCATTTTAAATGATGGACTCAAGCATTTGTGAATGTTGGTATGTTGGGAGGCTGACCTGGGAGTCAATTCTCTGTGGATATTGAGTGATGAACTACTTATAGATTGTATGTTTACAGGAAATGTGTGCTATTGACCTAATTTGGTATAAGAAAGCAAAATATCAATAGCAGTAAATGAAGCACACAATAAATGAAAATAGAGAAAGTGTACGATAAATGAAAATAAGAAAAATGTGCTTTTAATACATAACTTTGTGGCTGGGAATGGTGGTGGACACCTGAATCCCAGCATCCAGGAGGCTGAGGCATCAGTACTGTCATTTCAAGGCCAGTGTGGGCCACGTATCAAGGCCCTTTCTCAAAAACCAAAACAAAACAAAGAAATACGAAATACATTTTTATGACTGGCATAAGATAGGTAGTCAGGAAAAATCCAAATTAGAAACTTAGAATTTAAGTTAAAAAATACCACCACAAAACAAAAGGTGTAATTTTTAAATATTCAGATAGCTCTCCCCTGAGTAGCATTTATGGGCATGCCCCGTCTTACCATTCCCTTAATGCCCTTCGAAGGAAAGTGTAACTCAACTGCTGAACGTTTCTCTGGCTTAAGCCTCTCTTAACCATAGACCTAAGTCCTGATGCCCTGGTCTTGACTGCAGAGCAATGATTGAGGTCTGCCTGCTTGATTTGGCATGGGGAAGGCCAACCCCAGAGGGCATGGCTTGCTCTCAGCCACCATGGGACTGACTCAGACTGGATGGGTTGCTGGATAATGAGATGAATAAATGGCTGAGGTGCCCCAGACAGTGAGCTCTTGTGTTCACATCCTATCAAAAGTGACCTTTTATATTCAGTCTCTTCTCCCGTGAGGCCAGTGAGCTCTTCAGTCTCCGAGGGAATTGGAGTGGAAGAGATCACATCTTTGATTACATCCTGGATCACGGATCACATCCCTATGCTGGAACAAACAGTAAGAACCAGGGGCTGGACTTCATTTTGTGCGCTCTGCTGACTGATGCCCAGAGCTGTTTATGCTTCTTCACCTAACTGCGGGTTCCTGTGAAAGGTTAGACTTGGTGAAAGGTGCCTTTTAGTTTTTGTGGAAACTGAAGCCAGAGCACTCAGATCCCATGGCCAGCCATTCCACCATCTATCAGAGTGACCAGAGCACTCAGGTCCCATGTCTAGCCATTTTACCATCTACTAGGGTAGCCATGTATTTCTTTCTGATATTTTTTTAAAAACAGCTTTGTTGAATATCATTGATACCATGTGAAATCATTACCATGACCAAGAAAAGAAATATACCCAATTCTGTCAGTGTCTTTCTGTGCTCCATTCATAATCCTCCTTCCTTATCCTCCATCTCCTTTGCTTTCCAATCATCTCTGATCTGCTGTTGTGTATATCAGGGATTCTTTTCCACTGCAACCCTGTTCCCCTCTGAGCAATTTTTACCTTGATCATATATGTATATGTATATACATATATGTATATGAGGCATATAAATCAAACCTTTACTAATAATAAGTAATAAGGTAATTTAAAGCAATTTTTGGTGTATATAGAAATTTAACACTTATCAATGACAAAGAGAAAATTTGCATACTAACGAGGTGGCCATACTTCTTTATTTTTTACATAGAAATCTTGGCTGAAGATATGACACTGTAGGGCATTGTAGAATGTCTTCAGTGTTTTACAGAGTTGATCAATGGGTTGACTTTATAATCATTGATCCTGACAACACCACATGAGGTAGTACAAAATTACAGAAGAATGTTTAGGACTGTTTCAGAAACCATTGGAAATTCTGTCCAAGTCCCAAGCCCAAACTCACTAAATGGTTTATGGAACCCAAGTCAGCAACCCAAACACCAAGTTTTAGAACCAAACATTCTATCATAACACAATCCCCAAAGATACGAATCTGATACTTAGAAATGATGTAGGAGAATATGTGAGGTTTCTATAAGAGCAGACAGTTTTGTATGTATACCAACAACACTACAGTTTCTAACATGCAGTTAGAAATCAGTCTTTAATCTGAGCAAGGTGTTCTAGGCAGAGTTCATTGGCACTACATATGGGAGACATGCCTAGTGCTGGGAATGCTTGTGTGTTCACACCAAGGCTGCACAGGTGAGCACTGACAGAAGCACCTCAGATTCATTATGCATTTGAGTTTGAATTTTTGGTCATTATGGCCTCATATATCTTTTACTCTTGCCAAATTCCAAAATAAGATACTGTTACATTTGGTTATGTGACTCCATAGGGGTCGTGATACACAGTTTTTGAAGCTGTGATATAGGTTACTTTACATTTTCTAGAACACCATAAAAGTAGAACCACACAGAACTAGACATTAGTGGCATCATACAATATACATCCTTTGTCTTCCTTCATTTGCATATTCTGAGATTTATCTTTCTCATTTAATCTACCAATTGTTTACTGCTGAGGAATATCTAAGCACACTTATGTTATTATTTACTTATCTATTAATATTTATTTTAAGACAAGGTCTCATTATGTAGCCCAAATTTGCCTCAAACTCACAGTTAACCTCCTTAGCTCACAGATAGGTAGGTCCCTCAGCCTCTTGAGTTCTGGGACCGTGGGTATGGATCTCTGTATTGGTTTCCATTAACCATTAGATAAACTTGGCATTTATGGATACAACTAGTGTGAATATTTGTGTACTATTGTTTGGATAGATGCATACTATCATTTGTCTTCAATGAATATCTGGGAGTACAATAATTGTGTTAGATACTGGATAATGCTTATTAAATTTATTCAAAAGCTGTCAAAATATTTCCTAGGTTGGTTGTACTATTTTATATTTCCATCCATAGCATATAAAAATTCTCCCTACTTTGCATTCTTACCCACATGTGCTTTTATTAGACATTTAGCTAACATATAGACTAATATTTTGTGTAGTTTTACTTGTAATTTTTAAATGATCAATGATTTTGAATATTCTTTAATGGCTTATTTGCTATGTATTTTGTTGTTGTTGTTTTGAGACAGGGTCTCACTATGTAGCCCTGGCTGTGCTCACTATTGTAGACCAGGCTAGCTAGCCTTGACTTACATAGACCTGCTTGCCTTGGTTTCCTGAGTGCTGGGATTAAAGGTGTGTGCCACCACACTCAGTTTGCTGTCTTTTATGGAGAGATTCCTCTTAAAATATTTTACACGCTTTTAACCAGGTTATTCTCATTGAGTTCTGAGAATTTTCTATATATTTGTGTTACAAATCTTTTGTCAGGTGATTTGCAAACATTTTCTCCAACTAATGTTGTTTGAAGAGACATTTTAAATTTTGGTGATGCCTGTTTGATCAATCTGTTCTTTTAGGACCATTCATTTATTGTGATGTCTAAACATCTTTTCCAATGCCAAGGTTTTTCTATTTGGATGTATGAGCCATATCTAATGAAGCGATAGGAGATGTGGGTCAAAGACCATCTGTGACCTGTGGATACTCAGTGGTTGTAGCATGATTTGTTATATTCTCTACCCTGTGTCTTTGCTGCGAATTGGGTTTCCATATAGGGAACATTTATGTGTCATGAATCTCTGTGTCTTTATTTATATACCATACCATGCTGGGTGGTTTTGTGTCAACTTGACACAAACTACAGTTACTGGAGAGGAGGAAACCTCAATTGAGAAAATGCCTCTATAAGTCAGGCTATAGGCAGGCCTTTAGAGCATTTTTTCTTCATTAATGATTGATGGGGGAGAGTCCAGCCCTTTGTGGATGGGACCATCCCTAGACTGGTGGTCCTGGGTTCTATAAGAAAGCAGGCTGAGCAAGCCATGGGGAGCAAGTCAGTAAGCAGCACCCCTCCATGGCTCTGCATCAGCTCCTGCCTCCAGGTTCCTTCCTTGTTTGAGTTCCTGTCCTGGCTTCCTTCAATGATGGACAGTGTTGTGAAAGTGTAAGTTTTTGGTCATGGTATTTCATCACAGCAATAGTAACCCTCACTAAGACACATATTATTCAACAACTGTAAGTTGTGAAGTCAAACAGTATTCATAGCTGAATTTTCTCTTCCTTCCTTCCTCCCTCCCTCCCTTCCTTCCTCCCTCCCTCCCTTCCTTTCTTCCTTCCTTATTTCTCTTTCTTTCCTCCTCTTCCTCTTCTTCTTTTTAATATTTTAAATATTTTATTTTATGCTTATGACTGTTTTACCTGCATGTGTGTGTATATGCACTATGTATATGTCTGGTACCCCTGAAGGACAGAAAGAGCTGGGAACTGACTCCAGCTTCCCTGTAAGAGTGGCATATGCTCCTAACCACTGAGCCATCTCTCTAGCCCCAGACTCTTTCCTATTCTAAGTTGCTTTGGCTCTTCTAGAGACCTGGAATATCTTTGTAATTTTTAGAATTAACTTATTAGTTTCTATTTTTTTTTTAAAAAGCCTGCTGGAATGCCATTTGAGATTGCTTTGACTCTGTGACTCATGAATGTGCTACCTCTCTCTTTTAGCCTAGTCCACCTTCAGTGTCTCAGCAATACTCTGCTGCTTTCCGTGATGGGTCTTTCACAGCTTTGTCAGATACATACTTAAACATGTGATTTATATTGTTTATTTTGTGTAAATATATGTGTATTAGTACATAAGCCAGGGCACGTGTGTAGAAGTCAGTGGATAGCTGTGGCAATCAATTCTCTCCTTCCACTATGAGGGTACAGGAATCAACTTAGTTTCTCATGCTTGGTGGCAAATGCCCTTACCCACTGGGCCATGTCAACATTGACAATGATAATGGCAAATTTTTGAGGGTCAAATCAACCTTTCACTTCTTAGATGTTCTTTGTGTGATTATGATGCATTTTTCTTTTTATACTGATTAATTGATTTAATTTTAGTGAGACTATTAGAATCTATGTTTATGAGGAATGTTTGAATATAGTTTTTTATTTTTAATGTCTTTAGCTGGTAGGGCATTTTATGAATTATGTACATGATAATTCTGGCCTCATAGAACAAATTGAGAAGCCCTCTGACTTTTCAGTTTTTTTCTCCCAAGTTTTTATACAGGAGGGAACCCATAAAAATATTAGAGAATTAAGAAATTTTATCAAGGGTGTAGGAATCAAGTTTAATACAGAAAGGTTAATTTTTATTTCTACATAAAATATTATTTTTTATTATTTTTATTTCTGTGTAAAATATTATTTCTTAAATCTTTGGAAGGTTTTGCTAGTCAAACCATTTTGCTAGTCACTTTCTTTGTGGTATGGCTATGAACTACAAACTCAATTACTGTAGTAGATGCATGACTGGCCACAATATTTCTTTAAGTGGGCTATGGTAATGTGTGTTTTCAAGGAATTTTGCCATCTCATTTGTGAAGTCACCGCTATAAAGTTCTCATAACATTATCTTCATTCTTCCAAATATCTTTGTCAACTGTGATGGTACTACCCTCTTGTTCCAGAGATGGGCAGTCTATACCTCCTCCCTTTCTTGTCTTGGATTAGTTTGTCAAGCTAAGTATATTTTATTTATTGTTCTTACCCAGAGCTAATACTTGATATGACTTTAGTTTTCATTTTTCTGTTTCATTGATTTCCTCTCTGGCCTTTATTATTTGCTTTTTTTTTTCTATTTTGGGATTGGCTTATACTTTACTTTGCAGACCTAGTTTATTTATTAAAATGTAATTAAGTTCATCGATTTGAGATATTTTCTAATATGTAAAACTAATGTAAATTTCTAAGTCACGCTTCAAGAATACCACACAGTTGATACAGTGTTTTCCTTTTTATGCAGTTTATGCTATTTTGCAATTTCTTCAACATTTTTCTTGAACCCAAAGGTTATAGGGGGGCAGTACTAGAAAAGGAGGAAATCACCTAGGGCTGGCTATAGGAATAGTTTTAGATGTAAACAAGGACTCCTTGAAGCGACTTGGGTAGGAAAGAAAAGGTGCCAATGCCGATATGGTGGGTCAGTGTGGGGAGGACTTCGGAGAGGTGAGGGGATTCCCACTCCAGCTTCCGGTTTGGTACAGACAAGAGTTAGGTTCTCCGGTGACTGGTGGTTCTAGAGGATGGGTGAGTTCGGTGTGGTGAGGATTTGAAAGGGGGCTTATGGAGAACAATGATGTGAAAAACCGCAGTTGCGCTCCAGTCATAAAGGCAATCTCCAGGGATGAAGATCATGTGTTTGTTAATCCACCTTGTGCAGTTTTCCACCTGTGTGACCTACCTGCTCAAGTGAGATATCAGCGGGAAAAGCCAGAATTAGGAATTGTCCAAGTCAAGGGTTGGTTGGGGCAGATTCATTTGGAGGAAGAGTAATGGACTAAAAAGATGAATCTGATTGATAAGATCATGAAGAGGCCATTTAGGCTGCAGAAAAAACAGAAGCCACCTGACTGGTCGGCACATGGAGGCAGAGAACAGTGAGTGGGTCAAAGGATTAGCAGTTTTCATGAGGCTGAAAAACAGGTTTGACGAATTAGAGAACAGGAAGTTGAAGTGGGTTGTGTGGTCAGTCTGTGGGATAGCGGAGATTAAGTTTTCATCAGTGAGACAGTTCTGTGGAGTGACCAGTTTCAGGGTGTGGTTATACACATGGGTGGCAGAATTGAAATAAAGCTGGGGTTCTTGGCATGAGAAGGCCTAAGAACTGCAAGGTAAGACCTTTTATGGGGCATCCCCATGGACTCTGAAATCACTCAGGATGACACTATGACTAAGGTGTGGTAAGAAAGTGAATCAGAAGCTGTTTCCTACCCGGGGGTAAAAATGGGAGGAGCTGGACAATACCATGAGAGAAAGACGTTTAGGATTACACAATACAAGCACATGTTGTGGGGTCAGGGTTTGTCAGCTAAAGTGGAGAAAAATTTAATAGAATGCTAGAAAGCTAGTTGAGTACTGTCTTACCTCCAAGTCCCTTGGCAAGTGAGGCTTGGGACGTATCCTGCCCTACAGTGGCTCTAGAGGGCCAGAGTACCCAGCAGGACATTCTAATGTGGGTTGAAGGATGATAGACCATTTCCTTCTGGAGGCAGAGACTGAATGAAACTTGGATGGTCCCGAAATGGGCTCCTAGAGGCGATAGCAGAAAGGTTTGGTGGTGAGGGCAGATGAGAACATTTGTTTCTCTCACCATCCAAATGTTAGTGTAGTGGTAGTGGTGCATGGTGGTTAGGGACTTGTTGTAGCTTCCCCGTGGGAAAGTGATGGAAGGTGACAAGGACATGTGGCATGGAGGTCACTGGGCTCAAGTATCAGAGGGGAGTTTAGAAGTGAGGTTCCTCTGGTGTTGACTGATGTTCCAAACAGAACAAGAAGCCTGGTGACTCTAGCTGTCTGTGAGCTTGCCTCTCAGGGGAGTAGAGCACATTTCATTTCAAATATTACCGAGTGAGACCTTGTTCCTTCCTGATGCTGAAGATGTTTGTGGTGATTGTCTCATGAGCTGCAGTTACCCAGCCCTGCCTTCCCTCTGCATTCCTTTCTCTCTTTTCTTCATGTTTTAAATCATGTTTTTATTAATTCCTTTGAGAATTTCATACAGTGTATTTAGATCATATTCATATCCCCCAGAATCTCCCCCTAGGCCCTTCTGTACCTTCCTACCCACCCAACTTCATTTTTTCTGGGTGTGTTCTCTCTCTTTCTCACTCACATACTAAGTTCAGTTTGTATTTCTTCATCTCTGTCTCTCTGTCTTTATCTCTCTGTCTCTCTTTCTCCTCCCTAGTCCAGTTTGTGTTAGCTGACTGCTTCTGAGTGTGGGTGTGCCCTGGAGTGTTATCAATATACCAGGTACCACACCACTAAAATGAACTTTCCTTCTCCCAGCAGCAATCAAATGCCAATGGCTTTTCCCTAGGGGTGGAGCTTCATGCCTGCTTCCCATCTTCCAGGCTGGATATTGTCTGGCTTGAGCTTGGGCAGGGCTTGTGCATGCTGTCACGATCCCTGTGAGTTGTGTGTGTGTGAGAGATGCTGTTTTGCTGGGAAAACACCATTTCCTGGAAGTCATTTGCCACCTCTGACTCTAAAAAATCTTTGCACCCCCTTTTCAGCACCCCATTGAGACTTGAGGGAAGGAGCTGATCACCCCAAAGTCTCTTAGTCTCTGCACATTGACTAATTGTAGGTTTCTATTGAAAGAAGATACTTCTCTCATGAGGATCAGTGATGTCATTTTAATGTGATGCCCATTTAACAGTTTCATAATTGTAGGTTTTCCCTAGGGTCCGTGACCTATTGGTTTTCTTGACTTTGTCAGGTATAGGTTCATAGCGACTCTTCACCTAGGGAATTCAGGGCAGGAACTCAAGGCAGGAATCTGGAGGCAGGAACTGAAGCAGAAGCCATAAAGGTGTGTTGTTTACTGGTTTATTCCCCATGGCTTGCTCAGCCTGCTTTCTCCTATGACACAGGACCACCTGTCCAGGAGTGGTACCATCTCCAGTGGATGGGTGCTCCCACATCAATCATTAATCAAGAAATATCCCTAGACTTGCCTAAGACTGATCTTATGGAGGCATTTTATCAATTGAGGTTCTTTCTACTGTGCTGTGTCAAGTTGAACAATCAATCAATCAGTCAGTCAGTCAGTCAGTCGGTCAATCAATCAATCAACCAATCAATCAAAAAAAAAAAAACCCATAAAATCCAACCAGGACAATGGCTTTGTTTCTTCATGCCTCAGTTTCCTCTTTAGAAGAACACAGTGAATAATAAAAGAGTCACTGTTGTGTTCAATGTGACCCAATGTGACCTCTAAAGCTAATGTATATACAGTTCATAGCCTAGAGCCTGGCATGTAGTAAGATTTTAGTAAATAGCCAGGGCTTTTCCTATGAAGATTGTGCCAGAATTAGCTAGGGTTTAACACAAATGCTGATCTTAGCAACAATTTTTTTGACACTTGTCAGATGAATGAATTATAATTCAGTGTGATTCCATAGATTGCCCAAGGTCAAATTTTAGTAAGATACAGGGATGAGATTGACCAATCCTCCAAGTACTCTTTCCAATGCTGTCAGATGATCTGGGGCATCATTTAGAAATTAAACAAAAATTTACAGGCGTTTTCAATTACTCTTTTGGCTTATGATGACCACTGAGATCAGATAATTTTTTTTGGGGGGGGGTGCATCTAAAGCCCCTGGAGCCAAACTGCTATCTTGCTCAGTTTTCGGGGGCACAATGAGAAATACACTAGGTAAGGCACTTTTCTAGGAAAGGTGGGGGGGAGACACTCAGAGCAGTTGGTTGGTTATTCATCAAGGACCAGCAATTAGGCTCTAATGAGATAATCAGAGCTGTGCCGAGGGAATCAGCGCTGGTTTGTACCATCCAGGGGGAGCGCAGAGCATCAGAGATTTCGCACAACCGCACTTTTCTTGATTCAAGCACATCAGAATTCATTTCGTTAGCAGTAGCAGAGGCACCCTGCTGGCTCCCTTAATTACAACACTGGGGTACTCTATAAAAACACTAGAGGAAAGCTGTGTCTGGTAATTCATAAATCATGTGACTTTATGTCTCCTCTTGGGTGGGCGGACATTTGATTGCAGACCAGGGCAGGATTTTTCGCTGGACAGGCAAACTTCCTTCGTTCATTTAATCCACTGAGTATAAAAAAAAAAAAAAAGCACTGTTACTTGGTATGATTTTTATTTTCCACAATCCCCCCAGTATTTCTATTCTTTCCATGGCCAAGGCTGATGTACCCCTGTTTCTAACCACCTTGCAGGGTGTAGCTCTGAACTGGCTCCCTGGAGTTTTGGATGGGGCCTTAGAGGAGGTGAAATTCTATCCATTTCTAGTACAAGTGAAAAGAAAACAAACAAACAAACAAAAACCCAAAAGCACCCACAGAGATTGGAGTTTTTTCTTCTTTTTATTAACTTTCCTGATATTACATGGCTTTGCTAATAAAAGGTTAACATAAGAAAGATTAAGGCTGGAGGCCATACTGTGATGAGGAGAGGCAGGCAAGCTGCCATTGGAAACCCCTATTACAATTTGGGGGATGGGAGAAGGGGGAGAATTACTGGTGTCCATCGTGTGCCTTGCGGGTTGGATCATGAAGTTGGTTCCTTTGCCTGGTGTCTGGTATGGAGGGATGCTAACTGAATAATCCATTTTACGTATCTGTCTCTCAATGTTGCATCACATTTTTAAATGCAAAACAGGGCATTTGTTCTCTTTTCTCCATATTTCTAGCTCAACTCACTGCCCTTTACTGACCGCTACAGCTCAAACCAGTTCCAGAACCTGTCTGGGTTGTGGCCATAGCTCATCCCAATGAGACATGCTTTTTGTTACAGGTGCAGGAATCTCCCAGGAGCTTTTTTTCCCCAGCCTCACGTCCAGCTCCTACCTTCATCTGCCTCTGGCTTGTGCCTCCCTAGTCCTTGCTAGGCTGTTAGGCTGCCGTGTTTAGGAAATAGAGGCTCCTGTTTTCTTATCGTTTTGAGAACATTCTTTCTAGAACATTCTTTCTAGCATTCTCATTTTTCTCTTACTCCAGAGCAATAGTTCTCAACCTTCCTAATGCTGCAACCCTTTAATACAGTTCCTCATGCTGTGGTGACCCCCCCAACCATAAAATTATTTTGTTGCTACGTCATTACTGTAATTTTGCAACTGTTATAAATTGTAATGTAAATATATGAAATGCAGAATAACTGATAAGCAACTCCCACAGAAGTCTCGACCCACAGATTAAGAAACACTGCTCTAGAGTTTTTGGTTGGAGCCATGGCCCTGGTCCAGCTTGTTTTGATCTTAGAGAAGGGTCTACTTAGAATGCTGCTGTTGCTGCTGCTGCTGAGCGGCAGTCGATCCCAGTATGCCTAACTGTCCATCAAGTACCTACATTTTTCTGTTTTTTTTTCTGGCCCAAGCAGAAGTAGGCACCTGAAAACAGACTGATCAAGGGATGTGGAGTTTCATGATCACACTTGTCCACAGACTATTGAAGGAACTACTGTGTTCTTTGCAAGAATGTGAATCGGTCGAGGTTCTTTTCAGTTTGGAATGGCCTGGGGGAGAGTTTTGTTACTTTTTTTGCAGGTGGCTCAAACAGAACCCAAGCACTTCTTTTGGTGATTAATTCTCTCTCCACTTTTAAGGGTGGTTCTTGGGCTGCACCTTGCTTGATTTCCCAAATTAGACTAGACTGTCTCTTGACCTCACGTACGGCTTGGACTTGAAGAATGAGCCTCTTCTATGCTCATACCCCGCACTTTGGATTTGAGCTTAAACTATTGGCTGTTGAGCTAAAAAACACATTTTTGTACTGTAGACCTTGAGATTTGATGTAAGTTCTCCTAGACAGCAAATCTGTACAGCTTCTATTACAAAGCAATTTTTTTTGCTCAATAAATATACAAAACAGCAAATATAAAGAGCTTACAAAGCTCTTTAAAAGGTGTAATTTTCTTTTACAAAATTTTACCTTTACTCAAAATAGCAATCATTTCTAAAAGGATTTATTTCTTTCCTTTTTCTTTTTCTCCCAGATAGGGTTTCTCTGTGTAACAGCCTCAGGGTTTCTCTGTGTAACAGTCTCGGCTGTCCTGGGACTCTCTCTGTAGACCAGGCTGGCCTTGAACTCACAGAGATTCCCACCTACCTCTGCCTCCTGAATGCTGGAATTAAAGGCCTGTGCCACCATGCCTGACTCCTAAAAAGATTTCTTTACTAATTATTTTTTGTGTATGTGTGTGTGACTTTAAGTGCACTGTGTTTATGCAGGATCCTGCAGAGACCAGGAGGGGTGTGAGATCTTCTAGAACTGAAGTTACAGGAAGTTGTGGCCTTGCAAATGTGGGTTCTGGGAACTGAACCTGGGTCCTCTGCAATAGCAATAAGTGCTTTTAACCACTGAGCCATCTCTCCAGCCCCAACTTGGCAAGAATTTTATCAAATTCTATAGCAGGAGTTGTAGCAACTGAAGACATTCACTTTGTTGAACAAAGAAAGCCAGTATGAACATTTTTTTTTTCTGGTTTGTTCGAGACAGGGTTTCTCTGTGTAGCTTTGCGCCTTTCCTAGAATATAGTAGCTTGGTAGCCCAGGCTGGCCTTGAACTCACAGAGACCCGCCTGTCTCTGCCTCCCGAGTGCTGGGATTAAAGGCGTGTGCCACCACTGCCTGGCCAGTATGAACATTTAATGTTGCCCTGTGAGCACTGAGGCTAACCTCTTAGCTTTCATAGTTGCTTGGCTGCTCAGGCGGAGCCACTTGGATCCTAAGGCTCCAGGTTGCCTATTGCTGCTAGAGACTCAGCTTTCCGTACCTTGCCAGGATTAAGCTGTTTTGGCAAAATTCCACTGAGGCACTATCTTACAAAAGGGATCATGTCAGATATGTGACATTATTAAATAATTTCAGGGAAAGAATGGAGTTGGAAGATCTCTAAACATCATCATAATCCATGTCCTCCTTCAGTTCTGGATGTCTCCTGGGGTCCCCCCTGATGCCTCCTCCTCCCTCTCTTCCTCCCACAGTACGGAAAAGAAGCCATGAATTTGAAGGAGAACAAAGAGAGGTAGATGGGAGGGTTTCAAACAGGGTGAGGGAAGGGAGAAATGTAATTATAATCTCAAAAATAAAAGAAAGTAAATACAGATTTGGAAAAAAAGAAGTATCTAAACTGAGACTTCAGCTTGTAAGCCATCACGGGCCGGGGGATTGCCAGGAACGCCACACGTTGCAGCTGTTTTATAGGGTGGGCCCAAATAAATAAGAGTAAAAGACAGCCATATGTTCTCCTAGTTTTGATTGGTTTATAATCACACCAGGTTCATGAGCACATTGTTTAGACTTGCTTTTCCAGAACGCCATTAATCTTTGCTATTGGTTCGTCTCCTGTTTCCAAAATATGACCTCACCCCAACCGAGGTCTGCCCAGTGGCGAGCAGCTGGCCGGCATTTTCCTTTCTCGATCCAAGAGGCTCAGTGTGGAAGAGCCCTGCGTCGGGGCTTGTTTCTGAGCTTTCCAGAAGGGATCACTGGAGTGTGGGGATTTGGTGTGGATTACCAGCCAAGGCGTTATCTGAACATATTTAGTGTCAGAACTGAGGGCCTTGGAAAGGTCTGTAGCCCGTGCCCTGGAACATGAGCTCATTGCAGGACAGGATTGGAGTTGTGGATCCTGGCTCATTCTTGAACCCCTTTCAATCTCTTTCCCCAGCTGACCCCCCCCCCATTATTTCAAAGGTGATTTGGGGTAAGATTTGAAACCATAAACTAGGGAGTGAATTCAGAGCCATATATATATATATATATATATGTATGTATGTATGTATGTATGTATGTATGTATGTATGTATTTGGTAAGGGTCTAAATTCCTTGCTTTATTCCCCAAGGACCCATCTGACTTTTTTTTTTTTGCCTCTTCAAATAACAAAAACACTGATCAGTTTGCTTCCATTGTTGAAGTCTCTCATCCCTCTGGCCACACAGGTTGCTTCAAAGACTGACGGTCTCATTTTATATTTTAGGAGATAGGCTGTTTGTTGCTTTTGGTGTTGTGATGACCTTTTTCTCACCTTCCCCCCCCCCCCCCCCCCCGGCTGTTTCTGCTCATTGAGGCCGCAGGAAGCCCCAGCTGATCTCCCTCGTTAGACTCATGATGGAGTACCATGCTAAGTGGCCTCCATGTCTGAACGCCCCGGAGGCATTAATAACGAGACCCTCTCATCGTCCGAGAAAGTTTACTTCACCCAGCTGAGTTTGCAGTGGTCATTACTGAGAACTGACAGAGCGTGCTCAAAGCCAGTAAACGGAAGTATTTCTCCCAAGTTCGAGATGAGAGAAGAGCAAAGGGAACCATTATTTCGATGCGCGGTTAGCTGAGAAACCCGTAGGAAGACGAGGTGTGTGCAAGGATCTTGCGGGAAGTGATTCGGTGAGGTGAGTTGCAGTCTGTGTTTGCATGTAGCTGTACCTGTTCAGCTCTGGTTCTAAAAATGGGCAAAGGGGCAATCCCTCTTGCAGAAGGAGAAGGAGAGAGAACAGGGACAGACACTTCCCTCTCCTCCCTCGCCCGACACTAACCGGATGTGCAATGTGTTAGGTATGGCAAGTTGTTTTTCTTTCTGGGATCCCGTGCTGCATGCAGTCCAGCTTCATTTACCCCTTCCCACAATCCCATAAGGCAGGTATGTAAACACCCCATTTTAAAGACTCTAAAACCAAGGGCTGAAGGAGAGGAAATGTCCAAGGTTACAGGGCGAGGACACAGAGAAGCCGTTCTGCCTGATTTCAGCCCACGTGCTCAGAAGCACGTCTGCATTCTTGGCTCAGGGTGTCAGTCCTGTGTCCCCTTGGAAACCGGTGCCCTGTCCAGCTATTATTGTAAAGCGATAAAGTAGCTTTAGGTCAACAAGGAGAGCGGGAGGTCACCTCTGGAACACACCCACTCACAGCCCGGCCTCTGCTCACAGGGCACAGGAAGCAGCAGACCTTTTTCAAAACGGGATTCTAGTCCTTTCAGATGAGCCACGTGGAAAATGTTTAGTAATAGGATAGGGCATACTGAAGGTTGTACAGGGTGCACATGGATGTCTAAGGTAGTGTTTAAAGACACACAGAGGGCCTTAACAAAGAACTTAAAACTTCACTGGTGGGAGAGAAAACTATTAAGGGTTAAGGGGCATTTCTATGAGTATTACAATTCTAACTGATAATAATGCCCAGGGAAGGGGAAGGCTTCACTGGATCTCTAGTGTGGTGTTAGAAGACTGTAGAGATCTGGAAGACGTTGGACAATAGAAGAGATGGAAACACCAAGGAGAACAGCCGATGCCATGTCTCCCATCCCGGCTGCATCCCCAGGGGTGAATCAGGTACCCAGGGAGGAAGTACTGCGAATACCCGCAAAGGCCCAGGCCTGGCAGGCATTGGCTATACGTGCCCCAAGCAATATGTGGCCAATCAGCTCGTTGTCCTCTGTGTCAACATCAGGATGACAGAGTGTGTTCCATGTGGCTTCGCATGGCACTGGCAAATGCTTGGTTTAAAATCTTAGTAATGTCTAGCTTGTTAATCCCTTGCATTATAGAGGCACGTGACTGAGACTTCTTGAGCTAAACACGGCTAGCGATTAGAGTTCTCTCCGAGGAAGGTGAGGCAGGGTCTCTGCTTATTTAACAGGGCCATGCACCTCTACACAGCTCCCTCTCCATCACAGAAAGTGGATGAGGGGCTTTAGAATCTCTCTGCGAAGCGCTACTCAGTAACATTAATTCTCTGTTCCATGTGCCTTGCAGGTGTGTACACTTTTTTTTTTTAAGGGTGGTGGTGGCCATTTCTCATCACCCAGAAAGCAAGAAAACCCAGGAAAGAAGATAAAGTTTTCAGTGTCTTTTATCACTTAAGTTAAGAAGTAATACACTATCTTCTATAAATATCACAGTGAGCCAGGAAATTAAGGGTCTTCAAAGATGTGAGAAATTAAAATGCATCGCATCACTTGGTGAAGGATGTCAACATCTGTCTTACTGCCCTTGTTACCGTGACAAAATGTCTGCCCAAAGCAAGCTAAAGAAGAGTTCATTCCAGCTCACGGTTAGAGGTTATAAGTCGTCACTGTGGGGAATTCACAGCAGGAAGAGCTTATCATACCCGGTCATATTGCACCCACAGTCAGGGGGCAGAGAATGATGAATGCTTATGCTTAACTCACTTTCTCCTTTTTATACAGCCTGGCATCTCAGCCTAGGGAATGGTGCCACCCACCACAGGAGCGTCTTCCTACCTCAGTTAACCTAAGCAAAATGATGTCCCTTGGGCATGCCTGAGAGACCATCACCAATGTGATTCTAGAGCTCAATTAAGTTGATAGTTGAGATTAACTATCACAGCTTCACATTGTAAAAAGAGCATGTGGGAGGCAGTATCTGTTGATATGATGATATTTAGAAAGTGTGGTCTACTACAACATTGATACTAGGAAGCTATGCACCAGTTTTCACAAGCATTCATACTGGTAATACTCAGTTTTTCTTCTCTCTCTCTCTCTCTCTCTCTCTCTCTCTCTCTCTCTCTCTCTCTCTCTCTCTCATTTCTCTGTGCTGTCCTGGCTGTCTAGGACTCACTCTGTGAATCAGGCTGGCCTTGAACTCACAGAGATACCCCTACTTCTGCCTCCTGAGTGCTGGGATTAAAGGCGTGTGTCACCACTGCCAGGATCACTTGATGTTTTTTTAAATAATAAATTTCTATATATTCTCATTTGGTTAGAACTTGAAGTTATAGTTGAACGATCATTGGAGCTGTTAATTCAAGCTTCTATCATCTACCCTTACCTAATATTTGTATATTATACCCCTTGAATTGGAAGAATTTAAACTTTTTACTCTGAAACCATCTCAGATTTATAAAAAAACCTAAGGGTACAAAGATTCACCTCTATTCATCTTTTTAGTACAGCAGTTATCAACCTGTGGGTTGTGACCACTTTGGGGATTGTATATCAAATATCCTGCATGTTAGTTATTTATATTATGATTCATATCAGTAGCACAATTACAGTTATGAAGTAGCAATGAAATAATTTTATGGTTGGGGGGTCACCATAACATGGGGGACTCTATTAAAGGGTGGCAACATTAGGAAGGTTGAGAACCACTGACTTAGATGCATCTGTTTTAACATTTTGTCTCATTTTCTTTTATGTCTACCTTTCATTTAACTCTCCTACACCCTTAGCATCATCATCATCATCATCAAATTCATGAAAGTTCAAATAGATACAGTACTACTACTTAATATACAGGTAGTATTTAAATTTCATGGATTTCACTAGTAATGTTTTTTCCCCTTAAACCAGTATCCAGTCTGGAATCTCAAGTTGTATTCAGTTGTCATATCTTTCACTATATAGCCTAGGCTGGCCTTGATCTAGCTACATAGCTCAGGCTGGCCTTCAATTCACCATTCTGCTGCTTTTACCACCCAAGTGGTAGGATTACAAAAGCAAGCTACTCTTCTAGCTTCGGGGTACTTCTTGTTTAAGATTGTCTTTGTACCATTTTTATTTCTACCCTCAGTGAATCACAAAGCAATAGAATATAAGCCACAGTAGTGTGCTTACAGGATATGGGAGGTTCTGTTGGACACTGAGCCAGGAGGGTGGAGCCCGTACAAGACAGCAAGAAGTCTGACCACAGAGGGAGGTCCAGCGTGGGTGGGGTATCACTTCTGAAAAAGCTGGTCAGCACCAGCGAACCAGGAACCCCATGTTGAAATAGAGTTTTTACCATCTGGACTTTACCAATCCTAAAATGCATGCTAGTCCAAGCCTAGCACGGCTTTGGCAGTTGGTTGTGGATCTTGGCTCCAGCCCCACTTCAAGGAGTCTAGTCCATCTGTGTGGGGTCAGATTTCCTCACTTCACGTGGGCCTGGGATAATTTTTGTCAGTTCTAGGACTTTCCATGACTTAGTCTCCCACTTCTTAGGATGGAGGGCTAGAAAGGACAGAGGGAGTCCTGGCTTTGGCACTTCCTAATTGTATCTTTTTTGATGATTCTAGCTGACTGTGTATCTCCAAGTTCTTGACAATCTTGACCTCAGTTTTCTGATTTGTAGTA
The DNA here is from genome assembly GCF_004664715.2 of Peromyscus leucopus. Lineage (NCBI taxonomy): Eukaryota > Metazoa > Chordata > Mammalia > Rodentia > Cricetidae > Peromyscus > Peromyscus leucopus. The sequence continues at coordinate 18,586,747 of NC_051078.1, read as the reverse complement.
TAAGGGGTTGGGGCTGAATTACCTCTACTGGCTTTTATGTTCTGGGAAACCTCCTTTGCCTAAATCTTGAAAGCATGAATTAAATTCACAGATCAAGATAAATTACCCAAGGGGCCAGATGCATTACAGAAGTAAGATACTCAGAGCCCCAGCAAGCCTGTTTTTTGGAGCATGCTTTCTTTTTACAGCTGTGAAGAGAGCCATCAACACATGAGCTATAACTTCTTATGACTAATGGTAACCATGGCGACCACTAAATATTCCTTCTAGACCTTGCATCTGCACAGCTCACTGGAGCAGAGGAAGCAAATGTGGCTGCTTTGAAAAATGATAAAAATAATCCCAACTAGCTACAGGCTGGGAAAGAAAGGAGAGATCTTACACCTGAAGGTCAAACCGTTTCATCTCATTTCCTGCTCAGAGATTTCACAAACCTCAAGAAGTTTGGTACCCACTGAATGGAGATGTCTTAGGCTTGAGGGTTTATCATTAAGAGATACACCTGAGTAATTTTTAAAGAGGATTCTGGGGTCCTGACAAAATATGGCATATTAGGGTGATGGCCCCTATGTTGAAAATAGGAACATGAATATTATAACACTTAGAGAGACTCCCCCAGGCATCCAGCAGCTCAGGCTATCAGGTTGTGTTATTGATTCAAGGGAAGAATATCTTTACAGATATACTGGCCAAGGTCAAGTGGGGCCTGACGAAACAGAGATGAAGGATGAGGAAGTTTGCTGAGAAAGCAGGGCATGGGAAAACACAGAGGCAGAGAGAGTATAAAAGGATAATGGTCTGTGAACAGAAACCTGTGTAGGGCAGCTGGGCACATAAAACCTGTAAATTAGAATGGAGAATAGGTTGATAACATCTTGGGTAAACCCAGGCCACCAACCAGGAATTCTAAGACTCACTAGAATAGCCTGGAGCAGCCACACAGGAATATGAATAAACCCATAACCCGTTGGTAGTGGGGTATGAGGATCTGGGGACACTGTGGCCTATCTAAAGAGATCATCCCATTATTAGCGGGAGAGGGAACATGTCTAGAGCTCTCGCATTTTGACATAAGAACTTTGGATTCATTTAAACGTGAAATTTCTTAGTTCTTAATACAGACATGATATGGCTTGGCATTTTAGAGCTTCTGAAGTTATGGGTGATCTTTTGAATTTGAAGGTAGAAAATGCTAAAGAAGAAAGCTATATACACAATGACCATGAGATCACAAACCTTCCAAGTTCAATCGAAGTGATGGGGATGTCTATGATGGTCCCTGGACCCTTACTTTTCAGTGGCTACTTTGTGTGTGGTTTGGAGAGAGTTGTCTATAGAAAGGAGACAGCTGGTGTGGCAGATTTGAACGTGGGGTTCAGAGGAATATACACCAGTCTGTCTCCAATGCAAGACACACACCTTTTAAAGTGACTGGTCTGTCTCCCACAACATTCTTCTCCTCAACTACTTCCAACCTGAGTTACAATAGATGCTAGTATGTAGAACTGCACCCCAAGCCAGTCATTTGCTTTAGAGGATTCTGGGATCCACAGACAAATGAAAGACCCCTTACAGGAGCGAAAGCATGGAGACTGACAAGATGGCCAGTCTCTGAAAGAAGGCAAAAAGCCAGCACAACGATGACCCCAAAGGTGACCCGGTATTACCCAACAGAACTGAGCATTTGGGATCTCATAGGAAGCAGAGGATCATTTTTGCCTTTTGAAAATCACAGGGGGCCTCCAATCACTGGATCACTGAAAGGCAATCTGAAAACTTGACAGAAGAAGAATGATGTGTGATCCTAAATCCAGATAGAGCCGAAGAGACATTTAGAGTGAGGTCAGCCTGTGAAATACTGTCTTATGAGGGACTGCTTTGATGCAATATGAGAGGCAAAGAGAATTTCTCCCTCCTTTATGAAGGATTGAAGCTTTAAATATGATGAAATAAACTGGGACGAGACAAATTAACTTGAGAAAAGACATATAAGCTTATTAACATGAATATGCACATGGGATATATACAAAATACAGAATTCAAAGAAAAGCCAGATGGTTGAGGTTTCAATATACTCTTCATAGTGGGGGGGGGGCAGAATGCTGTCTCTGTGTGTGGGGGGGCATATTTAGAGGGAGAGCTAATGTATTTTAGCATAAATGTTAAGGCCTTGCTTAATTTGGTTTTAGAACGGCTTCTGGGAGCTCAGGTGTTAAATATTTGCGCCTCAGCTTCGTGTTACTGGGAGGTGATGTGAAATCTAAGAGGTGGCAACTCTTGGTGGCCTGCTTGGCCTTGCTGCTGTGTCTTTGGAGGGGACTTCAGAACATGGGCCATGAGACAAACAGCTCTGCTGTGCCATGTGCTCCTGCCGTGATGGATTGCCTCGGACAAAAAGTAACTAGGCCATTCAGTAATCGACAGGAACATGGATAGACACTGTAGAGGTCCTGGCAAGCAAAGGCACTCTAAAGAGAGACACTTAAAGACAGTTCTCCTGCCTTTTGCTATCGGGCTATTGATGCAATGGATTCCCAGAACTTGGGACTTACCCAGGAATCTCATGCTGGGAGAAGGACAGGACTGAAGCCTGGTGCCAGGCAGGAGTTTGTTTTCTGTAAAGAGATTTCACATAGTTCTGACAATTAGTTAGACCTCCTCTCAGGAGAGACTGCAGCCCAGACAATGACAGATCAGTGATGGGTGGGACCACACCTTGACTTGCTTAGCTACAGACCTCAGGTCCTCTCTTTAAATATGGCTCTCATATCAGGCCCCTAAAGATGGACTTGAGGGGCTATCACTGGACCTCCTTATCTGGCACTGTATTAGTTACTTTTTTGTTGCTGTGATAAAACACCATGACCAATAGCAACTTGGGGACGTAATGGCTCCAAAGGTTAAGAGTCCATCATGGTGAGGGGGCATAGCAGCCGTAGGTATGGCAGCAGGAGCAGGGAGCTGAGAGTTCACGTCTCAACCATGAGCGTGGAGCAAACCGGACACAGGGTGAGGCGTTAAAAGCTCTCGGAACCCGTCCCCAGTGACAGACTTCCTCTGGTAAGACTTCACCTCCGAAACCTCCCTAAACAGTGCCATCAACTGGGGACCAACTGTCCAAATACAAGAGCCTATGGGGACATTTATTATTTAAATCAATGTAGCCATATGGGCTAAATCTCCATTCTCTGCCTTTTAGTATTTCTCTCTCTCTCTCTCTCTCTCTCTCTCTCTCTCTCTCTCTCTCTCTCATTTTTTTTTTTCAAGACAGGGTTTCTCTGTGTACCTTTGCACCTTTCCTGGAACTCACTCTGTAGCCCAGGCTGGCCTCGAACTCACAGAGATCCGCCTGGCTCTGCCTCCCGAGGGCTGGCATTAAAGGCGTGCGCCACCACCGCCCGGCTTATTCCTTGTCTCTTTAACTAAGGATGAATGGCTAAGCACAGGTTGCTCCAGGTCCCAGCACTCAAACTCTGACCTTGAAAAGTTTGGTTAGTAGTTAAATTAGTTAACTATTTTAATAGTTAAAACTGGGCCCCCTATAAGCCTTGTCTCTTTCTAAGTTGCTTTGTCTCAGGGGTTTGTTACAGTCATGGAGAGCTCATTGATTGGAGCCTGAAAGATAAATAATGAATGGTCTTGGATAAAGTTTCTCAGGGCTGTGGGTGTGACAGATGACTTTCAGTTTCTTCTGTAGTATGAATTTCACCTTCCTTTATTAATGAAATTTCAGCAAGAAGATTGAAGGTAACCATAGTCTTCCTTGTCGCCCTGGTCTTGAAGCAAATGAGAGAACTTTACAGAGAGCCCATTCCTGCATTGAAAAAGAAAAGCAGGTTTGAGGAGACAGGCAGGAAAGGGCAGAGAGACCTTTAGTCTGTGTCTTTAGTTAAGCGTATCAAACACCATACATTGGGGTATCATTTGCTGAACCATGGTATGGTAGCTTGCATGCACTATGGCAGGCAGGTTTTTGCAGAAGCTATGGAATAAGACGATTCACAGGGTGAATGAACCACCCTGGGATTGTGTGGTTCATTCCATGAACTCGGAGTGAGAAGCAAGGAGAAAGAACAAAACTCAGGGCAGGGTGTGCGTAGGCAGAAAGACGTGACGCCGTCAGAATAGGGAACATTCTCCACACGCTCATGGTTTGGAAACTTGGTTTTCAGTCGGTGGTGCTCAGGTAGGTTGTGGAGGTTAACGGAGGAGGGCCTGACTGGAGGAAGGAGATTACTGGAAGGATACCTATGAAGAGTCTACTAAAGCCTGGCCTGTTCTGATGTCACTGTTCTGGAGGAAGCTCCACCTCAGCCCCTGGCACCCATATACTCAAAGAGTCTGGAATGTTCTGGTGGAAGCCCTACCTCAACTCCCCTCCGCCATCTCTCTCTCCCCAAACCCATCTCCTCAAAGCCCTCCAAAGAGCAGCTCCTTCCTTAGCGCTGCCCTCCCGTTCCAGCCCCTCAGCCCCTCAAAGCCCACCAAAAGCCAGCCCCTCCCTGGGGCTGCTCAAGACCCCGCCTCTAGGTTGCTCAAGGCCTGGTAGCCGTATTTGCCATGTGACTTTTCCCCAGCCTCTCCCAGGGTCACCCGGGATTGCTTTGCTTTGTTCATTAAACCTGAATTTATTAATTCAGCTTGATTGGCTTATTACATCGGCAGCGGTGGCGGCGGTGGAAACCCAGCAACTGGGGATTTAAAACTTATCAGTCACCCAACCCTTGCTTGACGTGAAGAATTTTCTCAGCTAATTCCTTCTGCCTGGGTCATATTTTCCAAGCCTGTGGAGCCGCAGGACCTGTAGTGGGTAGCCATTCCAGTTTTGGTCTGGAAGTTCCAACCCCTACTGAGGCTTCCGTAACTGTCACGCCTACAAGGCAGGGTGAAGGGAGGGCCCTGAAGACCCAAGATTGGATGCGCCATGCTCTCTTTCTTCTTGGACTGTGGACGCTAGAGGTAGACTGAGGAGAGTTCTCCAGAAAACACTGCCAGACTGCGCTGTGTCTTTCACAGAACCTGCACCCCACCTATCCCTTCATTTGTAAGTTATGCCACTAAATAAATCTCCCTTTTAACTACGTGGAGTGGTCTTAATAATTTCACCAATAGGACCCATAGGTTGAACTCTTTGAAACCGTGAGGCAAACTAAATGCTTCCTCCTCTAAGTTGTGTCTGGTCACAGCGGCGCGGAAGTCTCATGCCACAGCCCATCACCCAAGTCTTGTGTTCTGCAGCATTTGTATGCCGCCTCTCAGCTGCATCCGCTGTCCTCCTGGATATGAGGACCAGAATGATGCAACAGCAGGAGCATCCCAAAGATGGAAGATGCCTGATGCTGGGGCAGATTTCCTCTTTGAAGAAGGTGTATGGGCAGGTATAGCTGGACATGGCTGCAGCTCAGATTTACCGGATGAGCACTTGTGTGTTTATTTGCTTTTTCTATGTAGTGGTTACATAGGGTATCAGGGATGTGCAGATGATTTAGGAATGGTATAGCCCTTGACTAGTAAGCGCTATTCCTTGCGTAATGGTTAGCTGAATAGTTTCCAGGCTGTTGACCCCAGTGTGTGTAATATGTTCTGGCAAGGCTGGCAGTGGTGGTGGTATGCTTTAGCTCTTTCTTAGAACTTCTGCAATGGCAGCCATGAATAGAGTCTCTGTTATCTTGCTGGAGATGAGTCCGTATAGAAAACTAGCCAAGGTTAGCTTAGTCTAGATCAGTAGTTCTCAACCTTCCCAATGCTGTGACCCATTAATACAGTTCCTCATGTTATGCTGACCCCCAACCATAAATTTATTTTCGTTACTACTTCATAACTGTAATTTTGATACTGTTATGAATTGTAACATAAATATCTGATATGCAGGATATCTGATATGGGACTCACGTGAAAGGTCCTGAGGGCGTCACGACCCACGTGTTGAGAACCACTGGTCTAGCAGGAGTCCCCTTTTTTAAGATATAAGTCAGCACCATTTGCATGTAGTCTTTAGACCAACAAACGCCCCAGCCATGCAAATATATGGTAAGATGAGCTGATGAGAGAAATGAAGGGCAGAGAGAACAAGCTGACTCGTGGAGGGAGGGGGACACACAGTCAGGGATCTAGAAGAATCAGAAAATGCTGTGTAGAAGATACTACGTTCCACAAGTCCTTGCTGAACTCAGAGAAGCCACCCCATACACCAGAGTCAGACGATCTAAACAGATACACCCACCTAGAGGGAGAACGATGGGGGCAAAGTATGGATACTGCTGCCATTCAGGGTGTACTGTTCAATCTCCAGCGTGTCCACTGTCCACTGCAAAGACCAGCGGTGTGAGGGAGACCAACCTGTGGGCAGCTAAGTCAAGTTCGCAGCTCCTCAGATTGGGACTAATAGCATCCCACTACCTGCCCCTCTTCCCTCGGCACTTCTAAGGGGCTTGCCTACGTGCCCTTTAATTTTCAGATGTCTAATTCTGACTCCGAAAATTGCTAGTTTCAACTCCTTTGCCAGATGGCTGAGGGAAGAGCAATCGACTGTTAGCGCTAAATGTCTGTGTCAGAACCCAAAGCAGCCGATTCCAATTAACACAAAGAACAGAGCGGTTCCCCTAACAAACGGAAGCCATGTAATATGTAAGGACGGGATTGTAAAAGTCAAATGATGGGATGTGAAGTCGGGGGCCGGGGGCGGGGGGAGGTATGCAAGCTCCTAGCAGAGAAAGGCAGACACTTATCTCCGATGCCTGCCTCACGGTTGGGGTGTTGGGGTTCACGGAATGAGAGGGGAATATCAATCAGTCTCTATGAGAGACTTTACTCCTCAGAAGACCGCCCCCTCCCCTGTGCCCTTGGTGGCTTTCTGCTTAGCTGAGCAGAAAGAGAGAGGAGCTGGGAGTCACATGGCAGACGTGTTTTGTTTGTTTGGGTGGGTTGAGTCCGCCATGGCTGCTTCAGTGTGCTCGGATGGATGTGAGGCATTCATGGGAGAGGTGCTGATCTTTTAAACACATGCATAAGACTTCCTATTTTTTTTTTAAAAAAAGTTATTCTTTGAGATCAAAATTTAAAAATCTCGACAGGATGATAGTTCATCCCTCTTTCCATCTACTGTTTCGTCCTTCCCATGAGTGATCATTTTAATTAGTTTCTATTTTTCACAATGCTTGCCTAAGTGAACATACGTATTTTTATTTCCTTTCTGGTCGTTCCTTTTCAAAGGATGGCCTAATATATATCCTATTTTGCCCTCTTTTGGCTCACTAAACAATATATTTGGGGGTTCTTTCCATAATAATACATGCAGAGAGAATTTTCGTTCTTTTCTTTTCTCCTATATTGTATTCTGTTACATGGATGCCATGGTTCATCTGGCCAGGGCTGTCTTATGTTTGGACCCCGACTTTCCAGGTTTTTGTTTGTTCTGTTACTCTAACAAGTATCTCTCTAGCGTACAACTTCTGGAATTGTGGGTTTTGCTCCCTTTGGGTCACCCGACTGAACATAGGGGTCACTAAAAATTTTGCAACAGTAAAAGGATTATGAATGCCCAGCCACTAAAATTAATTCAAAATCAAGTGCATAAGCTGAGGTGTGCCTGGCCATGTTCATCCGTGTTGCAACACATGACCTCATAACAACATGGGTCCTAAACATGCACACTTTGCATTACATGTGGTCATGCCATACAGGGTCAAGAGACTCCATCTGGTGTGCCTTGGCCCGGATTAAAGACTATTGTATGAGTTGCAGTGTTTTTATTATGTAATATTTTCTGCCCTTATAGAAGCACATAGTTTAATGACAAAAACCAAAGGATTTGAGTAGTTTTCCTTTTTTTTCACCTTCATTCATAAAAGTGCCACCATGTATCTAATCACTGTGTCTCTGGCGTGCTTTGTGTTAGAATGTTGGATATTTGAAGCCTACTGTTTGCGTTGCTGACCTGAGTCTCATAAAAGCTGTTATGAGAATTTGGTGTTGGCATTAGGACAGACTGTCTAACAAAGCAGACCTCCATCGGTTTTTGCCACATGATGTGGTAGTCTCACCTTGACCGTTGTAAAACCAAAATAGCAGTGGGTTCTAAACAATGCAGAAGATGCTCTGCATCCTTCAGTATCCTATCTTCACCATGCTTTGGCTTTTGTTGTAGCAATAAGCAATCATTTCCACCTCATTGGTATGCATATTTATGCTCCTCTTTAACTAATGGCAAAATGACATATATACCAAAGGATTGTTTTTTTAAAATAAATCACTTTCATATTTGTTACCTGTTTGATTTGTGTATCTATAAGCCCAGAGTCATGTAAAATTCCTTGGGTGAAAAACGGGTTGTAAGTGGAAAATGTTTAGGGAGCCCTGCTCTAATGGATACCTGTGGTGGTATTGTGTTCCCCAAAATATTGTGCACCCTAATAAAGTTATCTGGGGTCAGAGACAGAACAACCACTAGATACAAAGGTTAGAAAATGGTGGCACTCATACCTTTAACCCTAGCATTCCAGAGGTAGAAATCCCTCTGGATCTCTGTGAGTTCAAGGACACATTGGAAACCGCCAGGTATGGTGACACATGCCTTTAATCCCAGGGAGTGGTGGTAGAAAGCAGAAAGGTATATGAGGCGTGAGGACCAGAAACTAGAAGCATTTGGCTGGTTAAGCATTTGACTGGTTAAGCATTTGGCTAGTTAAGCATTTGGCTGGTTAAGCTTTCAGGCTTCTAGCAGCAGTTCAGCTGAGATTCATTCTGGACTCAGAGGCTTCCAGTCTTAGGAAACAAGATCAGCTGAGAAGTTGGCCAGGTGAGATTAGCTGTTGCTTGTTCTGTCTCTCTGATCTTCCAGTGCTCACCCAAATACTTGGCCTTAGGTTTGATTTTATTAATAAGAACTTTTAAGATTCATGCAACAGATACCTTTATACAGACAGTCTGGCCTACGTCTGCAAAAGAAACTGCAGGATCCATTCCCAGGGGAGGTGTTTTGGTTCTGGAGCACCTGGGATTTGGGTTATTAGCAGGTGTCTTTCACGGGGCTGTAATTTTGCATTCCCTCCAGTTCCATGGGAAACGATTTCTCTGTAGCTTTAGTAACTTGAGTATTGTCAAACCTCATGGGTTTTTATAATCATTTGTCTGGCTCTGCTTTTTCTACCCAACAGGTAAGTTCAAGGTAGTTCAATTTAGATCTGTATTTTTCCCGTTTCTTGAGGTGGTAATGTATTTTTCTCTTTTCTTTTTGTTTTTACGGTCTCTTGAGAAGGATTATGACATGATAATGGCCCAGTCAAAAATAAGTAAATAAATAGATGAATAAAAATAAAAATAAATAGTAACCCTGGGATGCTGGAACTGACATTACACCCTCTTACTAGATAAAGAGAAGCAAAGCAAGTTGCTGCCCAGAGGAAAGTTGCCTGGAACTGAACCATCTGCAAAGCCCATGAGTATTTTGACTAGATTATATTTGATTTCTAACTAGACTCTTAATGACTATCATTAAGAAACCCCGACAAATCTAAAGTCTGAATCATTGCTGGCTACAGGAGGAGCTGGTTTGTGCTTGAGTGGAGTAGCCCCGCCACTAGATAAAGAGAGAAACGAAGGTGTCCCACCAGACCTAAGGGAAGAAATCAGCCCTCTTTAAACATGCTGATGTGCTTAAGAACAGGGCAAGGTTCTGCTCACGTTGGGAAACCAGAGCCCTGTGTCTTGAGTAAGCCCCACCGAGATTCTCTGGGGTTAAGTGCTGAAATGTAAATTGGGGATACCACGTCTGACTGCTTCAGAACCAGGCTTCCAGAAACCTTTCTGGCCGGATTTCTCAAGGTGAACTGCCACTGGGCTAGAGCCACGTCAGGTCTCTGTTTAAAGCCTTTACACCAAGTGTATGGTAAATACAAATGGGTGTAGCTCCAGGACGGGGTTGGGGCATCCGGAAGGGGAATTTCTAACTAGCTTCCCGGAAACACTCTACCCCAATCCTCAGACCTGCAGAGATGATGAAACTGTCTCTCTGATTATGTTATACACCAATAATATTTCTCCTTGAAATGCCGAGGATGGTGAAATTGAGCTAAACATGGTTAAAAAGCAGACTGTTCTCTCGCCCCGCTTCTGATTGCTTGACGCCAGGCAGAGATTCACACAGACAGAAGGGCTTTAGATCTCAACCCAGAGGTGGCAGGCAACCCTCCCTCACTGGAGACAAGGATTCATCTACCCAGAAGACTCTGGGACCAGATGTTCCTGCCTTGGGCAGTTTTCCCACCTCTTCAGAATGAAGCAACTGTCTCTTTGTCTTGTCCCTCCAGAATCCATTGCTCTGTACTAATCTTGAAGACCAGAGAGAGTGCTGAGGTCCAGAGAGAGCGGTCTGTGTGACATATGACATGTGCTATTGAAATTGCTCGCCCAACCCCTCACCCCCCCCCCACACACACCGCATTAATCTGCCTTTTGCTAACAGAAATTGGAATTGGTCCCAGCAAAGAACCCACAAGGCCCGAGGAGAGAAGTTACTTTTTCACATCTTTGTTTTTCTAGCACAGTTGATCTCAATACAAGGAGATGATCCTGTGTCACCCAGTGGGACAGTTTGTCTCTCAGGAGTCCTTGAAAGTGTAGTGCCTTCTCTCATGGCCCATGGGGCTGAAGTTGGTCTTGCATTTTTATAACAAAACAAGTCAGGTGAACTTTATTAAGAAAAGAAGTTTATTTAACTCTCAGTTCTGGGCTTCAATAGCACTTGTCCAGGTTCAATTCTATTGTATTGTATCACAAATATTATTACTAAAGTCAAACAAATTAGCATATCTACAATCTTATATAATTTCATTTTTTGTGTGTATATGGCAAAAAATACCTAAGATTTACCTTCTTAGTAAATTTCTACCATCCAATGCAACATTATTACCTGTAGTTTTATGATATACATTAAATCTCTAGTCTTATTTATCCCAAATAATGGACACTTTGGCTCTTTTTGCCTCTATTCCCTCCCTGTAACATCTTTCTATTTCTGGGTATTTGAGGTATTTTAAGGTTCCAAATACTAGTGAGATTATGCAACATTTTTTCCCCTCCCTGCCTGACTCAGTTTATTTGAAACTATACAACTCCAGGAGAAAAGCATAGAGAAATTCCCAATTTAACTCTGGTAAGATTTTTTTTTTAAATTGTCTCATCAAAAGCACATGTAACAAGAGCCAAAATAAACAAAATGGAATACATCAAAGGACAAAAAAATATCTATACAGCACAGGAAGCAGTCAGAAGCTGGTAAGGCAGCCAATGGATTGGGAAAAAGATGTTGAGGAACTAGGTATTAGATAAGTAAGGCTTCATAGCCAGAATCTATAAGGGACTCCCATAGCACAGTAGCACTCCAACTCCAAATCACCCAGTTAGTGGGCAAAGGAGTTGAATGGGGATTTATTCAAAGAGTGAAAATGGCCAACTCATATGTGAAAAGATGCTCATGATCACGAAGCAAAGAGACTTTGGAGGATAGGAGACTAGAGCGTGAGTTGCTGAGAATGTAGGGGTAAGTACAACTATTATGAAGGGAGGGTGGAGGTCCTTTATCAATATTATTATTGTTCCTTGCTAGTTTAACACACACACACACACACACACACACACACACACACACACACACACACACTCGCAATGCTACTGATTATACTTACATGCCTCAACATGTATATTTCTATTACACCCATGTCAGCCCACCCACTCTTGCCTGCAAATCTCTGTCTTAAAAAACTGAATAGAACTGTTGAATGATTCAATATTCCTTCACATTTTCTCCTTACTTTTTAAAGTTTCAGAAAGTTCATTTTAAAAGTGCCTGTTAGTTAAAGGGATGTGGGAGTTATGAAGACATCAGCATTCCTTTTTGTTGGTCAGGCTTAGAGAGAAGGGGATTGTGGGGAAAGTGCTGAAGCACTGGAGGTGGAGTCCAAAGAGATTAAGATGAGAATTAACATTGGTGCTGAGGAGACAAAAGTACACCCTGACTTACCGTTCAAAGAGCGCAAATGAGGCAGGAGTAAGGGCTGTGAGTGGCGAAGGGATTCTTCTTATGTGTTGTAGAGAATGAGCGCTCAGTCTGGACACCTGGCACACACCTGACTCGAGTTCAAGCCCTGAATACGTATCCTCTCCTACCATGTGCTGCAGGTGGGACATGGGTATGTGTCGCACAGAGCCTGGGAGACAGCACTTCATGGGACTATGTCCACTCAGATTGAGTAGATTAAGACTCATTGACTTCCTCTCATAATAGTAAATTTTGTTGCATACACATAATTTATTCTTTACAAACTTTAGAGCTAGGAGAATTTTTTTTTTTTAAACATCAGAAGCTATTTTATCTGTGAAAAGGACAAATAGCCTTTGGTGAAATTATCAGTTTAATCTGTGAACCAAGTCATGAAAATGCAAGTGTTAGCACCTAAGTGCCTCGCTGGTGAACTCTCTCCATTGCCTGTTCAGTGTTCAGGGATACCTGTTGTGCCCAAAGCATTCTACAATGCTCAAAGAGCTAGTTCTGATGGAATTGAGGCTTTCTTTGTGTCTGAGGTAGTCTTCATGCCAGCTCTGTTTCAAAGCATATTATGTCTGAGGGGAACCTACCCAACTCTGATGTCTCTGTTTAGATTTGGCCCAGTTTTCCCTTAAAATATTTTTGTGTCTGGATCTAAGTTGGGTTGCTGCCCTAAAAATGGTATGCTGGTAGATAGACTACTCAGTATTGTTAAGATAAACCTTGTAAGCATTGAAATAATTGTGTTTCTGTTCAGAATCCATTAGCTTGAGGTTTTAGACTCATTTTTGAAGCCCCACAAGGGCCTAATACTGGGCCCATAAAAGAGGTAAGGAGGCTTTTGTTGTTTTGTATTTTGCTGTACTTTTATTTCTTTAAAAATTTGGGCAAAGATGGTCATGGTGGCACACACCTTTTAATTCTAGTACCTGGGAGGCAGAGGCAGGTGGGATGTCTTTGAGTTCAAAGCCAGCCTGGCCTGCAAGTTGAGTCCTAGGCCAACTAGAGCTACACAGTAAGACCTTGGGAAGGGGGGGGGGCAGGAAGGGAGAGAACAAGGGAATCTGTGGCTATTATGTAGAACTGAATAGTATTGTAAAACAAAACAAAACAAAACAAAACAAAAAACAAAGAAATTGGTCGAGAAGTTGTTGTTTGGTCTTTGCCAGTCATGCTGCTATGTTCTCCTCAAGGCAGCAGCTTCCTCGCCATCAGTTGTTGATTGGGGGTAAGTGGTGGGTGTGATCTCACGAGGCCAGGGGTCATGAGCAGGGTTTCAGTTTGGGTCCTCGCTTTTCCTCTGATGAGTGGAATTTGCTGCTGGCATTTTTCATGCTATCAAGGCTTCAGATTATCAGAAGCAAGACACAAGTGGAAAGAACCCAACCTTCCCAGGAAATGTAAAGTGCCTTTACCCCAAATAATTGCCCTCGTCACCCCAGGGAACCACATCTTATCAGACACTTGAACTGGAGACGAGTCTGCTGAGGACAGTCAGGCTTTACACAGTTGGTGTCCGTAAGAATCACTGAGCGATCTTATCACCTGACTTTTGGGTCCTTGTCCGCTGTACCTCAACTGGAACTACTTGAATGTCCGTTCTTCTGGAAAGGTGATGGTACAGGGAAGGCCATTCATCCGTCTTTTCATTGGGTAGATAACTCTTATTATTGAGTATGTGAAAGATCCAGGTTAGATGTCGACAGACATCAGCAGTGGAAAAAAGCTCATGAGACATTTATGTTGTACTTGAGAATGATGGTAATTAAAATAAGGAGTAGGCACTGTTGGGATTGAAATAGGAGTCCCTAAACAGGGCAGGGGTTGAGGACTTTGATTGACATAGAGCAGGGCACCACTATCTGACCATCTGGAGACCTTACCTTTGGTACTGTTGAGTTCCCTCTCCTGTCCCCAGGCTGGTGTTATCTATCACAGGAGGGATTAAAAAGACAGATTGCAGAGCTTTGGATGCAACAGTTGTCTGTGTCCCCTTCACCTTGTAGGTGATGAAATTGAGGCGCCGAGAAGTTGCCTGATTTGCTCTGGGTTTCACAGCTGGCTACACTACCCGGTTACAGGTAGTCAGTGTTCATTGTGAGGATTACCAGTGAGTGGAACAATGATAACCTTTGACTTGGTAGAGCCCCATACTTAGATGTTCCTGGTCTCCCATGTGGTCACCACTGGCATCCCCCAGGTTCTCCAGGCTCTACAAGTTACCTTCCATTCAGAAATTGGCAAAAGCTCTCCAGCTCTGATTCCACCCCCTAATCAACACAAGTGTCATCGTTTATTAGACTTCTCTTATCTCCTCTCTGCTAGCTACTGCCCTGGGCTTTTTCTGAGTGGCTTATGGCAGCTTCAAAATGCTAAATCTGCTCACATTGTTTTTTTTGTTTTTGTTTTTGACTGTGAGCACAGTTCCTTTTCCAAGCACTTTTAAGACCAACCAATGTAGTTAACAAAAACAGTAGCAAAGGTTTGAAGAGAGCACAAAGGAATTACTCTGAGAAGGGGAAATAAACCCATGTGTGAATTCTGGCTGGAGTTCCCTGGTGAAACCCACACAAGGAGGTCCCTTGTTATTAATTTTCTCTTTTAAACTTACACCAAGCTCAGTCCTACTACTCCAGTATGGAGACCAGTTAAATATGATGGCTTTTTACCATGTTCCTCCTACCTCAAGTTTTGACTGTTAGGTCTTCCTTGGGTTTAGAATGTTAAGAAACCTTCCTTTCTCCATAAAGACTCTTTATTATGAGTTAAAGATCACCATGGCCAAGTCCTTTAGAGCAGTTTCCTCTTTATAGTCTCATGTTTTCCATTTTAGATTTCAAGTTGGACTTTGTTTTTACATAATTAAAATGTTCCACATAAGAATACTGTGAATAATGTCTTTACTTTCAATTCAATTAAAAATAAACAACAACAACAACAACAAAAAGCTGGCTTCTTTGACATAACCTTCTCCCATATCTACTAATCAACCATCAGAATTTAAGTTCTTACTGGGCCAAATGTCCAAATGTCTCCTATGATGGTCAAGAGACGTTCCCTACTTTTTTACTGTAAGGGACTTTCCATTACCATCTTCAGATCTTGTTTCAAAACCAAATCTTTCCTGGAAGCTTGACTTCACTTCCACCTCATCAACACTTTATGCTTAACACTTAGGTCATTCATTTGAATGGTCTTTTGCTGTATTCCATCATTTGTGTGTGTTTCTCTCCCCATTAGAATGCCCTTAACAGGCACTTGAACTGTTCCTTCATTCACTGTTGCCCGTGTTTGTCCACATTGCTTCATTAGACAAGTCTATTTCTTGGCTGACAAAAGTCAGTGTTTATCCCCCACATATTGCCCAAGAGGTTATACTTAATATTTTGTCTTTTCTCAATCGATAATGTCCTTTGTTTGATCTTTAGGCTGATATGTTCAGGTTTTGTAACCGCTGCTTGTCGTCATGTAGACTTGAGTATGAAATTTAGAGACGAAGGTTCCTTTTGAGGGCATTAGATCTTGTTTGACATGAGAAAATGTGATCTTTGGATGTTATGAATTCTGTTATAAAAACTCAATGTGACGATTGTATATGGGATCACTGGAGGCTGAGCTAAAGACAGGTTTTTTTGTTTGTTTGTTTTTTGTTTTTTTGTTTTGCAGGAAGACTACCTGGCTTATGGAATGGTGAGGTGAGGGATGCTGAAGATTAGAAGAAGGTAACCGTAATTGGAGTCTGAAAGCCATGAGAGAGAGAGGTGGAGGCAAAGAGGTCTTGAAACTAAGTGGTCTCACTGAGAGCAGGAAGATAAACTAAGGGAGGGAAGTTGGGAAGATCTGGGCTACCATGTAGTCAAGCCCAGGCTGAAAACACTTGAATATGAGCAAAAGAGGATTGAGGGGATCAAGGAAAGAGGGCTGAATTTTTCAAGTGTTTAGCTGAACTTACTGGGTTACTCAAAAAAAAAAAAATTAGGGTAGTAAACATAAAATATGAACGTATCTAATACCTATTTTCATGGATTACCCTTATGACTAGCCTTACCCTATCTTTCTTTTAATATCTAACAACATGTGAAATTCATAAAAAGTTGGTGTCTCAGGCTTTGAATTCATGAGTATGCACAAAACAACTCCAGTGATGTCTTGGTACTTTTTGGTTACGTACCTAACTTAATTATCCTTTACTCAATGAGGGGAAAGGTATCTCTGATTTGATAAACTAATGAATGAACCCATAGGAGGAATCTAGAACCCATCTATCTAGTATCAAACCACATCTCTGGGTATGGAAACATGAATGGATCCACGTAGAGCTGACAGAATTGGCATTACAATGGACAGTGCTGGATGCCCTTGGAGTCAAACAACATGTCTCCCCGTCCAACCTTTTCTCATAGTTGTATGGTCTGGTCAAGTGACAAGGTGCTTTCCTGAGTCTCAGTTTTTCCCATCTGTTAAGTGAAGGTTAGTGATGATAGTATTTACCTTACAGAAGCATTGAGGATTTTGAATAAGCAAATACATGCAAAGCTTGTAGAGGAATGGTCAGGTACACAGGGCTGGGTAGGTTCCAGTTATTATTATGATTACATTTCCTGTCATCTGCCTTTGCTATAAATTTGTGTGTAAGGGTATTTAAGGTGGGGGTGAGGGCTGAAGATTTTCTTGTTAATCAGTTTGGCAAATATTAAAAGTTGGGTTTTCTCTGCCTGAAGATTTGTGTGTGTGCATATATACATATTATGTGCACATACATATGTCTATACTGGTTTTTCATCGTGTGCTTGTTAACTTCTATATTACGTAAGAGTCGATTGCATTTTCCTTTTCAATAATGCTGAAACTATATTCTTCTCGTGGGGCGGGTTCTTTCTCATCTTAATCAACAGGATGAGAATGTTACCCATACGTGGGAGCAATTTCAGTGAACATGTGAGCCCGTGCAGCTCCCTTTATATTAGGGCCAAAGGAACATTTTCATTTTCTCTTTGTTATGTTCCAGACACACGCCGAGCTGTATTGGGAATATCACTATGAAATAAAGGGGCTCTTGCAATTCAACCTCCTCCACACGGCTAATTAAACAGAAAGAGAGGCATGGACCAGACAAGAATGGAGCTCATAAATATTACACATTTTTATTAATAACATACAAACGAACTTAATTAAAACTGCATTTTCCATGAGTTACAGTCTCAGCAATGTGTTCCCTTGTCTGAAGGCCCCAGTGGGAGCGGACATGTCCTGGAATTTTAACACAAGGAGACTCCCCATTACCTTAACCCGCTCTTTGAAGTTATTTTTGCCACTTTTCACTTAAACCTCTCCAGTCTCATGGAGCCAAGAGTTTACATCTTCTGCTTAGCTGGTACCTAGGCATTACCATTTGCGCGCTGTCCCTCTGCTCCTTGGAACTCCAGGGGAGCCTGTGATCATGGTGACAAGTCTTGGCACTTTAAAGGTTTAAATCAGAGGCTGAGGAGAGAGAGCTCAGTCAGTGGTTCCCTCACAAGCCTGAAGACCTGAGGTGAATCCTCAGCTCCCACATAAAAATCCATGGTAGCATGGTAGGAATGTATCGGAAGTCTTAACATTGAGAGGTCAAGAGGAGGTCCCTGGAGCTTGGTGGCTAGCTAGTCTTCCTGTGGACTCCGGGTTCAGCGAGAGAGTCCTCTCTCAAAAACTGAGGCAGAGGGTAAAAGGAAAAGACATTTACTGTCAACCCCAGTTCCCCATGCACACGCATACATGTACATGGATGCAGGAGTACGAATGCAAGCACCCCGCCCTTCCCCCAAAGAATTCAAATCAAAACTCGTATGCTACAACAAGGATGCAGTTTGCTCCCTAGTGGTTCAAGTGTTGGAGGCTGGGTCCTCAGTGTAGCGATGACGAGTCCTACTGAGAAGTCCTTAGGCCACCTGGAGCTCTCAGGGGATCCTGTTCTTGTGAGAGCTGAGAGCATTGTCTTAACAATCTCTGGATCACTGTCCAGTTTCCTGTCTGGCAATGGGATGCCTCGCTCCTGCTCCTGTTTTCATGGGATGCTGTCTCCCAGGAGGGGGTCCTCATCAGGCCTGACGGTACCTGCACCATGCCCTCCTGCATCCAGAGCTGAGAGCTAAATCAACCCCTTCTCTTTCTAAGATTACCCAGTGTAGTCATTACTTTCCTGTTGCTATGATAAACAACCCCAACGAAAACAACTCTGGCAAGAAAGAATTTATTTGGACTCAGTGTTCCATAGGGATAAAGTCCCACATGAAGGGGAAGGCAGGGCAGCCGGAACAGGAAGCTGGGTGATTATATTTTCTTGAGAGAGAGACAGAGACAGAGAGGAGCGGGGAGGGTGGGGGGAGCAGAAAGGGAGGGGAGACAGAGAGAGACAGAGGACAGAGAAAGAGAGAGGGGAGAGAGACACATAGACAGAGAACATGAAATGGGGTAAGCTATAAAACCTCAAAACTAAGCTGGGCAGTTGTAGCATGAATCTTAAAGAGTCTGGTTAATAAAAACAAACCTGGAGCCAGGTATTGGGGTGAATGCTGGAAGATCAGAGAAACAGAACAAGCCATAGCTTCCTTACCTCACCAATTCCTCAGGTGATTCTGTTTCCTCAGACTGGATGCCTATCAGCTGAACTGCTGCTCAAAAGCCTAAAAGCTTAACTAGCCAAAAACTTCTAGTTTCTGGTCTTCACACCTTATATATCTTTCTGCTTTCTGCCATCACTTCTTGGGATTAAAGGCATGTGTCACCATGCCTGGCTGTTTCCAGTGTGGCCTTGAACTCACAGAGATCCAGATGGATTTTTGCCTCTGGAATGCTAGGATTAAAGGCGTGTGCTACCACTGCCTATTCTCATGGTTAATATTGTGGCTGTTCTATCTTTGACCCCAGATAAGTTTATTTGGGTGCACAATATTTCGGGGAACACAATACCACCTCATTTCCCCTTTTTTGTCTAAAATTTAAAAAAAGTTTACAACTAAAACAAGAAAAACTATCCAATAAGTATTTACAATATATACAGTCAAGAATTACATTAACAATGTCTAGTCCATTAACATTTGACAGATTCAGATAAAAAAGTCCATTATATATATTAACAATGGCCAGTTCAGTAACATTTGATAAACTCAGACAAAAATTTTATTACTTATCCTATTTAAAACAAGTAATTCCTTTTAAAAGTATTTTTTCTTTTCATAATAGATTTAGTAATCTACCTTTTGTCATTTTTATATCTTCCTCTTTTTCTTTTTAGTGTAGATTCAGTGATCTACCCATTTATCCTATTATTCTTTATCTTTTTTCTCAGAATAGATTCAGTGATCTACTTCATATCTATATTCTTTTCTCTTTTTTCTTTCTTTTTTAAATAAAACCTCTGAATCTAATCTCCATGGTCAGCTTTTTTCCTGACCATTAACAATTAATAACTTGTAACCAACCATTGTAAACAATGACAATATCCAAAACTCATTAAATGACCAAAAACCTCCCATCCCACCTCTTGGGAATGTGGGTGTCATTTTCTTAAAATTACTTCCCACTTTCTAGGGGTGAAGACATCTTTAAGGAATTCTGAAAAGAAAAATTTTGGGTTAATTGTCAAGTCCTGTATCATCTGTCCAGTCACTGCAAAATGAGAAAGTGCAGGGCTTGTTTTAAGTCCTTGTTTAAGTAGTCTGTCAGGCTCGATCATCTCAGCTAGCCATCTCAAAATTGTCCTGAGCAGTTTGTAGTCCAAAGTCAATCTTTCTGTGGTGTTAATCAGCTTAATGGCTTTACCATAGTCCATGTAGAATCATCGTTGTGGGGTGCCATCATTGTTTTGAAGATTTCAAAGTTGCTGTTAGGTGTGGTCATGGTTCCCTGCCACTTTTTTTTTTTTTTTTTTTTTTTTTTTTTTTTTTTTTTTTTGTGCCTCCTCTGTAGTTTGGGGCAATCACAGTCTGATAAATGTCTGTCTCTCGAAACCATGAACGTTCTTCTCTAGAAGAGAAAATCTTCACAGCAATTTTTCCCCACCATTTGTCTTGCCAAACTTTTCCAAACTGACCTTTGCCGATGCTTTCTTGTAACACGGTGGTCCTGGCAATTCTTCTCTGAACCAGCAGCAGTAAACCCTTCGTCCCAGGTAGCAGCATCACCGCAGTCACCAACATGATGAGAAGAAGCCAGCAACTTGGAGCAGCAGCCACTGCCTCCATGGTCCCACTGCTGTTTGTAACTTGGCGTGGCCGAAGCTTCTCCTTAGCAAACCTCCTAGGCCGGCCTCAAACTCAAAATCCTCCTGCCTCTGCCTCCTTCAGCAAATCCAACTGGCATGCACCACCACAACCAGCCGAGTGTAGCTTGGGCCTGAGCTGGGGTCCACAAGGCCCATAGGCAAGTAGCTTTTTGGAGAATTTGTACCACGAACGTTTAATGTTGTGGCTGTTCTGTCTCTGACCCCAGATAAGTTTATTAGGGTGCACAATAATTTGGGGAACACAATACCACCTCAGGGTAGCCTTCAGTAACTGGGTTCCTTAGCAAAATGCTGTCACTCATCTGTGTAGCTATAGGCATTGTGAGACCAAAATGAGCCATCTTAGAAATAAGACCAAAATGCTTTCACCCTAAAATTAAGGCCTAAGATTTCTCCTTTTGAGAACAGGCCAGAAGTTACTGAGACCAGTCAGTTCAGATTCCAGAAACCAGGAAGTGTAAAAATACAGTCACAAGGTAGTCAGGAGGTAATGGCTGCCGGACTATGGAATGTCCTCTCCCTGGCCCCCTAGGCAACTGCTTGACCATAGAATGTCCCAACCCTAGTTTCCATAGTGACTGTGTAATCACCAGATGCCCCCATCTGGGGGCAGCCAATGAAAAATGGTGGTGGGCAACTACTTCCTTAGAAGGAAAACTGAATTGTGATTTCTGGAATTCCTAGACACAAGCCAATCAGAATTGTACCTGTACTAGCACCCCTAAATGATGTAACCTTGTGACTTTTCCCTTTAAAAACTGAGCTTGCAGACAGGTGGGCGCTTCCTCCAGCCTCCACTGCGTTGGATGTATTGGACGAAGTCCCTGCCTAGGCTTGTATTGCTTTTGGATATCCAGAATTAAACCTTGCTTTTGCATTCCGGCATGCTCGTCTTTGGTGGTCTCTCTGGGGGTCACGATCTGGGCACAACATTTGGGGGCTCGTCCGGGATCCCCAGAGACCCCCCACCGGGACCCCTAAGAGCTCCGGAGGTCCATCTGCACCGATCGGTAAGAGCGCTCCGTTTTCTTGTCTTTGCTTTTCTTTTCTTATCTGAAGCCGGCGGTTGAATCTGACAGGCTCACCTTGGCGGACGCGCCTGTAAGGTGACGCTGGAGGAGTTGGAAGACGGTTCCAACCCCTCATCAGGACGCGGGGGTTCCCACGGGTCCCCCCGTCATAGGACTCCCAAGAGGGGTCCGTCTGTTAGGATGCCCGTGAGGGGTCCGTCTGTTTGGATCCATCTGGGGATCGGGAGACTCTGTTGAATTGTCCCTGTCCCATCTGTAGGTCTTTGGCATTATCGAGGCTCCCTCTCCGGACTCTTGTCTGCCTGGACCATCTGTAGGGCCCATGTTCTTCCTTTTTGTCTGCCTATCTTGTTCGTCAGTGTTATTTGTTATACCTTCATAAATGTATAAATGTGTGAGAACTGTGGCCACATGTGTGAGTGTTTTATGCCTGAGCTTGTGTATGCATTGGGACTTGTGGGTCGGATTGCCAGCTGAAGGGATGGAGACCCCTTCGGTGGTTGAACTGGCACAGACTAACCTAACATTGCTTCCTTGCTCTCTCTGACCAGAGCACAGGCAGCAGGCAGCAGAAAGCTTGCAGCTGCACAGCTGCTACTTCGGGGACCCAGGGCGCCGCTGAGAGGGCTAGGCGGCCCGTGAGCATCACGGGGCCTAGATGCAGCGGGTTCGGGCCCCAGCTCGCTCAAAAAGCTGTGGAGTAGAGGATTGGCTGCATGGGAACTAGGCATGGCTTTGTGCTAGAGCGGGCTGTGAGCACTGTGGGGCCCAGATATGGCCGGCAGGTTCTGGCTGGGCTCCTGTGTGGACATGGGGCAGAGCTGGCAGGAGCCAGCAGGAGCCTCAAGGAGCTCAGTGTGGGGGCTGGTGGAGAACTAACTGCCCCTCCAGGGTCACAGCTGAGGAGTGGCCTACAGGTCTGTGGGCCCAGCCAGGGCATGGAGTCACTTTCAGTCTGCCATTCTCGTGTACTTGAGGGTCTGAGGTTAACAGCAATCTTTTGTCTCCATGGTGCACACTTCCCCGTTCTCTTCCATGCTGTTGGGTGGGGCTCCCAAGACCTGCCCTGAGGCTAAAACCTGATCAAGGTCTGGCTCCAAGAATGGAATGTCACCAACAGTTTCTTGTCTGCGGTACAGTGCTGATGCAAAATGAGAGTTATTCTTGTTATGGTATATGCATGTATTTCTGTTCTTGTTTAAACTATTGTAACTTTACAATATATTCTAGAGTACTGAGGGAAATCACAAGAAAGACTTTGGTAAGAGTTTCTGTTTTGAAGGAAAAGAAAAGGTGGAATTTGTCTAGAGTAAATGTCTGAGGGATCAAAGTTATGGACTGAAGGTACATGGAAGGTTGTAGAAAGTCAGAGAGGATGTGATGTCAACTGTTAAGGTTTCTTATACCTGCAAATAAAAGTTGATTCCGGTTGGTTTTCATCTTAAGAATGGCTAATGATTCTGCAAACTGCTTATGTGTGTATGTATACAGGCATGTGACTTGAAAATGAAAGCAAGCTTTAACTGTATGTATGTATGTGTGTAACTTGGATCCAACTGTGTGTATGTGTGCAAGTAATTATTGTTTAGAAAAATGAGCTTTAAACAGCAACCACGTGGCTCCCTCCATCTTGGCTGGTGACCTCATGGGCAGCCATGTGGCTGGTAGCCATCTTTTACTAAGGTTATAAAGATCTACTTGGGTTAACACCTAATACTTACGTCTTTACCAAGTGTTCAACAACAAGTTTCTAGAGAATTTAAATAGATGGCAACATATGTTTAATAAATAAGGTATTTGATTAATATTAAAGCTGCACATCAATGCTTTTATTCACAGGAATATACCTTGCTCTGGCAGCCAAACTTTGCAACATAAAGGAATCATAAGAAACAGCTGAGGTTTGCAAATGTATGGCAGGACTAGAGTTCCAAAAAGAGTCTAGTTGCAGTGGTGGAAGACATTTGAGAGATCTCAGTCTTTTAAGAACAGTTTTTATAGTTAAAAACCAATGGCTTAAAAAATGTTTCTTTTTACCCAAGGTACGTTCAGGCTTAAGAATGTTGTATAATGATATTTTGTTTTGGTTTCTTTACTGTACCTGTATTTGATGCTAGAAGAGCTTCAACTTAAAAGCATTGTTTTTAGGCTACTTTTGTAGATTGTTAGAGAACATAAATAGTCAGTCATAAGTAATCAAGTTTTTTAATTGTAGTCAGGGTAAGTAAGTACTGATGTAAGTTTACTCATTTACTCAGTCTCTTGCATATGTTTTTAGGGTTGAGCTTGAAACAAGTAATTAGAAACAAAGTTTGTCTATTCAGATGTGCCTGGACAGCCCTCATACTTCAGAGATCTGCAGAATATGGCATTTAAATGTTGATCTAAAAGCTTACTATATCAGACAGGCTTCCAGATCCTAGCAGTGACCCAAGGTCTCCAAAGAAGATTACGTACGAGGCACCACAACGTCTCTGCCTGAAATATGACAACGCTGACCACAGGGCAAGATGCCCCAGTGAAACGCCTGCCGCCAGGACCCAGCCCAGACTGTGGATGAGCAGTAGGACACTGGAATTGATTACACCCTTTTGCCTGATCAAGGTCAGTCTTCCATGTCCCTATTCCACAGAAAAAAAATACTCTGCCTTATGGTCCTGATGGCGGAAGAAGATTTATGCTGTCCTGACTGGTGCCTCCAACGCCATGGAGACCTGGGTAGGGATTGGTCCCTGTAATTTATAGGATTGGAAGCTTCTTGGTCTACACTCAGATATAGTTTATCCTTCTCAGATCTCTGACAGTACTGATGGCCAGGCTGGCTCTAACTTTGTCAGCATGGCAGCATCAACCAGATCCTTCTGCAAGGCCATAGCTAGCTTGTTAGCTCACTTTTAGGAAAATGTTCTAAGATATAAAAGTTTAAGTAAGTCATAACGGTTCAGATATGAGTCCAAAATGAGATAAGTTTCAGATTACTCTCCTGTTCTATGGTTCAGAGCTTAACATTTAGGAGTCCTGATGAGCTGGTAGAGCAATGACTACTTACTGTTCAGTCACAAGCTCAATATTTTGGATTTGTTTTAGATGTCATATTTAAATGTAACTTGTTGGGACTCAAAGGTATGAGTCCACTTCTGCTGTTTTACAAGATACCCATTACCTGCTTTGTCTACAATATGGATTTCAGTACAGATTGGTAATACTAATGTATCTAAAACTTTTATGTCATTTTGTAAGTAGGCCTCAAAGGATCAAAAGAGCCATAAAAACTTAGACTCACTTCACAGAGGTCAAAAGGACCCCAGATAAGTATTCCCAAAGATGGTATTTTTCCTCTCTCCTGGTCTTGGGACTACTGCTTTTCCCATTACTAAGGGTATGGATCTAAGGGTTCCAAATAAGTTCATAAATTTTAACTTCTGTTCCTAGTTTAAATTTGTCTCAACAGATTTCTACTCAGCTGGCAGTCACCTCCAGGTTTCAGTCGCTGACTCCACTGCTCCAGACGACTGTGAGCTCCAGACTTGCTAAAAGCTGACATGGACCAGCCCAGCTAACATGGTTCTTCCCTGTCCCTATGGGGTCAGGCAGCTACATGCTTCTGACAAATGTCCCCTTGCCCAGTCTTTGACCAGCTTTTCAGCCTTTTGGGGCCCCCTGATATCGGCGCCCCAATGCCAGCTCGAAGCAGTTCCAGAAGAGAACGTCACCCATGATCCCTGTTCAGAAAAGGCTGAAATGCTGGGTCAAAAGAAAACTCCCTGGCATAGAGACAAGATGGCTAACTATACATGGCCATTATTAGAGAGGGATACTTAGGAACTAACTGTCCAAAACCCATGATTGGGTTCCATTAGGCACATGAGAAGGGGGAAATGTGAGACCAAAATGAGCCATCTTAGAAATAAGACCAAAATGCTTTCACCCTAAAATTAAGGCCTAAGATTTCTCCTTTTGAGAACAGGCCAGAAGTTACTGAGACCAGTCAGTTCAGATTCCAGAAACCAGGAAGTGTAAAAATACAGAGTCACAAGGTAGTCAGGAGGTAATGGCTGCCGGACTATGGAATGTCCTCTCCCTGGCCCCCTAGGCAACTGCTTGACCATAGAATGTCCCAACCCTAGTTTCCATAGTGACTGTAATCACCAGATGCCCCCATCTGGGGGCAGCCAATGAAAAATGGTGGTGGGCAACTACTTCCTTAGAAGGAAAACTGAATTGTGATTTCTGGAATTCCTAGACACAAGCCAATCAGAATTGTACCTGTACTAGCACCCCTAAATGATGTAACCTTGTGACTTTTCCCTTTAAAAACTGAGCTTGCAGACAGGTGGGCGCTTCCTCCAGCCTCCACTGCGTTGGATGTATTGGACGAAGTCCCTGCCTAGGCTTGTATTGCTTTTGGATATCCAGAATTAAACCTTGCTTTTGCATTCCGGCATGCTCGTCTTTGGTGGTCTCTCTGGGGGTCACGATCTGGGCACAACAGCATCAAGAATGTGTTCTCCAGCTGGAGAGATGGCTCAGTGGGAAAGAACGCTTGCTGTGTAATCATGACGTCCTGTGTTCAAATCCCAAGAATCCATGTAAAAAGCCAAGCATGGTTGTGGGAATACCTGCAACTCTAGCACTGGGGGGGGGGGGGGGGGTTAGAGACAGAGAACGGTCAGTGATTGAGCACTACACTGATTTATCCTACAGCCTAACCCCTCCCTGCCCCACATGCTCATACACCACACACATAGAGATCACACACACACACACACACACACACACACACACACACACATATATATAAAAATAGCACTCCTTTTTTTCTTACTGAGAATTAGAGTTTTACAATTTGTTGTTGAAAATACAAAAGGGAATATAAACTTGGAAGAACATTTAAAAGAAGAAATTTAAAGGAAGTGTCCTTGATATGAAATCCCATATTCTTTGGGCATTATCGCCCTGTTTGTCAAGCTTACATCTGTGGTCCACATTCCTTGATGATCATTTTGCTAATAGATTCAACAACCCCCATTCATTTTCATTCCTTTTGAGCACGTTAGCACATTACCTGCCTTTCTTGACTCTTTTGTAATGCAAAGGAACATTTCTTTGTCTCAGAGTTGTAGACTAACTGGCAAATTGGCTGGTGTGGTCCAGGCAGAGAGAGCGGGGTGTGTGTGTGACTGGGAAAAATGATGAAAGTGATTTGGAGCCTGTGTGGGCCAAGGGCTGAGTTCACAGCCGCTTTGAAATGAAGGTGGAGGAAAGGAATTGAGGCCCCTGAGCAAACCAAATCAAATTAGTTCAAAGAGAAGGAAATGACTTTCCAGATTAATAGGGATGAGGTGGCCTGAGCATGTTAAACAGTCGCCTCTTTGCAGCTGACCGTGTGTCATTTTCTCGAGGCTGTGGGCCCTGGGTGTATTTCTTAAAAGATGATTGCACAGCAGCACGTTCTTGCCCTGAGCTGGCTGGCATTTTCTGGTGAAAATTTAAAGCTATAGTGCTATGTCTCAGACTTCTAAGTTTAACTTATCCCTTGTCAAAAATAGAGAGCACAGCGTAGAGGTGGTACCCTGTCGCCCCAGACATACCTGGAAAATTGGATGTCCTGCTTCAGAGATTTTTAGAGCTCTTGGCTTTATGACATAGCTCTTATTTATTCCCCAGGCCAGCCTCCCAGGAGAGAGGGCTCAGAGGACTGTGCTGTCCTGAATTTATTTTGTGTCCTGTATTTTATCAGATTGCCGTGTGTTGGTCTATCTTCCTTTTGGTACAACTTTGAGATTCTTAGACTCACAACTCTCTGAAGAGAGACTTGTGTCTCATCCAGCCTGTGCTGGGGGAGCTTTTCTTGGACAGGGATTTGTGTGAAGTAGGCATTCGAAGTGTTTCAGGAATGAATGAGCAGCTGGACTTTATCAATGAGGCATGGGTTCATAGATTATGTCTGTCTTTTCTCACCTGTCCTCAATCTACTGCTTTATTTGGAAGTGGAATTTAAGTGGCAATAATTCAGTAAACACAAAGTTAAATAATTAAAAAAA
The DNA here is from genome assembly GCF_004664715.2 of Peromyscus leucopus. NCBI lineage: Eukaryota > Metazoa > Chordata > Mammalia > Rodentia > Cricetidae > Peromyscus > Peromyscus leucopus. Next base: position 18,559,366 of record NC_051078.1, on the reverse strand, counting down.
AAAACCTTAAAAATCCATATGCCATCATAATTAAAACACCCCCTCCCCCCCAAAAAAAAACCCAAACTGCACTGTGTCAGGAACGGTGACACACACCTGTCACCTCTGTTCTCAGAAGGTTGATGGTGTAAGATTACGGCTTCAAGGCCAGCGTCTGCTGTTAAACATCATCATCATCATCTACAACAACCTGTAAAAAGAATAAGAAAGAAAAGCAATGTTATATGTAAATTGGTCTTCCTGCTAGGATGTCTACTGCTGTCCTAAATGTTGAGTTTATCATTCAGCCCGGTGCTTTTATATTAGAAATAAATATGCCGGGTGTTATTATTGAAAGCATTGCTTTCATAAGGTAAGATTACAATTAGTTGCTTTCTATTTTTGCAACAGTAACCATTACTGATAGAGTGTGGCTCCAAAATTGAGCCGATGTAAGATTAAACAGGTTTGTCCAATTAAAATATATTCAAATCTACATAGGAATTCTCCCAGAGGGATGTAGTTCCTAGGGTGCCTGTGTGTCCTCCCTCTTCATGTGTGGCTGTCAGTGGCTGGAGACCTGTTGCCTCCTACAAGCATGGACCCATGGCCTGGGGGAGCACACACAAGTTCCTGGATGTCAGTGTTCTGTTCTTGTGGGTTTGTTCGCAGCATCAGCATCAGCATCAGCATCAGCATCAGCATCAGCAGCAGCAGCAGCAGCAGCAGCAGCAGCAGCAGCACCACGACCCCGAAGGCTCAAGCCCGTGAAAGGAAGGCTTGGCATGTCATAGGTGCTTCCTCCAGGTGAAGGGTGGGGTTTGCAATTTGTTCACACGGTGGTGGGGAGGGATGAGTCCTCTGAGAGCCCAACTGACTTTCCAGGAGAGGAAGCTCTGTCCTTGTTGCTCTTTCCTGGGGGGGCAGCTTTCTGACTGTTTCATACCTCCTTGTTGGTGAGTAGACCGAGCTTTTCTTTGCTTATCAAGGATGCGTATAAACGCAATTTCCCAAATACCCCCAAGATGAGCCAGCTCTTTAAGCTGTGTTTCACATTGTGTGTATGAGTCCCTCCTCCTCTTCCTCTTCTTCCTCCTCCTCTTCCTCTTCTCCCTTCTCCTCTCCTTCCTCCTTCTCTTCTCCCTCCTTCTCTTTCCCCTCTTCTCCCCCCTTTTCTCTTCCCCCTCCTCCTCTTCTCTCTCCTCCTCTCCTCCCTCCTCCACCCCCACCCCCATTCTGCCGAGACAAGGTCTCACTATGTAGCCTTGGCTAGCCTCAAACTCACAGTGGTCCTCCTGCCTCCCTGGCTTGGATGTACATGATTCAGTTCTCAAACACCGTGGTGTAGGAAGTGGGGTGTTCTGGCTATTATGTCAACAGCACTTACTGTAGACGACAGACTAATTTTATGCATGGGGCACATGTCTACTGAGCAGCACCTATATGCTACATGCTAACCACACAGCTTTGCATAGGGAGAGTCTTTGGCTGTAAGACCTTTATACCTCACCAAGGGACAAGGGATATCCAAGCGCAGCTAGTGCAATGATGGAGAAGTTTGCTTCATTTTGCTGAGTGTTTTTGGGAGGCACCTCCTTCCCCTCTGCTGTCTGAGTCTTGGGCGAGAGACACCTGTTAGTTATTGTAGCACTTTCTGACGGCGCATGTGTAGCTGAGTGTTGTCAGGCCTGATTGCTCTGCCTTTGAGTAGGGCTGGTTATGGAGCATTCTAGTTTCTAGTACAGTATGTCTGCATAGATCTGTGTAATTCTGCAGTCCAGAATAGGAAACTGAGGTGGTTTGTATGAGAATGGCCCCCTAGGCTCATAGGTTTGAATGCTTGGTCCTCAGTTGGTGGAACAGGTTGGAAAGATTTGGAGGCGTGACCGTGGGAGAAGGTGTGGCCTATTGGGAGGGGGCGTGGTCATGGTAGGAGGCGTGGCCATGGGAGGAGGCGTGGCCTCATGGGAGGAGGTGTGTCACTGGGGTGGGCTTTGATGTTTCGGAAGCCCCCCCGACATTCCCAGTTAGCCTTCTTTCTTTGCTTCCTGTTTGTAGATAAGATGTAAGCTCTCTGCCACGGCTCCAGTGCCATGCCTGCCCGCCTGCCTACAGCCATGCTCCCTGCCATGAGAGTTTGTACTCAACCCTCTAGAACAGGCAGCCCCAAATTAGATGCTTCCTTTTATAAATTGCCTTGGTCATGGTGTCTTATCACATCAATAAAAAGGTGTCCAAAACAGAAACATATTCATGCTACACATTGAAATTTGGTTTATTTTATTTTATTTTGAGACAGGTTCTCACTATGCAGTCTTGACTGGCCTGGAACTTGGTATGTATGCCAGGTTGGCCTCCAACTCACAGAAATTCCCCTCCTCTGCATCTGCCTCTAAATGCCGGGGTTGAAAGAATGCACTACCAAGTCAGGCACACCGAAGCTTTTAATAATCCCCTGGCTTTAGTACCTTGTGGGTCCTCAGGAACTTCTACCCTCTGTCTCAGCTGATGTGGAATGTGGGGAGGAACAAGTGTTCTTTCTGGACCTGGAACCTGGACACTAAGAAACAATTCAGTGCTGATGCCAGGGAAACTGATAAGGTCCAGTTTCAAGGCCTTTGGTTTTCAAGTTCAGCTGCAAAGGAAAGAGGTCAGCAGGGCTGAATCCCACCCCCTTCACAACACTGAGGATTGATATATCGAGTTTCCATGTAAAAACCTGAGCTTACAAAGCCTTCAAACTAAGGCTTTAGGCATAGGAATATATTGTACCATGATTCACAGTAATAATTAAACATATTACACACACACGTACATATAGACACACACATACTCACATACACATAACACGCATGCACACACATGCATATACACATGCACACACGTACATACACACAGGCTGTTGTTTTGTTTTGAGACAGGGTTTCTGTGGTGATATTTTGTTTGTGCTCTAGGAAATAATGCTTGCCTGAAGAGCAGAGGCTAGGGCTAGCCCGTAGTTAACCATAGAGGCCAGGCAATGGTGGTACACACCTTTAATCCCAGCACCTGGGAAGAGGAAACAGGAAGTGATATGGCTGGGCAGAGAGAGGAAGTGGGAAGGCATGTGGAGACAGGAGCTCAGTTCCTTTCAGTCTGAGAATTTCTAGAGGTAAGAAGTCTCTCTGGTGGCTGCTGCTCTGCTTCTCTGATCTTTCAGCTTTCACCCTGATATCTGACTCTGGGTTTTTATTATTCAGACCAATTAGACTTCACACTACAGGTTTTACTTTATAGGCCCAGAGCTCAAGGCAGCCTCCTGCTGTAGCCTCTTAAGTGCTGGAATTATAGTCATGAGCCACCATGCCTGACTGAATAATTACATTTCTAATTATACAAACTCACATGTTTTATATACAAGGGTACACTGCTCTTATACTCTGTAATGCATATTCAATTACATCCATTTCTATTTTATTCCACTGGAAACAAAAGTTTGGTGAAAGCACGCTGAATTGGTTCTGCATGATGTCAAGTCCGAACAGTTCTTCATGTGGCCATGCTCACTTTATTCACTTTCTCTAAGGGATGCTCCAGTGGTCAGCTCTTAGCTATCAATTACCTAACATTTTCCTGATGTTTCTCTTTGCCTTATGCTGTCATGTTCGCAGCTTAATGCATCCTTTTTATTTTAGAATGCGAATGAGTTAGGCTTAAGGTAATTATGAAATTACAGTTCCTTCTAGGAAGTATTTTTTACCATAGATATTCTTTGCAAGACTTTAAACAATGCCAAAATAATATATTACCTTCCAAAGTGGTAAACGTTACTAAATATGGCTCTTAAGGCTCATCTGATTATTTATTTACTTACTTATCTATCTATCTATCTATCTATCTATCTATCTATCTATCTATCTATCTATTTGACACTGAGATCTTTCTATGTGGCCCAACCTGTCATTGAGTGCACAGTCTTTCTGTTCTAGCCTCTAAATGCTGGGACTCCAGGTGTGTGTTCCCACACCCAGCACTGAGATTGCTCTTATGTCGTGCTATTACTGGACTGTTTTGTTCAGTGGGAGAGTGTCTTAGTTAGGGTTTCTATTGCTGGGTGAAACACCATGGCCAGAAAGCAAGTTGGGGAAGGAAAGGTTTATTTGGCTTACACTTCCATATCCCTGATCATCGTTGAAGGAAGTCAGAACAGGAACTTGAACAGGGCAGGATCCTAGAGGCAGGAGCTGATGCAGAGGCCATGGAGGGGTGCTGCTGACTGGCTTACTTCCAATGACTTACTCAGCCCGTTTTCCCATAGAACCCAAGACCACCATCCCAGAGATGATACTACCTACAATGGCCTGGGCTCTTCTCCACTGATCACTAATTAAGAAAATGCCTTACAGCTGAATCTTATGGAGGCATTTCCTAAATTGAGCCTCCCTCTTCTCCGATGACTCCAGCTTGTTTCAAGTTGACACAAGACTAGCCAGGACAGACTGTTTTCTGTCAAATCTTGGTAGCCAAAGGGACTGACAGAATTTTCAAGTTCATTGTACAATTCCTAGTCCACTGGCTTATACTTTTCCCACAGAAGTATGGTAGGGCTCCTATTTATTTGTGTGAACCAGCTCATCACCACTACCTCATTCTTGACAGTGTGCCTTCTAGAAAGGGTCAGTTTTGATGAGAATGGGGAGGGGAGTGTTTTGTTTTATGTTTGAGCTAGCACCTGTACAGTGTAGGTCTGGTAGGCAGAGAAAGGTGATGACTGGGCATCTTAGTGATGGTGGGCCAAGACGACTGTGGTGTCCTGAGGGCTAGGAGGTACTCTGCAAGGAAAGTAAGAATGGATTAAAAAAAAAAACTACCTATCTATCCATCTATCCATCTGTCCATCTGTCCACCCGTCCACCCACCCACCCATCGATCTAATCTATCTAATCTATCTATCTATCTATCTATCTATCTATCTATCTATTTATCTATCTATTCTCTCTCTCTCTCTTTCTCTCTCTCTCTCTGTATGTTATGTGTACACGTTCATGTGAGTATGTCATGCATGTATGAGTGATTGTGAGGAGGCCAGAGGTCAAGGTTGGGTGTATTCCTTGATTACTCTCCACCTTATCTTTTTTGAGACACGGGCTCTCCTTGAGCCTGGAGCTCATTAATTTGGCTAGACTGGCTGGCCAATGAACTCCAAGGATTAGCCTCTCTCTGCACTCTTCCCACTCAGTGCTGGATTACAGATGCATGCCACGCCCAAGTTTTTATGTGGGTACTGGATATCACAACTCAAGCATCCCTGCTCATTGAAGGTACCAACTTCATCTGCCTTTGGATAGCCTGTTCCTTCATCCCTTCCAGACCCAAGACTAGGAAGCTTACTTCAGGGAAATAGACACGGAGATGATAACCCATTTCTTAGCTTCATCTCTTAAAAGATGTCCATCTTTTAACCAAGATCATCTGCTGCGGAATGGGGAGAGGATTCTGTCTCCAAATGGAGGATGAAGACTAGGCATGCCCAGTAAAACTTGGCCTAGGTGCAAGCCTGGATGAGTCTTCCTTGTTTCCCATTTCCCTCTAGTCCCTGCTTGTTCACTTGAAGAGGTGGTGGAAACAGGCACACAGGAGCTGGCCACCTTGCCAGCTCTGCTTCCTCTTCCACATTCACGCTCTCCCTGGATGGCACTGCCCGAAAAACCACAAGAACGAAGATCTAATCAAGTCCGTGTTGGCTCCCTGCCTGCCACTAACTAGTCTGATTCAGTTTTTCCATTGTTGATAATAAAACACAAGTGAGCTTTCAATTCCTTGCCCGTGGGACCCAAAGCCAGCATCTGATGCATGCTCTCCATCTTGCCTTTTTGTGTTATGGAAAGGGCGTTTGCTAGCAAGGAGCAGCGCTGGCTGCTGGTCCAGGCTCTGCTTGCCACGTTCTGCCCATGTTTAACCTCCCCAAGCTATGTTTCAAATGGAGATCTTGACCCCTAATGTTGGCCAAGCTGGGCAGTTCTCTAATTTCATAAGGTTGAAAGCAAAAAGAGCTTGAATGAATCAGGGTTTTGTGCTACCATTCTAGAGGACTGAAGGGTTTCCAACATGGGGGAGGTGGAGGATAGGGCTCTTGGGAAGCCAAAAGGCAGGAATGAAAGGTTAAAGTTTTCTAATGACTGGGAGGGGAGAGACAGACAGACAGACAGACGCATGCACAGATGCACAAGCACACACGCGCTAGTGTGCACACGCAAACACACCCTCAGGAAGCTTGGGTTCTGTGCCTGGTGGTCCTCATCACCCGAGGTTGCTGACCCTTGCCAAATAACTTGAAGCTGAGACAACTGGTGTCTCGGCTAGAGCCAGCGTGGGCTGCTCTAACAGTCAGAGGGGCGCTCACACACTGGAGCGAGGTGGGAGCCGGGGCACTTCGCATGGGGAATATCAAGGATTCATAAATAACGTTTAAGGTCTTCTTGGGAATGGAGCTAGTGGTCAGAATTGTTGATTGAATGAGAAGGAACATAGTTAAAGCATGGTGTTTTACCTACCTGGATGATGAAGGCTTATGCTTTAGAGAGGTACCATTGTATTTCCCAAGTAAAGCCTTCTGTTTCCAATCTGTGCCTCCTAGGTCCCTTCTGAGGACACACGGAGCTGGAGCCCCATCCCTAGGAAAGGCTGGCCATTGTGCAAAGTGGGCATGGCCTGGGGCAAGCTATATGGTCCCAGGCTTTGAGTCCTGTCTATGGTAGGGTGAATACCAGGGCAGGCTCAGGCAGGGCACTGAGAGCCCTTCAGGTGGGAATCACCCTATGGCAGCAGCATCAAGGCCATAGCAAGCTAGAATTTACTAGCCAGAGGCCCGAACACGCTAGCAGAGGCCACTTGAGTGATATGCTCTCAATGCTTCTTAAGGCCCAGGTCTGTGCCCATTTTCTTGCCAAAGGCCCACAGATTGCAGTCTCCTCTACAGACAGGCAGGGAGCAGGGTACTGCCCCTTGCCTCCAGCAGTCATGCCTCCTAAAAATGGGAACTGGCGTTGGGCTCCTGGGCCAAGTTCTTCCTCCACACTTCCACAGTGGCTGTCAGTCATGGAAAGAGGAGCCCACCTAAAAATAACCGCCAGCTGGGCCTGCGAGGTTCAGTGGGGTGCATCGCAGCATGGAGGAAGTCTGAAGTCGGCCTCTGTGGTTCTGGAAGCTCAGCTGCCGCACGGTTGCCGAAGCGCCCTTCAACTCACATTATTCTTAGTGTTTCTCAGGGCAGCTTTTGCAAGCTCTCACTGCCTGTGAGTTATTGAGGTCACCCAAGGATAGCCGCTCTAGGGAAAGCAGAAAGAATGAAGTATACCATGGTGCACTTGCTCCTGATTTTTTTTTATTGTCCTCGTTTCCCTCAGTCTTCCCATGTTTCTAGCACCCCACCCCACCCCCGGACCCACACAGCCACATAAGCTACCTCAGCTTCCAGTTATCTTCTTAGAAGGTCGGGGACGGATAGGCTTCCTTGAGCCTGCCTTTCCTCAGGGCCCCCTTTCTGAAACACCACGTCCTCTTCTTTGTCAAGACTGATGAATTTATCCTTCAGAGAAGGAAGCTAATTTGATAAATGAATTCATAATAAAGTATGGGGAAGGCTGGCTTATAATTGCCTGTCACACGGACTATGCTTTACGTGTTTGTGTGGGGGTGTGTGCACCTTGTGTGCAGAGGTCAGAGAAGGTTGTCTGGTGTTCTTCTCCATCACTAGCCATATACTCCCTTGAGACAGGGTCTCTCCTTGGACCTAGAGCCAGGCTAGTGGCCAGCAAGCCTCTGCTCTCCAGCTTCCCAGCCCTGGCCAGGCCTGGCTTTTCACATGGGTGCTGGGGATTTAGGCCCAAGTCCTCATGCTTGAATAGTTAAATGGTCCTCCTACCCTTCACTCGTCTTCCCAGCACCATGGCTACACTTTTATTTTGATAAAACATAATATTTATAATAAGAATCATTTTAAAGCCCGGTACCTAAAGGACATCTGCACTGTGGTCAAAACCAATCCCTGGAATGTTTTCATCTTACAGCACTGAAACTCTATATTCGTTAGACAGTAACTTCTCATGTCTTCCTTCTCCGAAATCAGTGGATCTGCCATTTTGCTTTCTGTATCTACAAGCTGCTCACTTTAGATAGCTCATCCAAATAGAATACAGTGCTTATTCTCTTTTATCTGGTTATTTTAGCTAATGTAATGCCTTCAGAGTTCAAACAAATTGTACCATACGATAGGATGTCTTTCCTTTTCAAGGTAGCATACCATTTCATTGGATGGCTATAGCATATTTTGTGTTCAACTGTTGCTTTCACTCCTTGCCTAGTGTGGGGAGTGCTGTGCTGAATATGGGTGTCAGAATACTGCGTCTCTTTGAGATTCTTTCAATTACTTTTGAATATATATTCAGAAATGGAATTGCTGGATTATATGGCAGTTCTGTATCAATATTTCTGTAGACCGCTACACCATTTCCCATAGTAGGTAAGGTATCTTATTTTAACACAGATATTTACATTACAATTCATAACAGTGGCAAAACCACAGTTCTGAAGTAGCCACAAAAATAATTTTATGGTTGGGGTCCCCACAACACGGGGAACTGTATTAAAGGGTCGCAGCATTAGGAAGGTTGAGAAGCCCTGCCCTCAACAGTGAACAAGCATTACAGTTTCTTTACTCTTTGCCAGCACTAGCCATTTTCTTTCTTGGTTTCGTCTTGTTAGAAGCCATTCTCGGGGTGTGAGAGGATGATCGCTTTTAGCATGTTTTCACAAGTCCTAAAGGAAGTGGGCAGCGTTGACTTCAGGTTGACACAGGCTGAAATGAGTATCAGGTATTTGGTTAGAACAGTCTTGTGACGTCTTTCAATCAATGGATAAACCCCATAGAATAATACCTCACCTGGGGGACAATTGAATCGGTTGCTCTTGAGGGCAGAGTCATGGCTACCTTCTCTCTAGCCTACTCTCGGGCTAAGATGAGTCAAATTTATGATACAGGACTTTGCACACTTCAGGTTTATTTCTCACGGCGCTGTCTCTGGATCATGGGCTTGCTTATGCCTCAAATTTTAATTTTCTCTCCTGAGCATGTTGTTTGTGTTTTTTTTTTTGGTTTTTCGAGACAGGGTTTCTCTGTGTAGCTTTGCACCTTTCCTGGAACTCACTTGGTAGCCCAGGCTGGCCTCGAACTCACAGAGATCTGCCTGGCTCTGCCTCCCGAGTGCTGGGATTAAAGGCGTGCGCCACCACCGCCGCCGCCGCCGCCGCCGCCGCCGCCGCCGCCGCCGCCGCCGCCGCCGCCGCCACCACCACCACCCGGCTGTTTGTGTTTTTTTACTCTCACGGATGCAGACACGGAGCTTGCCTGTTTCCCCTTCATTTCCCAGAGGGAAATGTTGGCTCCAAGTTTTTATACTGTGCAACATGGAGTCTTAGCACTGCCTTTTCAAAAGTTCTATGGGCTGTTCTTCCCCAGAGTGTCCGTTTTCCTTGCTTCTGGGTCTCTCTACAGCTAAATTCACCATCTACTCTTTCTCCCCCAACGCCGTTCCTTTATCTTTCTACCTCGGCCTTCTCTCTCTGTGTCTCTCTCTCCCCTTCCTCTCCCTTCCCCTCCTCCCTTCTTCTCCCCCTCTCTGCCTCTTTCTGTCTCCTTTTTCTCTCTCCTTGTGTCTATGCACAGGAAGGTGAGAGACCCACCTCTCCTGCCATCCACAGGAAAACTGTCCTCCTCCTCTGAGACTATGTGTCTTGTTGGTCTAGAGCTCACTAATCAGGCCAGACCTGTAGGCCAGGGAGCCCCAGTGATCTTTTGTTTCTGCCTCCCCAGTCCTGGGTTTACAAGCACGTGCTGCCACACCTCACACTTCTATATGGATGCTGGGGGTCAAACGCAAGTTTTCAGGCTTGCAAAATGCAAGGGCTTTACAGGTGGAATCACCTCTGTCTTTTCTAACTCCTATTTTCCCAACTCTCCATGCCCGATCATCTAGAACAGTGGGTTTCAACCTGTGGGTCACGACCCCCTTGGAAAACTATCTCCAAAAAATATTTACATTACGATGTATAACGATCACCAAAGTACAGTTATGAAGGAGGGATGAAAATAAGTTTATGTTTGGGGGTCACCACGCCACGAGGGACTGGCAACATTAGGAAGGTTGAGAACCGGTACTCTAGAACCACGTTGGACTGATGGGGTCTTGGCCCCAGGTTCACGCCTCTTGTTTCTCCCCCAACATCTGGTATTGACTTCCCCTCCCCTTGAGGGCGCCAGCAGAAACCAGAAGACCTGGCCCAAACTTCTCTCTACTTGTAATGGTTTCCAGGAGCCTGGCCTTCCGAATTCAGTCCCTCCCCCCGCCCCCCCCCCATATTTCACAATACCCCAAATGCCATAGTCTGTCATTATTGTGTACCCAAATCAAACTCCACCATCATCCCCCCCCCCACAGATCCAAATCCCAAGATATTTATCTAAATGTCATACTTATTACCAATCCCCAAGATCAAAAGATGGGTAGAGATCTTGGGTTTTCCTTTAGGCAGTCAGCCCTGCTTCCCTAGGAAGGTCAGGGTTGGAAGGTACACGTGTGCTTCTGCAGATGCCCTGGAGATGCCAGGCTAGTGTTGCCCGCAACCATCTGATACATGCCTTAGGGGCATCTTGGAGTGGTTGAACGTTGAAGGAGCTAGGGTTCGGACAAATGTATTCCCTTTGTTTTCTCTGTGCAGTTAAAAGCAGCACTAGCTGGAGGCAGAGTTAAAAGCTCCTGCTGTTACGTGGCTCCGCTAACTTCAAGGACACTTCACCCTACCCCCAGGGGCCATACTTCCTGTGTCCCCACACTGCCGGCTTTCCAACTTGAACAACTGTTTTGTGCCTTGCTCCCTTACTGTGGTTGCTGTTTGTGGCACGTCTGAAAGGCATGTAAAACCCCGAAGTGCTCAGCTGTGATAATACACCCCTTGACCCCACCTACATGATTGAGACCTCTGCTGCCTCTCTCCAGACAGATGTCTGAGCGGGGAACCTGGCCTGAGCACCAACGTTGTCATAGAAGTCCCTGGGAGTTACTTCCTCTGACTATATATGGAAGGCTGGAAGTAGTCATATGAAACTGATCCTGTAATCCTTCTCTTCCTAACAGCCCAGCAGTGGAATTCTGTGGGCTGGAGAAATTCAGGCAGCTGCCCGATGAACTTTAAGCACCACGATGGCAGACACCAGCCATCCCTCTCAGTCTTGCTGGCCTTGGGATGGTGATAATGACACATTCAGAGCAGCTGGAGATCTCTGTGGAGCCAGCCTGCAGAGGGGACCATGAGGAAGAGAATGCAGACGAAATAGGAAAAGGTAAAAGAATTCGGTTACAAAAGCTACAGAAAATATTGAGGTCAAATACGATATGGGTTAACAGAAGTTATTGTAGCTATCTTGTCTACCTCAAAAGGAGCTGTAGAGAGAGCAATGGGCACAAACATCATCTTGTTCTTTATCAACAGACTTGCGGGTTTGGAAATGCATCCTACCAGTCCTCCATGTGACATATCTTTTGCTTTGTTTTTGTTTTTGTTTTGTTTTGTTTTTGTTTGTTTTTCAAGACAGGGTTTCTCTGTGTAGCTTTGCGCCTTTCCTGGAACTCACTTTGGAGACCAGGCTGGCCTCGAACTCACAGAGATCCGCCTGACTCTGCCTCCTGAGTGCTGGGATTAAAGGCATGCGCCACCACCGCCTGGCGATGTGACATATCTTGTCTTCCTGGATTCCTCATGTTCCACTCTACACTGGCCTCTGGACTGCTCTTTCCAGTCTTTCAGATGCCAGCCTGTAATTTCTCTTCTGAAATTTTCTCTGTCCCCTGACACTAACCAGCCCACACAGGCAACTTGTTACTGAGTGGAGCATTGTCTCTGTCCTTACTGAAAATTTCTGTTATAGCAAGACTAGGGACTACGTTTAGTTCATTAGAGTGGTCACAATACCTAGCAATGCACATTGTAGGAAGTAGCCAATGAATATTTGTGAAGGAGTAGATATATAAAATAGTATAAAGTAACTGTTTTATATCTATCTTAGCCTAAGACCAAATTATGTATTGGTCAAAGTGCTTCATTGGAGATAGGGATTCAATTCATTCAGTAAAGTGTTTGTATTGCAAGCTCCAGGGGCTGAGTATCCAGAAACCTATGTAAAAAAGTGGGGTGTTCAGGGATTAGTGAAGTTATGGATCTTGAAGGAACCTACAAATGCCACTTTACTGAACCAGCAGAATCCCTTAACTACATCCTAAGTATTTGTCCTTATACCCACAGGTAAGTATAATGGATACTGTACAAAACAACTTCTGCACCCAAGACTCAAGGAACATTGCAGAAGAGGAGACAGAAAGATTGTAAGAGCCGGAGGATCAGGGAATGGCTGTGAGATTGTGCCCTCAGTCACACCAGAAGCATCACCCATAAAGTTACACAAACATGTCTGTCTAAATATGGGCTGAACAAGGACAATAATATACTATGCCAGAGTGGATGGGGCAAAGACCATGAGGCCTCAACCCTACATAAGAACTAGAGGTGACTAAGGAACACTGAGAATGGGAGAAATAATCCTCCTCAGGGAAGAGCACACCAATTGATTATCCGAAACTGAATGGTTAGCCCTGAAAACATGTACATATGAGTAACATTCTACAGACTGAGCAGGTTGTATTTATGTATTTAGGAATCTCTCTCTCTCTCTCTCTCTCTACATACACACACACACATATATGTAACAATTAATGAAAAAAGAGGCCATGGATTTGAAAGACAGCAAAGAGGGTGTATAGAAGGATTTGGAGTGAGGAAAGGGGAGAAACAGATAACTAATCATAAATAGAGCTAGTGTGGTGGTGTGTGCTTGTGGTCCCAGCTTTGGGAAGGTCAAGGCAGGTGTAGCCCTTTGGTAGCCTCAGCTTGTTGGTGAGCTCCAGGTAGGTGAGAGATCATGTCTCAAAAAAGCAAGGTGAAGTGCTCTTGAGGAATGACATCTGAGGTTGTCTCTGGCCTTCACACACACACAGGCACATGTAGACACATAGACACACACACACACACACACACACACACACACACACACACACACACACACATTCCTTATTGAACATGTTCTAAGAAGAGAGTCTAGGTTAGAGTTTCCTAATCATATGCTAGGGCTAATTACAGCTGTGGAGAAATGCATTGTGAGGGATTGAGTTTGTGGAATAGCTTCCTGGTTAAACTTTAGTGTGTTTTTGGATGCTCTAGACCTGATTTTTTAATAGTGCATAATATATATATATATATATATATATATATATATATATATATATAAAGGCTGGCATCATACAATGAATATCTATTTAAATGGAAGAGGGATTCTTAGAAGTGAGGTCTGGATGCACTGTGGAGAGTCTATGCACTCCTGTATGAATGAGTAATGTTGACATGAGCATGGCCATCTCAAGGATGCTGGCACCTCAGACCCATGGAAATGGCACAGTATGTGTAGAAAGTATCAATCACAGCTTCCTCCCTGATGCTGAAGCCAGAGAATGCTCCCCTATAGAGATCAGCTAGCCTATCCCCTCCTTCAGCGGTAATATTAAAGAGTCTGTTTCCAGTCTGTTGCTGGTACACCTCCATCAAAACACACGACCCACCCGATCCCAGCTTTTCTGTTTAAGTGTCTATTATTTCTTCCTTCCCCTTTGCCCAAGTCAGGTCAGTCCCATAGCCTTGAAGGTCATGACACTTTTCAGAACCCTTCCCCTTACTCTAAAATGCTTATTCTGCAATGACTAATTTTGGACTTGATAGAGATACCACAACATCTTCATTCTACTACTACCAGAGTAACATGGGTAAGGGGAATCATAACAGGAAATTGTGGAATTTTGAACCATTGTTTAATTTTTTATAGATAATGATAACTTTTGGTTTTTAATTTCTTTGTTTTAGAGCAGTAGTTCTCAACCTTCCTAATGCTGCGACCCTTTAAAACAATTCCTCATGTTGTGGTGACCTCCAACCACAAAATTATTTTTGTTGCTACTTTATAACTGCAATTTTGCTACTGTTATGAGTCTTAGTGTAAATATCTGTGATTTCTGGTGGTCTTAAGCAGCCCTGTGAAGGGTTCATTTGACCCCAAAGGGAGCATGGCTCACAGGCTGAGGACCAGTGTTTCAGAGACCAGGCTGGTTCTCACACTCACTGTGTAACCTAGGCTAGCCTTGACTTCATTGAAATCCACTGCCTCAGTTTCCTGAGCACTAGAAGTACAGTTAATTTTTTTACTTCTGTGAATTATTCAGACACATGGAAAGGATGGAATGATATTTTGTTTGAACTTGAATAAACCTTTGTATTCACGTAATGTTTTTCCTCATCCAGAACATGTTTTCCTTTTTTGATGTTTGACAAAATTATCAGAAAATACTATTTTATCTGATAAAAACATGATTTCTGAGATGGTTCCCAGGATTTTTAACATTTTGTGAAATGGTTCAAAATTAGATTGCAGTTAAATACGGCCTCTCAAAATTATATTCCATGATTACATAGATCAGGATTAGAAAATGAAACTCATGCATCCCAGAATCTCCATAGTGAAGCCACAGCAAATGTTTTATTTTTAAAAATCTTTCATCATGTGAACATATTTATTTTTAAAAAGCAGGTGATCTTTAAAAAAAGGTTAATCTTGACCAATTAGAAATTCACATTATAACTTATCCCATCGATTTTTTGGAACTCAGATACTGAGCGTGTCCCAGCATTTCTTTCTTCCATCCCAATTTGAAAAGAAAAATTTGTTTTATCTTATTAAGACAAGGTCTCACTATGTAGCCCTGGCTGGTTTGGAACTAGGCTGGCCTTGAACTCACAAAGATCTGCCTGCCTCTGCTTCCCAAGTGGTTGGATCAAAAGGTATTTAGTGCTACACCCTGTCCATTTTATTCTTTAGTTATGTGTTTTTGTGTTTGTCTATGTGTGTGTGAGTATATGCATGTGAGTGGAGGCCAGAAGAGGGCATTGGCTCGCCGGGAACTAGAGTTACAGTCAGTGTGGGTCTCGGGAACTGAACTCTGGTCCTCTGGAAGCAAGCACCCTTAACTGCTGAGCTACATCTCTGGCCACCTTCTCATCTTCTTAATAGATTTTATAAGGAAGATACTAAATTTATTCTTTCATTTATATATTTGATTCATGGTGGTACATCTGAGTCATGCCCAGACCTGTTGTAAGTTCCGAGAGAGTCATTTGAGTTGGCTGTGGATGTACCCATACACTGTCTAGCTGACTCTCCCCCTGCCCGAGTTATGACCCTTTGAAGACAGCACACGGAACTGAATTGTAGAATTGTTCTCCATCTTTAGTGTGGTGACTGGGGTGACGCCCTTAAAGAGATTGCTCTAAAGTTTATGTGTGATGACACAGTTAACACATTTGTGACAGTTGATGGCTTATAATAAAGAACACACACACACACACACAAAAAAAAACAAATTGAAGGAATCCGATCTGTCTGGCCACCTAACCGCCCACTGTCCGCACTCTGTGGTTGATGACCGAGTCTCCCTGTGGATAAGTGTCTAGCAGGAAGAATGATGGCGCTAAGATCTCTTGATTCTTCTTTTCTCTGTGGTGATTTGAATGAGAAGGGCCCCCATAAACTTATGCATCTGAGGATTAGGAGGCGTGGCCTCGTGGGAGGAGTTGTGTCACTGGGGGTGACCACCTTTGTCGTCTCAAATGCCCATGCCAGTCTAGTTGGCTCTCTTTCTCTCTCTCTGTCTCTCTGTCTCTGTCTCTGTCTCTCTCTCTCTCTCTCTCTCTCTCTCTCGTCAGATCTAGTACTACACCTGCTGCCATGCTCCCCGCCATGGTGGTCATGGACTCACCCTCTGAAACTTGAAGCAGGCCGGCAGTTCAGTGGCTTCCTTTTGAGTTGCTTTGGTCATGGTGTTTTTATCGCAGCAGTAGAAAGACACCCTCTCGCCGAAATTTGTGCGGCAGCGGCTGCCAGAGAGGCTGTGGGTGGGAGGGCACAGCACAGGCAGTATCATGGAGCATAGGTCAAATACAGCGTAAATGGTGGCAGCATTCACAAAACTGTTGCCGGAGAAGTCCCGGCAGTGTGAGAAATTTCAAAAGCCTGCTTCACTGAGTGTTTTTTTTTTTTTTTATTCCAAGTGAGAATAGTTGATTTTTTTTAAAAAGATGTCATGATGGCTGATGGTTTTTGTATGGCACGACTTATTTGGGTTGAGTCCACCATAAATAAGCTCTGCACAAACCGCTCCTTGGCTGTTTATTGATTGGATGTAAATCACATCCAATCCCTACTGACTCAGGAGACATGCATGGGCTGTGAGGCCTGTTCACTCTGACAAGAGTTTTTAAGAGTACCACAGGAGCCTCTTCGGGAAGCTGAGAGAACATCACCCTGATTATCTTTCGTCCAGGAAAAATATGGAAAACCTGTGCAAAAGTATCAGATTCTCAATGTTTTCCCGTGTGCGAGATCCTGGCACACTGGGCACATATAAGCACATACAAGCGCATAAATCTTGTAGAATCCCATGGACCCCAAGACTTTTTAAGCCACAGTTAGGACAGAAGACAGCAAGTCGCCTGCTCTCAGTGGGCTGAGCAATTGAGATTCTGTTTGTGTTGGTCTCTCCTCACACCTTCAAGGTGATTAAAGGAATCTGAAGTACCCTGTGGCATGCTTCGAGATTGGCCTGTTACTGCCCGAGAAGCTGCACACCTCTTTGAATGCCTCGGTGACAGATTTGAAGAACACAAACATCCCCAGCTAAGCAGCCTATGGCCTTCTGTGAAGCATCTTCCACTTTCTGGAGAGAAGGAGGAGGAGGAAACACAGGCCGGGCTGATGAGGAGGGCAAGCTGAAATTCTGTTTTGCATGAGGACCCATTTGATTAATGATGATATTAATCTTTGGATTTGAGTGAAGGTTGTTTTTTTTTTTTTTTTTTTTTTTTTTTTTTTTTTTTTAAAATTGTTCTATCGTTATAAAGATGGTTGTCCTGTGCTTTTTTAAAGAGTTATGGTGTGGTGTGGTGAAGTGAATCTCAGTGGAGTTGACTTTGCCGGGAAGGGGGGTATCCAGGCCAAGGATGCTGTGGACCATCCTCCAATGCACAGGACAGCCCTGGGATGGTTTATATCGTCTGTTAAATTGATGGGGTTTGGAATCATCTAGGAGACACACTCGAGGACTTGTCTGCGAGGGGTTTCCTAGGTTAGTTTTATTGAATGGAAGACCCCGCCATCATTGTGAATGGGGCCTTTCTAAGAGCTGGGGCCCAGAATGAGAAAAGGATCGGAAAGTGACGTGAGCCAGTTCTTACCACTCTCTGCTTCTTGACGGTGCACACAGTGTACCCAGCTGTCTCATGCTCCTGTCCCCATGTCCGCCGAGGGGGCTTTCAAATGGTAAGTCAAAACAAACCTTTTTCTTCCTTGCTTTTCTCAGCTATTTGTCATAACAATGAGAAAAAGTAACTCATCTAGTCCCCGACAACCAAGAATTATCTGGTGGAAAATCCTAGTAAAGCCAGATTGAGGAAGCCCATAGCAGCAGTTCTCAATGTGTGGGTCGAGACCCCTATGGGGTTGAATGACCTTTTCACAGGAGTCACATAGCAGATACCCTGCATATCAGATATTTACATTACGATTCACAACAGTGGCAAGGTTACAGCTATGAAGTAGCAACAAAATAAGCTTATGGGTGGGTGGTGGTTGGGGGGAGGGTGGTCAGCACACCATGAGGAACTGTGTTAAAGGGTCCCAGCATTAGGAAGATTGAGAACCGCTGGCCTATAGGGTTTCAGGTCATGGAGCTGGATCAACTGGGTTTCATTTAATAATAGCGATGTCTAGCAAATTTCTGGGGTTGAGGGGATTGTCTGTGTATATGTGTATATGAGTATGTGTGAGTGTGGTGTATGCTGTGTGTGTGTGCCTGTGTACAGGTGGAGGCACATTATGCTACCACTCTCTACCTTATTCCCTTGAGACAGAGTCTCTCACTAAACCTGAAGTTAGCTTTGTGGCTAATAAGCTTTGGTGACCCTTCTGTCCCTGGTGCTGGGATGATGTTCATGTGACCACTTTAGACTTCTTACAGAGATGCTGGGATCCGAACTCAGGTCTTCATGCTAGTGTAGCAAGCCCACAAACCCTCACCTCCAGAAACTTGCTAAACATGATCACTGCTCCTTCTGTCAAGCTCTTATTTAGCAAGTTTTGTGCTCTCTGTTTTTTCTTCAATCCTCCGTCTATAAAGCGCGGTGGTAACAATACTTTCCTTATAGGATTTCATTACAGTTACATCACCAATCCATAGAAAGTCCCAAGAGCAGTGTCCAGAGTACTAGTTATTTCTATGCCAAACAACGTGAGGCTTGTATCTGAGAATAACTGGATCACTGGAAGTCATTCTTTCAGAGTGGCTCTTGACTCAAAACCACCATGGCAATAATCCATCAGTAGGACCTGTGAGATATTGGGGTCCACACGACAGTGGGTGAACTGGGTGACATCGTCATTACTCTCAGCTAGGTTCTTGCTGAAAACTGTATGCTAGGCTGTAGGAAGGGAAGAAGTGACCGTGTATGGTCCTGGCGTATCACATGTGCTTAGAGGCTGCTGGGACGGGCTAGGGATTGCTTTTGCAAGATTCCTTGAAGATCAAACATTTGGAATTCCCGAGGTGGAGCTGTGAGATGGGAGCAATGGATGAGTACGTGAAAATGCACTTGAAGATTCCCCCTGGCTTGGGAGGGCTGCTGGTAGCTTCAAGGCTTAGAAGCCCTTGACCTTTAAGACAACAAAGATAAAATCTGAAAGGCCAGAGTCTAATGAGGGACCTTGACAATGAAAGGTGGTGGTATTTGCAGTCAGACCAACAAATTATCATATGATTTATTCTCCAATTAATTGTAGAGTTACAGTGGCCAAAAGGGGGGGAGGGGCTCCCTTAAGTGCAATGTGACAAATTATAGGTATTCAGTGGGGAAATGGTGCCTAAATGGGCTGAATTGACCTAAACTGAGTACGATGCCCAGAATTATATTTAATCGAATGGTTTTCAGATTCTCATAGTCTGAAAATGTCTTCACTAAGCTCTGCTAAATGGTCCTTGACCTTGAGACTCTTAGCTTATGCTGTGGGTAATTTCAGCAGCCCTGGGACCCACTCTGGCTTTTTTTTTATTCCTAGATTCTTTCTCTCGGAATGAAAGTTTTAATTAAAAAGACATGGAGCATTAGAGGCTGCGACACTCAGGCAGATGATTCCACAAGCCCTCAAGAGACGAGCTTTGAAGTCTCAGCCTTAGGTCAGCCTGTGGTAAGTGCCTGTCTACTGCAAATATTTGTGCATGCAGCGGAGAATGTGTACATCATACCCGAGATGCCATATGCCTTCAGGACGGGGCCCTCACACTGGACATGCCCTTCAGATCTTAAAGTATAGGTCATCTTAGTTCTGGACAGTCTCATTAGGAAAGTGAAAGAGGTCATGGAGAAAAAAGTAAGTAATAATAATAACTCACTTTTCTGAATGCCTACCATATGCACAATCCAGTGCAAGGTACATTAAGTACTAGAATCAGTGGAGACAAGAAGCAGCCAAAATCCAAAGAATTCAGGTCGGTCACCTGTTGAAAAATCACATAGGTGGTCAGCTGGGAACCAATATCTGCCCCGAGGTCTGTCTGTTTCTAAAGCTTTCTCTGCTTCATCTAATTGTCTCTTGAAAAAAAAGTACATGCTACTGCCCAAAGACTATTTTGATGCTGTTTGCAAGCATGGTGGCTGTATTGGTCAGAGCATTGGCAGTTTAAATGAAGGTAACTTTGTGGCCGGTATATGCCATTCTTTATTAAAGCGACTTTAACACATCCAACTGAAAAATAAACATTAAAAATCAGTAGCTGTCCAGTGAATCTCTGAATGGTAAGGAATGGGGTGGGCCATATTGAGGTCTGAGGATGTATGCATTTGGAAACGTGCAAAGATGTCTTCCCATTTCTGATATTTTTCTAATACACGGGCATCCCGAAGCTTACGAAGTATCATTACTGCCTCGTCAGTGGACATGACACAAAGCCCATCAGAGGGATGCAGAAATTACTCTCTACACAGAAGAAAGCCGTGTGCGGATGGATATCCTGTTGGCTTCAGCTGCCCCACCCCTCCAGGGTCTGTCTACTCTGCCCTGATGCTACACTAGCACACAATTGATCTCTCTCATCTGGGGGGCAGTAGCTGCTTTCAGCTGCTTTCCTGTTTCTATTCTCACACCCTGCTATGGTCTCCATAGAGAGTGATTCTGATTATGTCCCTCCTTGCTTAGCATCTTCCAATGACCCTTTATTTTTTGGAATGAAATACAAGCCTCCTATTTATTTTTTTTTCAAGATGCAGTTTCTCTGTGTAACAGCGCTGGCTGTCCTGAAACCCACTCTGTAGATCAGGCTGGCCTCAGACTAAGAGATCCGCCTGCCTCTGGCTGCCGAGTGCAGGGATTAAAGGCGTGCGCCACCACCGCCCTGCTACAAGCCTCGTACTTCAAATGCTCATTCTCCGCATTTTCCAAGCTCTTCTCTCTTCCAGGCTCTTTACACCGTACTGTGTGATCCCTGGAGTGTTATCCCCATAATTCTTTGCTGGTAGAGAGGACAAGCACACGTCAACCCAAAATATGAGTATTTGACAAAGAAGTCTGCGGTGAGCTCCTCAACCGGCGAGGAAGAACGACCACCACTCGAGGATTCTTCTCAGATCACACTTTATTGGAGCGCCTCTTGGTTAAGGGAGAGCGGGAGGTGAGGGGCCCCGAGGACTAAACTGCCGCTGCTTATATAGGGAATCAGGCAAACGTGCTGTACTGTGATTGGGTCCCGCCAGAATGCGAACACGGGGAGCCACGGGATAGGCTGAGGACATAAGGTCGATTACCATACCCGTGCATGCGCAGGTCACAGGACACGTAGTCCTGAGAGCATAGCCATATGGAGTTGTTTACAACTAGGCTGTCAGGAAGTCAGCACCATCTTAGAATGGCGGCTCCTTACAGAAGTCAGTGATAATTAATAAGCAGGAAATATAAGCAAAGTTCTCTGTCTTTTTGTGTAAGGGTGGAATCCAAATTCTCCTTCTGGAGATGGCTTCTGGATAAATTCCTAAAATGTATATTCATAAATATAGCAAAACTTAAAAGTGTTTTAAGAGTTAGAGTCCTGTACAAAAATAAGATTCTAATTTAGACTGAAACATTTAAACCAACTTTGCAAACATATCTTTTATTTTAGTAAAAAAATATTATTTTATGCTGGGTAGTGGTGGCACACGCCTTTAATCCCAGCACGTGGGAGGCTGAGGCAGGCAGATCTCTGTGAGTTCGAGACCAGGCTGGTCTACAGAGTGAGTTCTAGGATAGCCAAGGCTACATAAAGAAACCCTGTCTCAAAAACCGCCCCCCAAAATTATTTTATTTCATTGTAGGGGTGTTCTGTCTAAATGTATGTCTGCACATCATATGTGTACCTTGTGTTTTGGGGGGCAGAAGGGGACATATCATTCCCTAGAACTGGAGGGGACAGTTGTTAGCTACTATGTGAGTGCTAAGATTTGAATCCAGGTCTTCTAGAAGAGCAACCACTGCTGTTTAACTGCTGAATCTCTCCACATCCTGAACATGTATTTTAAATTGGAATCAATAAGCTGATCTGTTATTGTAATAGGATACAATTTTTTAATATTGCAAGACCTATTGATATCAAATAAACATATCTTTCTTCATATGAGAATACATTTTTGTCCTAGTGCACAATTTTATATTATTTAACATTTTTCTGCTGTTAAAATATGCTTATTAGCAATAAGAAAAGGATGAACTAATCGCCTACAACCTACTTTGAGTTGTACGCGTATGTGCATGTGTGAAAGTAGGCTAAATACTAGGAGCACTCAGTAGTAGTTCAGATCAAGAATTCACACTCCAAATGTCATCAGGTCATGTTTTGATCAGCGAGGTTGCATTCCACGGGCAGCTTTTGAGAGTAGTTAGTTATCTTTATGTCAGCTCAACACCAGATATTTTGTCTAATTGGTGTAACGATAATAGAAATGCTTGGAAATAGTCGCTTGTTAGCAAAATAGATGGCAGGAATAAGCTTTTGGCATTCTTGCTATTAAGGACACGCAGTTTGGCTGCAACATTTGAGACAATCCTATTTTCAGTGGAGAGACTAAAGATCTTGCTAGCTGTTCACTTTGGTCTCTCACTGGATTCTGTATGTGTGGTAGAGTTTGGGTTGAGTCTTCCTGTTAACCCAGTGGAGATGATGTGGGTCAGCGACTGATAGCTACTGTTTTTGTATTGTTTGTTTTACCAAAAAGGACCTGGTGGATATTATTCTTAACTATCCAGATGTATCTTCCCATGTACGTTTGCTCATAACTTAAGGTGGCACAATGGGAAGATGTCTTCCGACAATATTGCTGGAATTTGGTGGTAATTGCCAAGATGGTTGTCTTAGTTAGGGTTTCTATTGCTGCAATGAAAACACCATGACCAAAAAGCAAGTTGGGGAGGAAAGGAGTTATTTGGCTTACACTTCAGCATTGCTGTTCATCATTGAAGGAAGTCAAGACAGGAACTCATACAGGGCAGGAAGCTGGAGGCAGGAGCTGATGCAGAGGCCATGGAGGGGTGCTGCTTACTGGCTTGCTCCTCATGGCTTGTTCAGTCTGCTTTCTTAGGGAACCCAGGACCACCAGCCCAGGGATGGCCCCACCCACCAACTATCAATCACTAATTAAGAAAATGCCTTACATCTGGATCTTACGAAGGCATTTTCTAAATTAAGGTTCCCTTCTTGCAGATGATTTAGCTTGTGTCAAGTTGACATAAAATTAGCCAGCACAACAGCAAATTTGTAACTGCAGATAGAAGTGATGGGTTCACAGTCAGGATCTTTAACCATCCTTGCAGGGGACTCTCCATTCCCTAACTATTTCATTAAATGTACTTCCTTGGCCCTCTAAGTATATGCACAACTTGTTCATTGAATTTTAGCAACTGCTGAATTTGATGGACTCCTGTTTTTCCTCTTGGATGCTTTTAGATTCACATTATCCTATATTTATTAAAATGTATTACATTTTAGTTCTTTCTCCCAAGTCTTCAGAACTCAGCCATTTTACTGGTAATCAGTATCAGATGAACATGAGCCATGTGGCAGGTCCTAAGCAAAACTGATCCTGGAATAGCTTGTCTGCGAAGCATACCACCAGGTTGCTGGTGTTTTGTTCTGTAGCAAAAAGTCTCAGAAGCCAGGGCTCCATTACATGACACCAGGCATCTGGCCAGTAGCAACATCTCCATTCAGAAAAAGTAGTTCATGTGGGAGGGGAGGACATGAGTGAGGGGAGGAAGAGAGGAGAAGATTACTTCTACTGGGGATTATTCCGTTTAGAAGTTTCTAGACAAAATTATTTAGCAGAGAATGGAAGAGAAGGCCAGTTAAAGATAATTAATCTCCAAGTTTCACTATATGAATCCTCTGAAACAAAGTGTCCCCGTGGAATCATGTTTTGATGGATTTGACTTTACTAAGTAATGGTAATTATGTAATAACTTGTCTCGCCATGTTTATTAATCAAATACCTGCCATGCTTGGTAATTTCACCCAAAGCAGAGGAAATTGGGATGCTACTGAGGAATATTTTCCTTGCAAGCATGTTCCCTTGACATCATTTCATACTTTAAAGGAAATACAGATGTTCAGGCCTCACACCAAGCTATCCCACATATAACTCCTTGTGGCATGCTGCCCCAATTGCCCTTTCTAGCATGTACTGTCCTCATCTCTAGGTGGGCCAGATCTCCCTGTTCTTTTGAACTTTACTTGGAGAAGTGCTCCACTAGATCTTTTGAAATATTTAAAGGAACTTCCAGTCCTCCCTCGCTCTGAAGTGACTTCACGGCGGGCTTCAGGTGACTTCAGGCTGTGAACATTCTGAGTCCAGTGAATAATCGCAAGCTCCATTCAGCTGTTCAGCCCTGGGCCCTGCTCCAGCAGGAGAGACCAAGAGAGCTCTGACTCAGTTGACCTTTTCCTATATCTCTTTTCCTCCCTGTTTATTTAAGTTACCCTCTTAGCCGGCTCCTGGAGTCAAAAGTGCTTTTGTTCTCTGCATGAATGGTTTGATTCACATCACACCAATATCCCTTCAAAGACAGAGAAGCCTCTTACCTTTGGATAATCACTTCTTCCTCTTGCAAATGCCACAGCCTGGCAGCAGGACTTCAAAGGCTTTGTATTTTAACCATTTCAGACCTCCCCGCCCCTCCTCCCTCCCTCTCATCGAAAGAAATCACACGCAAAGAACAAAGGCAATTTCCTGTATATATGGTTCTATCGCAGGCTGTGATTTACAAATTAGGTGTTTGGAAAGCCCAGATTCATCGGACTCCAAAGGAGGGGGATGGGGTCTAGGAAACTGTTGAATCAGCCAGGTCTGTGAGTCAACATTTAAGAGAATGAGCCATGTACTCCCCCACCCCTCGCCCCCACCTCCATCACTTGCCAATGGTTGCAAGATGAAGCGACAAATTCATGATGTCCTTTCTGTGCCTCTTGCTGTGGGGATGATGGAGATAAAGTAGGAGGAAGGAAGCAAAGGCAATCAGCTACTGGCCATTTGTGGACCCTCCCTGTTTCTCTCTCCCAGTCTCTCCTTCTGTCAGTCAGTTGCTGTGGCTATCTTACCATCTGAGCATGGCAGGCAGCTTGGTTTGTCCACTCTGTTCTTTTGGCTTGGTTCTTTTGTTCTTTTTGTGCGTGCGCCATCTTCTTTCTTTTGTCTGGTGAACTGCAAGACCCCATTCAAATCTCACCCCTTTTGTGAAGCCTCCCCTAGCTCCCCAGGCTGAGTCAGTTATCCTAATATATCTTCTCAGGCCGAGTTAGTTATCATAATATATCTTCTCACCCAACAGCCAATTAAGCTTTTGCATAAGTAAGCATCCCGGTGCTGAGGAGTGGATGTGTATTCTATTGCCTGTAATTTATTTAAGATTCACCCTCATAGATGATGTGATAGGAATGTGTATTATGTAGCAATAAACTCAATGCCAAGGGACCATTAGATTAGTGTCCCAATCAGGGGCCAGCTTAAGAAGTGCTTAGGTGGCATGTCAAAGACCTTCCAGTAAATGTCCTAGAATGATTACAGCCAAATCATTGAGAAATTAATATCTAACCTGAGATCAAGGGATAGTAGGACTATTTTTCCATGGATGAAGTGAGAGGTATTTGAGATAAGCAAATGGTCTAGAGGCTGGGGTAACACGTCCTGCCCTTCTACAAGTGGGACGTGAGAATGTCACTTGGCAGCCTCCCAGCGCCCTCAGGAATGTGACCCGGGGCCAAGCCTTCCTTTAGCTGTGCATTCCCTGACTGAAGAGTAGGCCCCTAGATTAGATGGTGAGCTGAAATGTGCTCCTGGAACACAGTCCCGTTTGCCACCGGGAAGCTCTCATGGCAGGTCCTGTTCCGTCTGCACAGAGAAGAGGAAACTGAGGCGTGGCTGAGCTTACAGGATTGGTTGTGTGGCAGTGTGTGTGCCTGATGGATTGTATCCCTGCTGGTAATACTTGCTAGGCTGGATTTGGTGTGACGTTTGCTTTTCTGTTAACAGTCACACAGCGGTGAGGTTGTGTGACTGGGCACCAATAACTTTCATTGACCGCCAGACTAAAGGTTCAGGAGTCTACCAAGACATACCTATGGATGTCTGAGTTGTCTTGAGGCAGCCTTCTTGCTCTTCTTTGTATAATTGATGATACTTTTTCTTATCGTTTACTCACTAAAAGGCTGTTTGCCTTTTACTCATTGTAACTATAAAACAAGCAAACAACAAACAAACAAATGCTCTTTAACTGTTTCACAGAATAATCTGGATGAGGGTTTTCATTCAAAGCAGAGTAGTAACAGCCATTTTTTTTTAATTTATATACAACACATGTACATATTAATGAGATAGTGTGTGATAATCTGATACATACTTACGATGTGTAATAGTCAAATCAGGGTTATTTGTATATCCATATCTCTGTGTTGGCTGCCTTCTAACTCTTCTCTTTTAGTTCTTGAAAGATATAACAACAACAACAACAGAGCAATAAACTGTAGTCATCTTACTGTGAACCAGAACGCATTTTTCCCATTTAACTGTATTTTAGCACGTATAACCGTCTCTTTTCTCTCCGCCATTCCTAGCCTCTAGTGACCACCATCCTATTCACTACTTCAATAAAATCAACATTTTTAAGGTTCCACCTATGAAGAAGAACATGTAATATTTGTCTTTCTGTGTCTAGATTATTTCACTCAATTTTTTTTTTGTTATTTTACTTTGTGTGTATGGATGTTTTCCTGCATGTATGTCTGTGTCCCATTTGTGGACATAGTGCTTGTAGAGGCCAAAGGAAGACAGTAGATGGCCTGGAGTTACAGATGGTTGTGAGCTGCCATGTAGGTGCTGGGAATTGAACCTGGGGCCTCTGGAAGAGTGGTCAGTTTCCTAACCACTGAGCCCTCTCTCCAGCCCCTTATAAATGATCAGGGTTTGAATAATAACAGTTAATTCCTAGAGCCTGATAATTTGGACAAATTTTGAATCCAAATTATTAATACTAGTTATAGATAAAGCCAAAGCTTTTGATGAAATACACTTAAAACTGAAAACATAAATATATGAAGTATCATGCTGAAATACAGCTTTATGGAATGGTCGTACCTCTCCTCCCCAAATAACTTCGTGGTGCATTTGATTTATCTTTTCATTTCACGCAGCCCGAACAAAGGAAGCTTTAAGAATAGCTCATGGAAATGCAAACGGTGCCGTTCATTTTTCAACACTGTCAAGAAAATCTAAAGAAATTATAAGCTTAAAGAGCTCTGCCATTAGCCGTCTGTCACGAGGGGTACTAGATGCAATAACTAGGCTGCGCACCGTGGCTGGGCAGCGCAGGCTGTTAAGCATCTCCAGGAACATTGCTCACTGAAATTGCTTGGAAGGATGATTGAATGTTACTTAAGGAGAACTTTACACACAATAAATAGTACATTTGCCGACTGCTGAGAAAATTGATGAAAAGGATAATGTTCTATTTTGGACTCCAAACAAAAGGCAATCAATTAGTAGAATCGGTTTGAATAGCATGAGAGGGGCTGTGCCTAGGAACTCCCTCGCTGAAAGCTTGCAGGCCAGGCTGGAACAATGGCTCCTGTGCTTACAGGTCTGTGGCTCAGTGTCACCACAGCTCGAGGGGCAGTTAGAGCAAGGAATCCATTTCTGGACCACTATCTCCTCTCAGAGTTGGGTTTCATCTGAGCCCACTTTCTTGTTGTTACCTGGCTTCACTTTCCCACTGAATTTCAAACCATATTCAGGCCAACATAAGGCTCCCACCCACCATCAGGTATTTTAATCATAAGAGAGATCGTTAACAGAAATAGTAAAAGGTCTCACTGACTTTTGAAACTAGCTTAGTTTCTATTGTGCGGAAATGTCAGTCAGGATTATGCTTTGCTGTGAGCTTTGATGGGTGGTCGCATACATCAGCAGTTGACTAACATCTTCAGTTATGGTTTGGATAGTAAATATTCCAGTCTCTGTAGGCCATATACTTTGTTGTGACAGTTCCCAAACAGCCATAGACAATATGTAATGTGTAGTGAATAAGTGCGATCATGTTCCAATAAAAGTACATTGACAGAGATGGCAGCTGCCCCAACTGTATATTAAGGGACCAAAATCACCGTGGAATGACTCACATAAAAATAGTATTACCTCACAGGCACACGTATGCAAGAATAAACCGTGACCTCACAAGTGATTTCGTACTACACTCTGCATCAGAAAATTAATGGGGTTTTATATAGAGGAAATCAGAAGTCTTAGACAGAAGTCAGGTTATAAAATCAAAGCATTGCTTTGTTGCACCTGACGGTTGTCAGTTAGCTCCCCTGAACTGACTTCAATTAAACACCCACTCACTGGAGTAACAGACACTCCTCATTCCTCTGCAGAAATGATGACCTGTGCATCACGCCGCATGAAATGGTCAAGTTGTAAGCTACGTTCTTGTCACTTGGGTTGGCCTTTAAAATTGTGATTCCAAGGTATTGCTCTGCTTACAGTAGCATCTCTTAGGGTGAGAATCAGACAGAGAACACACTGTTTTAGCGTCTGGAAAAGTGTGGTCTGTGAGGCAGATGTAGGAGCATCACTAGACACTCCTTAGACATTTGGCTTCTAAGGTAGTTGGGCACACACAACTGTAGACACAAAGCTGCTTGGAAGACTGAGGCCAGTCTCGTTAGCCTGAAAGTTTGGGTCTAGATAGGGCAACCCTGGGAGGCCTTACCTCTTCAAGCAAGCAAGCAAGCACGCACGCACACACGCACGCACACAAGCAAGCCAGCCTGTAAGCAAGCAAGCAGATAGACAGACAGACAGACATGCCAACCAAGCTTTGCCTCATCTCTAAATCAGACTCTCATGTTAACAGGGTCTCCAGGAGAATCATGCGCATACTACAGTTGGGAAAGAAGCAGTGGTTTGGGTCCAAGGCTTTTGCTATCACCCCTTAAACTGTAGGCATAGGGTTTGGCAGTTTGGGTTGTTCTTCAATCTGTGTACTTGGTCGTCATTTCAATTACATAAGCATTACATAACTGGTGAACTACCAGGGCATGAAGGGAACTGTTCCATGAAACGAATGTGGGGCATTTTAGAGGACAACGAGGGTGAGCTGTGTAAGACGCCTGCCAGATGGGGTGTGAGAGGAGACCATAAGCCGTGCTATCCTAGACTGAATTTTGTTGTCATCTCACTTCATAAACAAGCTCACGCTGGTAATCCTGGCACAACAGGAGGACTGTTGTGAATTCAAAGCCAGCCAGGGATACAAAGTGAGTTTCATGCCAGTTCTGGGCTATAGAAAGAGATTTTGCAGGCCAGGCTGTAACAAGAAGAGGAGGAGGAGGAGGAGGAGGAGGAGGAGGAGGAGGAGGAGGAGGAGGAGGAGGAGGAGGAGCAACCCCAAATCAACAAAGACAGCAGGCCATTCTGGCCCCTAGTTGGGGCTCACCTGAGAAGGGTTGCTTGGAACTCTACTTGGTACACCTATCGTCAGAAGAAGGTTCCCTCCAAAGGCTGGCACAGGCAAACAAAAGTCTTAACAGAAAACATGATAGGTTCCAAGGATGGACCTGTTATTACATTTCATTTTACTTTTTCCATTTAGTGAGATTTTCATTCACTACAGTCCTGGGTCACACTGGATATGAAAGCTGCTGGTGCTGCTGTTCAGTTCCCCATTTTATCTCTTCACGGTATAGCTGATCTTAATCTATAGAAATTATTCGAACTTTACTGACAAAATACAGAAGTATTTGGGGGACTTACATAGAGTCTACTACTCACTAGACCAGTGTTTTTCAACCTTCCCAATGCTTCGACCCTTTAATATAGTTCCTCATGTTGTGGTGACCTCCAACCACAAAATTGTTTTCATTGCTACTTTATATCTGCAATTTTGCCATTGTTATGAATCTCAATATAAACATCTATGTTTGCTGATGGTCTTAGGGGACCACTGCGAAAGGGTCGAGGCCCACAGGTTGAGAACTGATGATGTAGACCAAGCAGGCCTCAGACACACAGAGACCTGTCTGTCTCTGCTTCCTAAGGGCTGAGATTAAAGAGATGCACCTTGGGGGTTGTGACCCAGAGGTTGAGAACCACCACACTAGACCCACAAAGGGGATTGTTGGGAAGCAGTCCTGACACACTATTTACAATTTCAGGAGAGAAAAAGCAGTAAAAAGTTAGGACACAGTCCCAGAACTGAGAATACTTCATATGGAATAAATTAATTTTGTAGAAAGTAACTTAAAAAAAATACCATTGCACAAAGTAGCAGAACTCACCATAGTCATGCTGACCACCCTTTGGAGACCATTCTTCTGTATCTTGCCGAAGAGGAATACAGGCATAGGATCTCTGACATTTACTTCCCCAGGCTTTTACCTGGGGGCCCTCTCCGGACAGTTAGCATATTCCTTGCACTGTGGTAACTCTAGTAGCATTTATCTTAATATGTTATAATTAGTACTTATCTGTCATCATTCCTGGATTATGAACTGGGTCCTCCACCTTACATATCTTATACCTATGATGGTACTTGCTCCAAAGTGGTGAGGCAATGTTTATTTGTGGAATGATTGAATGAATGAATGAATGAATGCATGAAGATTTGCCTCCCATACATTTATGTGAAAAGGAAAACAGAACTCATTACAAGAAGTATACTGTTTTACCCCTAGAGGATTCTGTTTGGATATTTATGCTGAATTGCCAATAAGGTGGTAACACATGTCCGTAATTAAGCCCTGTAGGGTTGGCCACAAATGGCTGCATGTTTTGATTACTTCTCCACTGTGAGTCCATTTGTTGTAGTATACTTAATTAATATTGATTTTGAGAAAGAGAATTCCTGGATAATAAAAGGAGATTAACTGTTTTTGCTCTAGTGCATTTTTGTTGAATATTTTGTTGTAGCATATCACAAAGCTTTGGTTTTTTTTCATCAATTTGACCAAAGGAAATTTTTTTTTATCAATCCAAGAAATAAAAAAAAAAAAACAAAAAACGTAACATTTCTGTCTTGTTGAAGTAACAGAAAATAATAACTATAAAGAAAGAGAAGTGTTATTTACTTTAGAAAAGATTTCAAAGGAATCAGGAACAACTTCAGCTAGTTCTCCTGTATTTGAAATTATGTAGTTATTATTTGTCTTTTCATTAAGTGCCACTACATTCCAGTAATGTGTGTCCATTATAATTAATCATAATGCCCTTATAACAGTATTCTTTCATAAATTTGAGTCTTAGAAACCATAATGTGGGACTCTTTCCAGGAACAGGTTAACATACTCAGGACCAAGTCCCCACACTGCTTGCATTTAGCCTCCTGTGACTCCACGAGAATGAGATTGGGAACACTTAGTCACATATCATCTTTGCAGATGATACTGTTAATCTGTCAGCTAACGTGCTGTCCATCTCAAATGAGCGTGGTCCTTCTGTTTCTTTGTGAAGGGAACATGAGGGCTAGGATCCTTTCCATGTGCTATCTCTTTACCTTCCCTTAGTAGGTTCCCATTGTGACTATTGCAGTATGGGCACTGAACAGTGGTGGCACATCAAAGACTGTGAAGTAAGAGCAAGAAGCTGGCTGAGCATTGTGGGCATGGGCCCAAGCTCAACCTTTTGGAACACCATCTTCATCCTTCTAGCTAAAATCTCAGGCGCAGCCGCTTGGCCTGCTTTACGGAGAGTGGGGCTTTCTCACGAAGACACATGGTGCTGTTAAGAAACATCTTGGCATCTAAATACTCTTCCTTTGTTGTATTGACTCCATGTGATTTTCAATTTAATTATCTTTCTTTAGAGTAAGGAAATAATTCTGTCGAACAAGGAAGAGTCTAGGACTGGCAGATTCAATGCCAAATTCTACTGAACCTTTAAGAGGAGTAAACACCAAAGCTTCTCCAGGCATTGCATACAATACAAAGGGAAGGAGCAGTTCCAATTCTATTTAATGAGGACAGCATTCATTACCTGGTCACCCAGACTGGGTAAGGCTACAACAGAAAAAGAAAACTGTCGGTCCACCTCCCAAATGAACCTAGATGCAAAAATTCTGAATACAATTTCTAGCAAACCAAATCCAAGTCTACATTAAGAAAATCATACACTATGATTGGCAAGTTGGTTTCGGTGTAGTGATGCAAGGTTGGTTCAGCATACACAGATCACTAAGTGTAATATAGTACATAAATATAGGTAAGGAAAATGCAGGAGATCATTTCAATCAATGCAAAAAAGATTTTCAACAAAGCTCAATAGCCCTTTGTAATAGGGGCCCCAAAGAGCAGAGGAAATATACCTTAACCTGGGCTATATATATGGCAAACCTATACCCAGCATTGCACTAAATGATGAAAGCCTGGAAGCATATTCTTTAAAATGCTGAATGACAGAGGTACCCACTGTTACTGCTCTGACTCAGTATAGCACTTGAAATTTTCTATGGGCAACAAGACAAGCAAAAGAAACAAAGGAGATTCAAGTGGGAAAGGAAGAAATAGTTATCTCTACTTGTAGACATGATCTTATATGTAAGAGACCCTGAAGACGCCATCAGAAAGTGTCTAGACACAATAAACAGTTTCAGCAGAGTAGCATAATACAAAATTAACATGCAAGGAACATAATACAAAATTAACTTACAGCATTAGTAGCTTCTCTATATACCAATACTGAACTTGCTAAGAAAGGAAAATATCCATTCACAGTAGGCTAAAAATGAAAGGAAGAAAGGAAGAAGGAGAGAAAGACCCATCCAGAAATCAACTAAGAAAACAAAAGCCTGTAAAGTGAAAACTTCTAAGACAACGAAAGAGAGAAATTGGAGGAAGCAGTAGAGGAAGAAATGACCATGACCTCCCATACCAATCATGGCAGAATTAATGTTGTGAAAATGACTATATTACTGAAAGCAGTTTACAGATTTCACTCAGTCCATATCAATCTCAATGATATTCTTCACAGACTTATTAAAAAAAAAACATCTGGAAATCCCTAAAATCCATATGGACACACAAAAGACCTCAAATAACCAAAGCATCATTCAACGGTAGAGGTACCATAAATGCCTGATCTCAAACTATCTTACAGAGTCATAGTAACAACAAACACCACAGAATATGACCAGTACAAAAATAGACATGTAAAACAACAGAAAAGAGAAAAAAGGAAGCCACAGAGCTACAGTCAGGTTGTTTTTGGCAAAGGAGTAAAACACAGACTTTGGAGAAATGACGGCTTCTTCAAAGTATGGGAAAACTACATTTTGTAAGAGAATGAAACTAGATCCATATCTCTCACGGTGCACAAAAGGCAATTCAAATTGGATGGGAGAGCGTAATTAAGGACCAGAACTTTAAAGCTGCAGGAGGAAAACACAAAAACACTTCAAGAGGGAGGCAGAGGCAAAAGACTTTCTAGAAAAGACTCCAAGAGTACAGGGGAAAGTGAGGTTGCGTGAAGTTGAAAAGCTTTCACTTAGCAAAGGCAAAATGTACAAGAGCAATGAGACAGCCACTGGAGTGGTAGAAAATATTAGCCATTTACACTTCAGATAGGGGATGAATATGTAGACTACGTAAAGAACTGAAAAAGCACTTTCCATACCTCTAAATCAACCAATCAATAAATGGGCTCATTGGCTGGGTAGTCTCAAAAGAAACAATGCAAATGGCCAGTACACACTCAACAAAGTGTTTAATATCCTTAACTGCCAGAGAAATGCATCTGTTTTGAGAGTCCAAGCCACCTCAGGCATGTCAGTGCCCACCCTCAAGGAAGCAAATGACAAACATGTTGGTGAAGGTGTGGGGAAAGAGGGCCCTTTAAACATTGCTGGTGGGAACACAAACATGTGCTGTCACTTTAAAAACCAGTGTGGAGGTCTCTAGAAATCTTAAAATAGAACCACTGTATGACCCAGCTATGTTAATCTTGGGTTTGTGTGTGTGTGTGTGTGTGTGTGTGTGTGTGTGTGTGTGTGTATGCCAGTAGCACTCTAAATCAACACACTGTAGAAATACTTGTTAATCCGTGTTTGTTGCTGCATTACTCACAATAGTCAGGAAGTGGAGCCAGTCTAGACACCCAACAACAGATGAAGAGATACAAAGGAAATCATGACATTCGCAGGAAATGAATGGATCTGGAAATTATTGCGTCAAGTGAAACAAGCCAGGTGCAGAGATACAATGACTGCATTTTCTATCTTTGCAGATCCTAGGTTTACATGGATGTGTGAGTTTATGTGTGGGTCCATGAGAGGAGAGGAAGAGATCTTCAGGGAGTGGGGAAGAGAAGGCAAAGGAGTTAAGGTAACATGAAAGCAAAGGGAGGGGTTGTCTGGTGAGGGAGGGATTAGGACACACAGAGGACAGAGAAAGAAGAGATGAAATGGAACAAAATAATAAAATGATACATAAGTATAAAAATTCCATAAAGAGGGGCTGAAAAGATGGCTCAGCCAAAAAACTGCTCACCATGCAAGGTTGAAGACCCCCCCCCCCAAGCTGGATCCATCACCAAAAAAGCCAAGCATTGAGACACCAGTTTCTAACTCCAGTGCTGGCAGGAGCAGAAAAAGGCAGATCCCCGAAGCATGCTGACAAGCAATCTCGTAAACAGATGAGCTTCAGGCTTTGTCTCAAAAGTAGGGAGTGACTAAGTGACATCTGATGTCTGTGTCTGGCTTCCACATACCTGAGCACACTTATGTGCATGTAAGTACACACACAGAAATGTACATGCAAATATACCACACACACATTTTAAAAATATCATAATGAAATATTTTATTATTTATTTATATATATATATATATATCAATTAAAATAATTCTGAAGATGTAAGATCAAATTTACTGCTTTTTCTGAAGAGTTTAACAGATCCCATCTTCCACTCAGGACACCCAT
Organism: Peromyscus leucopus; assembly: GCF_004664715.2. NCBI lineage: Eukaryota > Metazoa > Chordata > Mammalia > Rodentia > Cricetidae > Peromyscus > Peromyscus leucopus. Next base: position 18,524,666 of record NC_051078.1, on the reverse strand, counting down.
GTCTTTACCTGCACAATATGGAGGTTTAATGAGGACATCCACTCTGCTGCATGTGGTGATACATTGTATAACCCAATAAAGCTTACCTGGGGATCAGAGGACAGAGCCAGCCACTAAATTAGACATAGAGGTCAGGCAGTGGTGGCACACATCTTTAATCCTATCATTCGGGAGGCAGAGATCCATTTGGATCTCTGTGAGCTCAAGACCACACTGGACTATATGAGAGAAACAGAACCAGGCAGTAGTTGACATACACCTTTAATCCCAGGAAGTAATATGGCAGGACACAGAAAGGTATATAAGGCACGAGGAAACGGGAACTCACTCCTTAGAGGATTTTCTAGAGGTAAGAACTTGTGACTGGCTTGCTCTGCTTCTCCGATCTTTCCACTTTCACCCCAATATTTGGCGCCAGGTTTTTTTGTTATAAGACCTTTTAAGATTCCTGTTACAGCTGCAAAGTTTTCCATATGGAGATGACCCGATGTGTCCAGCAGCTGAGGTGTGGGATGGGTTGAAGTTAGAGTCGAAATGGGAGCAGCAGACATGTGGTATTAGTGAAGACAAAGGTGTAGCCCTAAAAACTTGTCAATCATGTCACCAGAGAGGGGCTGATAGAAGTGTGACAAAGATTTAAGATCAAGGTTCATTTAGAGTCTCAGCTGCCTAGAAAAGCTCTGTGTATTGAAATATCTCAGTCAGGTAGATATCTCAGCCAGGCATGCACTAGCATGCATGTTATCTTAGCACTTGGTTGGCAGAGACAGTGGCATCTTGAATTCAGGGTCAGGGAGATGCTTCATCAATCCTGCCTCCTTGGCTCAAAGAACAGAAGCAGTCACTGTGTAGAGCTTACTGTAGGCTTATCTTTCTTAAAATGATAGTGTAGTTTTTGTTTTCTTTCTTTCTTTTTTTTTTCAAAAATGAAAGAAGACAGGTTCAATTTCTTTTCTTTTCTTTAATTAAAAGATTTTCTATTCATTTTACATACCAACCACAGATTCCCCTGTCCTCCCTCCTCCTGCCCCCTCCCCAGCCTTCCCCTGCAACCCAGTCCCTATTCCCACCTCCTCCAAGACAAGGTCTCCCATGGGGAGTCAGCAGAACCTGGTACATTCAGTTGAGGCACACCCAGGCCCCTCCTCCCTGCACCAAGGCTGCACAAAGTGTCCCACCATAGGCACTAGACTCCAAAAAGCCGACTCGTGCGCTAGGGATGGGTTCCATTCCCACTCCCTGGGGATGCCCCAAACAGTTCAAGCTAAACAACTGTCTCGATTATCCAGAGGGCCTAGTCCAGTACCATGGGGGCTTCTCAGCTATTGGTCCTCCTAGTTTTTGTTTTCATTTCCTGGTTTTGGTAATTAGAGGTCTACAGAACTCAAGACCCTACTGATGAGGAAAAGATGATGTCATCTTTTAATTCCTATTGAGTCATCTAATGTCTATTATGTGCTAAACATTGTGCTTAATACTCAGGATGTAAGATAAAGAGGCAGAGAATGTCCCTAGTGCTATGAAGCTCATTACTCTGGATTGAATGTGAAAGTCTAAGAAATAAGCAAATGTACCATTAAAAAAAAAATTCTGGAACCATGGTTTGTAAAGGCAATGAGATCCAACAGAGGGATCTGAGGTCTGTGCTGATAAGAGCAAGTCTCCCTGAGCATCCTAGGGAGAGATCAGAATCTAAGTGCCTACCTAAGGCACCTCCAAGACACTGGCAAGGAGGCATAGCCCTGTCTGGATGCTATTCCTTTAGGAGATGTCTAGAAGACAGGTTCACCTTTTATGGTGTTCCTCCCTGTCCATTGCTCAAGGAGGCAAAGTTGAGTTTTCTAAGCCATTCATTATCTTTTGAAGCCATTCACTGTCTTCCCAATAATCATTTCCAGTGGCTCAAGGGTAAAGTTCCAGGCTGTGTTATTACTACGGTGGTAACGGTGACCAGCTATCACCTTTACAACTTTATGGGCGGTAAAGTTGAATGGAAAATGTGCCACTTCGGCGAAACCAGAGAAAGCCACAAATGGAATAGAGAAAAATCACACTGTTACTATGGTAATGGCTTCACATTGGCAGCTGAAGAAAATCATTTCGCAAAGTTATAAAACCGTAGTAAATATTGGACAGCTTTATGGAAATGTAATAAACTGAAGCCATACATCACAGTGTACTGAAACTCATTTTACATTTATGGCACACTGCAAAATTATAATGCAGACGAGGACTAAATGACCTATAAATGCTAAGCACATAGTTAAGCATGGAATATGCTAACCAGGGTCTTTGTGGCTTTTCTGGGTGATATTTTCAAGTTAGAAGAGAGAAACACTGCCTGTTTCTAAGCCCACGTATATTGTCCCCTTTCAAAGTCAGATGTAAAGCAAAAATCATATCCATTTTCTTACAGCTAATCAGGTAAGGTGTAATGGGAAACTTGCAAGCCCTTGAGCTTGCCTAGGAAATTTATTAAGGTAAAAGCAGGTAGCCCTGTTATCCAGGTACCGTTCCTGCTCAGCCTGACCCAAAACGTAAATGTGTTTTGTGTTGCTTGCCACACACTGCACTTTGTGAGAAAACCATTGATTTTACCCAGGAAACACAGCTATTGCTTTGTATTTTATAGATACTACTCTAAGGAGCTGAGCTCGAGGGTGATCTGGGTAATGCAACCCTGGGATGGAAAATTATTTCAGTTTGCAGGGAGCATCTCTCCTGCGGGGAAACAAGTTCCACCCCAGCTGGCTGGTTCAGCTCTCCTGAAAGGGTACTGGAAGGGATGCAGGCTTTCAAAGGCACAAAGAAGAGCCATTTCCAGCAAAGGAATGGAAGATGAATTGTGTGTGTGTGTGTGTGTGTGTGTGTGTGTGTGTGTGTATTTGCATTTGCCATGTAATTCAGGCATCTGCCGTATACAGATACGCTGTATTTATAGGATGGCCAAACAACTATGTTAATTAGTTAGCTATTATGTTCTCAAAATACAAAACAGTTGAGTCAACCAATCAGGAAAAGCAAAGCCACCAATCCAAGAACTCCATCGCCACAAACCTCAGGACTCTTAGTTTTCACACTCAACCCTAGGTTTGCAACAGTGACGAGCCGCATGGCGGTTTCCTCGGTGCGTGTGCACCGGTTCTCAGTGACTCACAAAAGCCTTGCCCACCACCTCTGTGCACACTGCCTTATCCTTCCATCCCTCCAAGGACATCACCCAGTGCAGACTCCAGCTTCCTTTAAAAGAGGCCCAGGGCACTGTACTGCTTAAAGGGATTTATTGCACAGAAGAATTGAGTGTAGCCTTTCTTCAAGAGTATTCTTACACAAAGTTGCTGATATGGCAGCTAATAAGTACAGGCAAAAAAACCCTTTAATAAAATTAATTACTTGTAAAATGTTCTGGGTGTCTTCTATAAAATTTAAATATATACTTGGATATGTGAAATGATGGTAAGTGAGGTTGTTACTGGGTAGATGACAACAGGAACATCTTTTAAATGCAAGGTGCTAAGAGCTTTGCATGGATCATTACATTTCATCTTTCCAAGGTTTAAGGTAGGCATTAATATTAACTGTATTTTCCAGATGAGAAAGGAGATGAAAAGAATAACTTGCTGAAGGTCATGTAATAATTCAGTGACCACAGCAGGACTCAAACCTCAGTGTATGGTACCTGTGTCATGTTGTACACTTGTCCATCATGTCAAAATCCCCCTGTCTCAAGTATGATCCTGGATAGCAATCCCTTCAATGAAAACAAAGGCATATCATTAGCTCCCATCATAGAGTCAAAACATGGGGTATATTCGAATCACTAAGTCCCAGGAATGATACGTGCAGCGTGCCTGGAGCTGTCATTGGGACGTGCAGGAGGGTTATTGCAAGGCTGCCGTGAGAGAAGAAGGAAAATTATGCTGAGCCCATGTCAGTGCTGATCTAGACATGAGAGGGAAGTGGAGAGCTGGGAAATAAAACCATGCTGTGGAGCTTGAGAGAAAGTGAAACTCCAGACCGGGGTGGTGGAGATGATAAAAGGCTGATTCGGAAAGAAAACTGTAAAATCGGAACTCTAGCTAATGTATTGTATTGAGCCAGGATCAGTAACCCCAGGGAGAGAAAGTGAATAAAAGAAATAAAACATTATCGCAGCTTCCAGCTTCTTCAGAAAACCATGGTTAATCATGTGGCATAGTTCCCCTTAGTCTGTTTTCCACTCTGGGGAAAAGATTTGTGTACACAGCTGCTTCCAGAGGTATGTGCTATTGCCTGTCCCACCCCACCAATATATACACATGTTTCATGCTTTCCCATCTTAAAACATTTATCGTGAACAAATTTGTTTCTCTTTTTGGCTTCAGGTGTCACAGTAATACTAAGCATATGTTTCCAACCTGTTTTCTTCCCCATTTCTACAGGTTGGAAATTCATTCTTAGCATCGATTTTAGCAACCTTGGCATGCAATCTGTCCTTATTGAGACGTTTACCTTTCCTAATGAAAAGAAGCACTTACCATTTTCCTTTAGCACATAGGACTTGCCAGCATCATTATACTTGTGCTTTGGGGTCATTATCAGGCCCAGTAACAACGGATGGATGGTTTTATAAGGGCTATGTGAGCAGGGCACTTCAATGCCTTGATGGTTGATCTAGTAGTAGGTACTGAGTTCCCAATGCATGGGGAGTGTACCAGCATAGACACACTGATAAAGGGATAATTCCCTCAAGGGTGGGATAAAGAGGAGCACTGAGGTTCATCACACTACTCAGATCAGTACACAATTTAAAATTTACTGTTTTATTTAAATTGTAACGTTTGTAGCTGAAACCCTGGTAACTGGATCTATAGGAAGCCAAGCCAAGGAGGTTAAGCGATAACCACTGTGTATAATGAAGAGCATATGTAAAATATGTGCTCAGTGTGAAAACTATATATGCAGAATTCTTTTTTGCAACTGTGCCTCATGTATGCTGAGATACATCAGGTGACTACTGTCCCCACCTGCACCTTTTGATGATCATTTTCCTTTCCTTTTATACATAGGCATTCATGGGTTTGAGTTATACCTCCCTTTGAAGCCTGGATTACGTTACCCAAGATTTTGTTTGTAGGAGTCTCCCATGTTGCAGTTTGAAGCTTTTAGTGGGTCCAAATATTATTACATCCGTAATATTATTACATCTATAATATTATTATATCCATAATATTATTACATCCATGATATTATCACACCCATTCTTTTCAATGATTTCACACACAGTAGAATGTTCTTTTCTGTCATAGTTGAGATAAATACGTTCTCCTAGTTTCTTGAAATCCCCTCTAATTTTAGTTATATTTTGACAACAGGACACAGATATAAGCTTAGTAATACGAGCTTTTCCTTTATGATTTTGTTCATTCTTTGGAAACTTAGAAGGTTCTTCTCCTCTAGGGTGCTGTCTTTGGTTAGAATGTCCTGCCTAACTTTATTCTGCCTCACCATTGGCCAAACAGGTTTTTTAATCAACCAGTGAGAGCAACACATATTCACAGTGTACAGAAAGATATCCCACAGCAGGTCACTGAAAGCAAAAGGAAAATAATGCTATAGCGTAGTACTCAACACTTACTAAGCAAATGATAAATATTTGCTGCTGATGTTATTCATTCCAGATGCAGGGTTACTCAGCACTCTGTCCCAGCTGCTCACATCTAGGTGTGAGAGCTCATGCCTAAGGGCTCACACTGAGTAACTGTACGAAGAATAGAAACGTGAAATATAACGATAACATCAGTAGTGGTGAAATCGTTTGGTCTTCTGGAAATAAAAGATGTGAGCAAGTGAGTGGTATGGGACTGAATGATGCAGAGATGACCTCAGATATCACTATGTGGACTTTTGTCTTTTTCTTCCGAGCAAAAGGATGGGAATACTCAAAACAGTCAGCTTAGGGTCCTGAAAGCTGGCTGGGAGCTTTCAATATCCCCAAATCCATGCCTTCTGCTCCCCGCAAAGCACTACGTAAAATAGACTTTAATTTTGTCTTAGGGAGATTCAAAACTAGAACTACTACATCTCCAATTAAATGAGTCTAGCCTTCATTGAGAAAGTTCTATATAGGGACGTCATTGTTCCTAAGACACTTCCCATGGTTTCCTGAGGGCAAACTCGCTGCTTGCCCGGCAGTGTCTAGCTTCCCTTCTTTGGTAACACAGCATAGTTTGCAGCTTGGCATTTGAATCTCTGGAGTTAGGACTACATTTCCCAGCCTCCCTTTTAGCCACGTGACCGGCCAGTTAGCTGAAGTACCTTGTACAGTTCCTAAAATATATTCATAAAGGAAAGGGGCATGATTTCTTCTCTACTCCCCCTCAATACCTCCCTCTCCTCTTTTTTAAAAATCTGGAGCCTAAGCAGCCTTTTGGACAGTGAAATGGAGGCCACGTGCTATATATGTAAAGTTCCTGACCATGGCATGTCTTCCTGCATCATTTTGTTTGTTTTTTCGAGACAGGGTCTCTGTGTAGCTCTGGCTGTCCTAGGACTCGCTCTGTAGACCAGGCTGGCCTCGAACTCACAGAGATCGGCCCAGCTCTGCCTCCAGAGTTCTGGGATTAAAGGCATGTGCCACCACCGCCCTTAAAGCCTGTCATTTCTGTAATTCGCAGCTGAACTTCAAAAAAAAAAGTCTTTCTGTTAGGGAAAAATTATTCAATGTCTTCTGCATCTTCGGAGCTCACCTCTGAAAAGCACCATTGAAGCCTTCTCACTCAGATCACTTCCCGCTGGTTTTCAGTGTTTGGTTTTGGTGTCCTTGACGGAACTCAGTTTCATTCCTTCTCTAGAGGAAAGGGCTTTGTGGCAAAGAGTAGCCTCGCAATGGGGCAGGGATAAGGAATGCCACACAAACTGCATCACGGAACAGACGTCATGCAAGCATTTATTAGGAAAGTGGAGGGGGAGCAATGTAAAATGTCTTCCTCTGAGTGGGGATGGAGACAGTGATGGACCAGGCTGTGGTGGCAGGCTTTATGGGGGCTGGAGCACGCGCATGGAGAAAAACAGCACAGGTGGAGATGGAGGAAACACGTTCCATTGGCCCTTAGTGATGACGGGAAGTTGGCCCAGAGTCATTGAAGATGGGAGGAGCCTGGCTCCAGAATGTGGGCAGACGACTTTTGGAGGTTCTCAGTATACCAGAAAGTGGCATCTTTCAGTTGTGATTCAAGTGAGCATCATAGTTAAGAAAATAAGTTCAAGGGTTGGAGAGATGGCTCAGAGGCTAAGAGCACTGGCTGCTCTTCCAGAGGACCCAGGGTTCAATTCCCAGCACCTACATAGCAGCTCACATCTGTCTATAACTCCAGTTTCAGGGCTTCTGACACCCTCACACAGACAGATGTTCAGGCAAAACACCAGTGATCATAAAAAGAAAACAAGTTCGTCTGTTCCTCTGTTGATACACAGAAGATTTTTCAGCCACAAAGTGATGACATTTACAAAGGATGGATGCAACCGGAGACAATCAGATTAAGCAAACCAAGATTAGCTCAGAAAGACAAATATTGTATGTTTTATTTCTTTAGTGGTGCCTAAACTTTGTATAGATACATGAAATCATGTGTGCATATACACATGAAGATAGAATTGAAACTGTCTAGAACAAATGGGGGGATAGGGAATTCGAAGGGGAATATGTTCAGCAGATAATATACATGTTATGAAAGTGTCCTTGAATAACACAGTACCATGTAAAATGTATGTGCACAAATGAAAATTTTAAAAAATGAAAGGGGGGGGGAGCAGGAAAGAGCCTATGCTCTCCAATGTCTCATTTATTTGTTTCTAGCTTGTGTGCATTCAAAGTCAGTAAATAAAGTCCTGGCTAGTGGTTGGCTTCTTGTGTACACAGAGCCAGAAGGTAATGATATTATTCGAGGTCTGAAGAGAAGGCTTCAAGAACTAGACTTGAAAGAATGCACAGCTTGCTTATCAGGCCTTCATGTCTGACTCAAACTGATATTTTAGAAGTGTGTGCAGATAAATATCTTCCTGTTTGCAGCAACAGATGATTGTTGTTTTCGTTTCAGTAGGAACTGCAACTCAGAAGTGGGTTAAGGACATGAACACTGAATAGTAAAAGGCTTGGAGCTGGGGACTGGAGTGTTCATTCATCTATTCTCTGCAGGGGGGGAGGAAAACCAGGTCTGTGTAGGTGGATTGTCGAGTTGCAGGATTAGACGTTCTGTTGTGCTTGCTTATTTACTACTATTCTGGACAGGATTATTTATTTCATGTATAGACTCCTGGACAGGATTTTATTGTTAAAGCACCAGGGTGAATATTGTTTCTATCCATAGATAACAGAACAAATAAAGAAGCTTCACAATGGTGTGATATTAAAGTGTCAATTTTGGCATTAGAAATGCCTGGCTCACAGCCCGCATCTACAGCTCACAAGCCACTTGACCTTGGACAATCGGCTTCATACCTCACACGAGTCTCTCCTTCCTTATTTATAAATGGAAATATTGGTTATCTTCTTCCCAGGTCGTGCTGATAATTTGTCTTCACTTCAGCTTCTCTCTCTCTCTCTCTCTCTCTCTCTCTCTCTCTCTCTCTCTCTCTCTCTCTCTCCACTAGTCTTTTTTTTCATTTCTCTTTTCTTCCTTCCCTTCTCTACTTCCTTTTCAGTGCTGAGGATTGATCCAGTGCCAATTGCTAGGCAGGTGTCCTCCCGCTGAGGTAGAGAGTCTCAGCCTTCCTAATGCTGTGACCCTTTAATACAGTTCCTCATGTGGTGCTGACCCCCAACCATAAAATTATTTTCATTGCTACTTCATAACTGTGATTTTTCTACTATTCTGAATAGTCATGTAAACATCTGATATTCAGGATATTTTAAATGTGACCCTGTAACAGGATCATTCAATCTCCAAAGGGGCCATGACCCTTTGGGGTTAAGAACCACTGCACTGAGGTATTTCCACCTGTGGGTAACCTTTAAAACAACTGCCTTTCAAGAGCCTACTGATCATGTTATGCCTGAGTATAGTGAAGAGCCGCCAATTAGCTGTTGAGCAGAAAGCATGTGTACACATCATTATACATTTATTTACTTTCCCTTATCATCCAGTTCCCATAAACCAGCTGCAGTGGGCTGTTACTGAATGGTCATGTTGGCAAGGAATGAGTAAAGGTTAGGTGGAGGGATCAGGAGAGGCAGGATGGTGTGTGTGTGTGTGTGTGTGTGTGTGTGTGTGTGTGTGTGTGTTTGAAAGCCCCAAGTCAATTAAAGATTTCTGACTTGCTTTAGTATTTTGTTTACATGAGGAAGTATAAAGAAGACTGTTTGGTTGTGGCTTGTTGAAGCCATCGGCCTGCTTCAGGTGTCAGAGGGCATGTAGTTTTGACATTGGCTTTCACCCACCGAGACACGCAAACACTCCTAGGCGCAGCGTTTCAGAATTTAGATTTTCACTCCTGATTCCAGGGCAAAAGCTGCAAGAACTAAATAGGGCCAAGAGATGAGACATGAAGATGACCACCATGGAAATAAAAGGCAGACAGCTCCGACACTCCTGAGTTGATTGGCTGGTCCTCCGCTCCTTCCCCCATCACGGAAGAATGCTTGCAAATTGCTTCGGCGGGCTTTTTCACACAGCCCTCTCTCAAGATGATTTCCTTGATTATACCTCCGCCAAGTCCAGCCTCTTCAAAACACCAGGTATTCACAGTATGGCAAGCACACTAATTTCACTTCGGTGCCAGCTGATGGGGATGTGTCATGTTGCTATGGCTCCACACAATTCTTGTCAGGAGCCACTGACTGTATGTCGAACCTTTTGCTTTCGTGTCTCCTAGTCTATGCTGGTTTTAGCTGGATGAAACGAGATAGTGGAGAGAAGCGAGATTTCATTTTATTTCCAGGCAAAGTTCTATGCACACATCAGGATAACTGTTGGTTTACTTGGTTATCTAAATCAACCCACAGCTTGGGCAAGAGGTAGTGAGTGGGTAAATGTTTTTAAAATTAAATGTTTTTTCTTTAAGCTTTTTCTTGACAGGCAAGTCTACTTGAGAACATATGCATTTCTTTTTAAAGTTTTTGACATCTGGTTTCTTTGCATTCTTTGCCTCCAATTGGACCCTCTCCTCTGATTTTCTAAAAAAAAAATCAATTTTTGTTTCACCCATGGCCTGGCTTAGACTTCACAGATCTGGAGGATAAGATTACCACTTTACCTGAGATGAGGTGATGTTGTGTACAAGAAGGGAAAAGACATTTGCTCTGCACATCCTAGCTTCCTTATATCATTGGACCACAGTCCATGTTTTCTTTTATTCACTGTCCTGGCTGGTTTTATGTTAACTTGACACAAGCTAGGGTCATCTGAAAGGTAGGAACCTCAATTGAGAAAATGCCTCCATAAGATCCAGCAATAGGGCATGTTCTTAATTAGTGACTGATGGGGGAGGACCCAGTCCATTATGGGAAATGCCATCCCTGGGCTGGTGGTCCTGTGTTCTATAAGAAGGCAGGTTAAGCAAGCCATGATGAGCAGGTTAGTAAGCAGCACCCCTCCATGGCTTCTGCATCAGTTCCTGCATCCAGGTGTCTACCCTGTGTGAGTTCCTGTCCTGACTTCCTTCAGAGATGAACAGTGATTTGGAATCATAAACCAAATAAACACTTTTCTCCCCGAGTTGCTTTGCTCATGGTATTTCAGCACAGCAATAGAATTCCTAACTAGGACATTCACTGAAAATCACCCAGTAGACCTTTGTATTTTGTTGTAGGCTTTCATGGTTAAACAAAAAAAATTATTCAAGCATTTTAAATATTTCTCAAATTAAAAATGGAAAAATGTTGAAGATGGAACAAATTGAAATGCCAAACTTGTAGTAAGCCTCATGGAATTGTTATGATTCAAAGATTTATTGGATTGTTATTTTAATCAATAACTAATTGTCTTTGTTACTTTTATATTGCTGTGAAGAGACCCTATGACCAAAGCTTATAGTAGAAACAGTTACAGAGGTTAGAGTTCACCCACCATGACAATCATGGCAAGGAACGGGGCAGCCAGGAGGCAGACATGGTGCTGGAGTAGTAGCTGAGAGCTTACATATGATCCACAAACATGATTCAGAGAGAGCTAACTGGTGATGGTGTGGGCTTTTGAAACCTCCAAGCTCACCCTAGTAACACACCTCCTACAACAAGGCCATACTTCCTAATCCCTTCCAAACTGTTGGGGACCAAACATCCAAATATATGAACCTACTGGGGACATTTTAATTCAAACTACCGCCTTGACATGGAACCATTCATTTGAAGTGATTGAGTCACAGTTCCAGTGTGTCTTGTGAAGAAGAACTAGGGCCAGCCAGACATGGCTTCAGGTTGAGAATTCTGCTCAGAACTCAGATCTATGCTCAGGATTTCCAGTGTATCATGCTGTATTTGACCCAGACAAGAACTGTTATAGAAATGGAATGAGCAGTTTTCCTAAAACACAGGACATAAGTAGACCCGCTCATGGATACTTCTTCACAGAGAAATGCAAAAGAAAAAGATTTGTTCTTTGGCTTATGTGGGGACCCAAACTGTGATCCATGAGGATTTCAACATACTATTGGCAGGGCTATTAGGAGACAACCATGCCCTGTGCAGTGGAATAGTGGAATTCCTGGAATAATCTTCTTGATAGAAGTAGAGAGACTTTCTGAGGTTAGAGTATTGGAAAAGACCAGGGAAACACTTTTTTTTTTTTAAAGTCATGAATCTAAGATAAAAATGGTATAGTTCTGGAAGCTGTAGATGATGGCTAAAACTGACAATTATAATAATGGGAAAGTAAACACACATATAAGGGGGGGAAGGGAGAGAGGGAGGTACAGATGGACGGAGGGAGGGAGGGAGGGAGGGAGGGAGGGAGGGAGGGAGGGAGGGAGGGAGGAAGAGAGGAAGGATAAAAATTGAACAGTGCCTGAAACTCTCCCGTCAACACTTTTAATCTGTCCATGACCATCTGAATATTTCGTAAGGACCCCAAAGTCACCATGTCAGAGTTGTTTTTAGTTTCTTCTTATGCCAATAGCCTCTTTATTCTTCAAGCCATCTGGGGTTAAACATGAATACCTGTTGATTCTCCCCTTTCATTCCCAACAGCCCATCAGCTGATGAATTTCATTACCTCTGAAATCTTATTTCACATATCTTTTTACTCTGTTACCATGGCACTACTTGATATGAACCTTACCTTTACACTTGCTTGTGATTTGTAAATGAATTTTCAGATTAGCCACTGACATCTGTCTCCTGGCGCTTCTGTTCATTTGTACACCAAAGTCAGTCTTTGAAAAACACGTGTCTCCTTATCATGTCTCTCTCTTGCTTGCCAATATCTGGGGGTCTCATTCAGTGAATTGACGTCAAGCTTCTTTGCCCCCCCCCAACCCCCACAAGCCAAGTCCGGTCTACCTTTCCATGTACTCACCTATATTCATCTCCTGCGTTAGCTGTACATCATTGGTACCCTGAAGATGCTACTTAGCATCACCTTCTCTTCTTGTAAGAACCACCTCCAATGCCATCTTCTTCATAGAGTCCTTTTCTGCTCTGATGTCCATGTCAGCTATGAGCCTTCTAACACCCTAGTATCCTAATTTATATTAATATCACAGCATGCCTGGTCCTGCCAGTGTTACTGCTACTTTGGTACATGATTTGCTGATATGATGTGCACCAGTGATGTGCTTGCACTGTCTTATGCATGTTATTTACATTATTTCATTTAAATTTTAGGACATCAAGTCAATTCTAATATATGGTCTCCATTTAACAATCAAGGAAACGAATACTGAATCTCCTTGCTTAGTGACAAACAGAATATTAAATCCAGATCCATTTTGTCCTAAAGCCACACAGGGTCCCACTAGACCAGTAGTTCTCAACCTGTGGGTCATGACCCCCTCAGGGATGGAATGACCCTTTCACAGGGCCATCTAGGGCTATTGGAAAACACAACACAGATATTTACATTGTGATTCATAATAATAGCAAAATTACAGTTATGAAGGAGCAATGAAAATAATCATATGGTTGGGGGTCACCACAACATGAGGAACTATATTAAAGGGTTTCACCAGTAGGAAGGTTGAGAACTACTGCATTAGACCATCCTGCCTTTGTGTGGTCAAGTGCCCTCTGACTGACATGTATGCTTCCTGTAACTCCCAAAGCAGTGATGGTAATTTGCATGTGGTGGGCTTTCATGGGATGTAAGCTTGAAGTTGCCGGCAGATACCTCATTTCATGTGGAGTCTGAGATTGGAAAATGTTGAACCAGGAAGTAGAGAGAGACCAGTTCTTCATGACATTACCCGAGCATCTTCATCAACCTACTTCTAGCTTTGAACTTTTCAGGTTCACGAACCCGTGCGGTCCTCTGTGAGCTGGATTTTCTGTTTCGTAATTAAATTACCCTAATGATGGATCAGGGAGAATGGTATAGGGCATGGCTTCCGCAAGATAATGAGCAGAATTTGATATTATAGGCCTATGGACAAGAGAGTGAATTATGGGTTTGTGTTAATAGTTCTCCATGACCCAGGAAGCAAAACTATGTTGCGGAGGCTTGAGCCGTTCTGCAGAACATACTCTTCCACAAGCAGGATGGTTCCCCACAGCCATGTTTCCACAGCTCTCCTCAATGCCTGTTGAGGAAGAAGAAACTGGGGTGTTGTGATCACACTTGACAGAGATAAATGTTAAGTTCTACATTAAAAATCATTTACATAATATTAGGACATGGTAAATTTGGTGGCTCAGAGCAGCATTAGATTGATAGGTCCCCAGAGTGATACAGTTTCAAACCACTTGAGAGTCTTGGTGTGCTAGAAAGAAAGTAGGAGGTACTTAGCCCAAGCCGTACTAAGGAGCACGCTATTTGGCCAAGAGCAAGTTGGCTGTGACAGTGTCACCAACAGTACCTTGAATGACAGCGATGTCAGTGAATTTGGAGTTAGCAATGTGTTTTGGAACACTGGAAATCTCAGTGTCCAATTTTCTGCCGATTGATCTTGTGCGGTCTTGATTTTTAGAGTGAAACCCCTCAATTTTTGTATTTGAATTACTGATGGTTGTAATGTATTTTCTCTTATAAATGTAAGCCATTTACAGAAAGGTTATAAAATGCAGATACATGAAAGAATAGCCACACAAATCTCATAGCCGCACCCTACCGTAGGTAACTATTTACCTGATGAAGGAAGGGGCCTATGCCGCAGGCTGAATCCTCACCAGCAGATTTTAAATAGAAATGTAAAAGTCTATCAGAAACATGCATCAAAGTGTTGCAAGGGAGAAAGTTTGAATTTTATGACATCCAATTTTCAACTTAATATTCCAAGAAAAAATACAGTGTCACTTGTGTAGTTTGAATTTACATTCATTTTTAATATTTGCCTGAAAAAGAATTCTAAAATTCCATCTCTGATTGGTGAGTCATTCTCCTCTTTCCCAAGATATTGGTTCCAATGCCTATATTTGATTTCTGTACTTGAGTAAACCCACCCACACGGCACACTGAACCTCAGTGGGCTTGACATTTTCTCTTTTGAACAGCATCCAGCATAATGTAACTTACTGGAAAAGTCTCCACAGAATGATTCAGCCAGTCATGGAAGCATTTCTTTCTGTGGAATTCTTCCTTTTTTTCTGAGAATGAACAGAGAACACATTATTTGAGGATAAACAAATTTGGAAATGTTTCCAGTAATATCTTCTTTGTGTGTGTACAGGCTGCGGAAGATTAACTAAAAATTCTTGACTGAGATCTTGCTTCCTACCTAAATGTTTCAGTAAACACAGTCTCGTTGAATAGACTTCCAAAATTTCCAACTGAAAATAGAAAATGAAGCTACTTTCCCAGAGGAAAAATTGGGCTTGTTTTGTCTTCAAGATGCTTAGAATTCACCCAACATGGTGCCACCCACAAAGTACACATTTGATGTCTCTAAACAAAGTTGTGTTAAGTCACAGTACATCTTAGAAAAGACATGTGGGCTACAGATGGATGAAGACCTCCCTTCCTCTTCCTTTACCTTACTCCACTTCCTGATAAATTTCAGGAAACACTCCCAAGTAAGTATGGCCTTATCAATGCTCATAATTTGAAATCCTTTTATCATTTGAAGGAGATGTGTGTTGAACGTGCTTTTAGACTACTCTTTCCCGTTTTGAGCTAAACATACACATCTGGGAAGCTTTTCATTATCGTTTAAAATGTATGTGTGTATGTGTGGCCTTGTGTAGCACAATGTATATGCAAGTCAGAGGACAATTGTGGAGTTGGTTCTCTCCCAGCTCCTTTGCGTGGATTCCAGGGACAGAACTCATGTGGCCAGGAAACACCTTTACCTGACGAAACTCTTGCTAGCCCCATTTATATATGTTTAAAGTCAGGGTCTTAAGTAGCACAGGCTGGCTTCCAATCACTGTATCGTCAAGGATGATTGAACTCCTGCTCCTTCTGTCCCTACCTTGAGGGTGCTGGGATGACAGACTCTGTCGCCAACTGAATTTATATGGTACTAAGGACTGAAGCCATGAGCTTTATGCATGCTAGGCAAGCGCTCTGCCAGCACTGAGCTGCTCCCCGACGCCTGAGTTGTTCTTTCGGTGGAAACTTTCTTGTGACTAGGCAAGTGCTTTTAAAATTATTGACTGCTCTTCTCAGGCTAGCAGAACAAAGAAGACAGGACTGTAAAGTTTGAGAGGATGGGAATGGGAATCGAAGCAAGCTACCAGAAATTTATCAGTAAATAACGATAGCTGCCGTTCTCGGAAATGTACTGCAGTGTGTGTTTAGACCATGAATGAAGACTGAACTGGTCTCTTTAATGTCTTCTGGGGTCATGAAATTAAGGGATGTGGGAAAGGGAAAGTTTGCAGGCAGAGGGGCTGTGATGTTTAAAACCCAATTCTAGAATTTTTAGACACTCCTTTCAGTGGAAGAGTTACTAGCTACAGTGAAGTAGTGAATCCCCATGAGTTAGCCAGTTCTCCAGGGCCGGAGATGGCTTCCTTCCATTTTGTTTTAGGAGGACGAGCCTAAGTGAAGACTGTGCCCATAAAGATAGTGAACCTCAAATTCTCCATGAGTCCTTCCTCATCTCTGAACCTCTGGAACAATCCTGCTACCTCTGTCATGTTGAAAGCCTGCTTCTGCGTTTCCAAGGGGAGCAATTATCAGCCAGGAAGTAATGAGTATAACAGACCCCTGTCTCTACAACTGTGTCAGCAAGGGCTTAGCACCTGCAAGGGGGTGCTTGGGAGAAAACCACTTTGTTCAGGTCTATACTTTCCCCCTTCCTACCTCATAACTTGTAAGTCTTTTACTTAATTTTTTAAAACATTTACTTATGTTTTTATTTAGTGTGCATGTGTGTATACATGTGTGCCATGGTATGTGTGCGGAGGACTATAGGCAGAGTTTTTCTGTCCTGACAGCCTATTCCTAAAAACCCAACAGCCATTTCCCAAATAACTGACTTGGAGACTTAATATAAATTATAAATGCTCGGCAAATAGTTCAGTCTTGTTACTAACTAGCTCTTACAACTTAACCCATTTCTGTTAATCTATGTGCTGCCCCAAATCTCATGGCTTTTACCTCTCTCCCATTTTGTGTGTCTGACTTGTTCTCTGTCTGACTGGTGACTCTTCTTACTCTGTCCTTCCTCACCCCATCATTCTCAGTTTGACTTTTCCATCTAACTTTATCCTGTTCAGCTATTGGCCAGTCAGCTTCTTTATTAAACCAACCATAGCGACATACATCCACACAGAGTACAGAAGAATTATTCCACAGTGTGAGGACAGGGGAGAGTGTGGAAAGTTGGCTCTCTCCTATTATGTGGTTTCCTGGTGATGAACTCAGGTCATTAGGATTGGCAGCAAGTTCTCTTAACTACTAAGCCTTTCTGGCTCCTCTTTTACATTTTAAAATTTTATTTATTTTTATTTTTTGTATGCATTTGTGGTTCATCTGCATGTATATCTGTGTGAGGGTGCTAGATCCCCTAGAACAGGAGTTACAGACAGCTGTGAGCTGCAATGTGGGTGCTGGGAATTGAACCTTGGTCCTCTGAAAGAGCAGTCAGTACACTTAAGCACTGAGCAATCTCCCTAGCTCCCCCTCTTTTACATTTTGATCATTCACATTTCCTTCCAAGAA
The DNA here is from genome assembly GCF_004664715.2 of Peromyscus leucopus. Classification (NCBI taxonomy): domain Eukaryota; kingdom Metazoa; phylum Chordata; class Mammalia; order Rodentia; family Cricetidae; genus Peromyscus; species Peromyscus leucopus. Next base: position 18,507,432 of record NC_051078.1, on the reverse strand, counting down.
CAATTATATCTGGTCCTCTGTAAAGGACCAGATATAAAGTATTATAGTATTTACTACCCATACAATGTTTGATATAACCATCCAACTCTACTGTTGTATGTAAGGAGGCTTAGGCAATGTATTAATCAATAGACATGTGCCCCAACAAAGCTATACTTGTAGACACTAATATTTGTACTTCATGCAATTTCATGTGTTATGAAATGTGATCCATTCTTTTGATCCCCCACCACTATCGTTATTCTTATTTCAGAGACTATTAAAAATGGGTAGCAAACCAGATGACTCATGTAGGCTGGAGTTCATTAGCCTTTACAGTAGATTGGTAACTGGGAAGCCATATATTAGATTGGTATTTTTAGACAGTCTATCATGAACTTCAATGCATATGTAAATGATCAGGGGTTTAGTAAAAACGGAGATTCTGTTGTGCATGTTTAAGACGCTGCCAGATGAGCTAGCAGCTGGAGACCTGCACATCACACTTTGAGCAGCAAGCTTTGCAAATATCTCACAATTAGGTTCATCCGTGGAAAAGAGCCTGAATTTGAGGGACTGGGTGGAAGTGAAGGGTTGTGGCATAGCTAAGTTCAGGGGTTTGATGATAGTCTGGAGTGGACTGATGCAGGCTCAGTGAGGCTGGATGCTCGAAGAGGGTGTTTTCGTTACTTTTTCTCACCACTGTGGTAATATTTCATAAAGGAAATTTAAGGGAGGAAGGGTTTATATATGCTTCATGGTTTCAGACATTTCAGTCTACTGTAACAGGGAAGGAATAGCATTGAGAGCTTATGTTGAAGGCTCATTTGTGTCATGGCTGGAGAATAGGAAACAGAGAGACAAACAGGAAGATGACAGCAACAATATAGCTCCTCCCCTTTCTCCACTAGGACTTGCTCCTAGTGACATGTGTCTTCGAGCTAGGTCCTACTTTATAAAGGTTCCATGATGTCGCTAGATAATTTCATCATCTGGGGACCAAGTGTTTAAACGCTTGAAACTTTGGAGGACATTTCTTGTTTCAAACCATTAGCAGATCTTAGTTGCTCCAAGGATACAAGGGGTCTGGGGGAGAGGCTTTGGTGGTGAGTGGTGTCCTGAGCAGAGGTCTTGGTGATCTATGCAGAAGTGGGTACAAGTGCTTAAAAAGTATTTCCTGAACAAATAGAAGGGCAGGAAAGAGAAGCCGGGTCAGAGGGAGATAGATAGAGATAGATAAAATTGTGACGTTAATCTGCAGTACTTTGAATTTGATTCTGTGGAATCCAAGAGAAGGTAACAGACACATATAACTTGAGGACCCTTTGGCTAAGATTTAGTGTAGAAAGTGACAGGTAACGACAGAAGGTAGAGTGCTGTGTGACACTCACTGGTCCTAGAATGAACTGTTTTCCACCAACAGAGAATGAGACCTAAATCAGCATCACTGCCAAATAAATGGGAGGAGGACCAATGCTGCAAACCTGCTTGAAGTGACTCACATGGGCCAGCAGCGCTCGGCCCCTTGCAAGTGATCTTATGTAGATGTTCTCTCTGCCCTTCTGTTAAATGACTCCATTATACACAGCCAAATTTTGCTCTCAAGCACTTGAAGTCTCAAGTTTGTGGGTCAACTTATGTTGAATATTCTGCTATCAGGCTCGTCTTCTCAGGGGCTCCTTCACACACTTCTTTGATTTATTCTGCTAATAACACCAAGGATTCCTTACACAGCAAACGACTTTGTTCTTCATATGAGATCATAAGCTTTCTCAGATGAGGTTAAGTTTTCTTTTCCCTCCTTTAAGCACATTTTTAACTTTGCAAACTCTGAGGAAAGGGAACTCACCTGAATTTGTTAGAGGACAATCTGTCCTTGACTAAAATGAACCCCAAATACAGCAGTGATGCTTAACCAGCTGGCTTCTTAGTCTTCTCTGTCCTTGTCTCTACTTTTTATCTATTCTATGCACTCACCAAATTAATATTTCTAAAGCACACCAAATGCTATTATTCCACCCCTCCATAAACTCAAATGGTTCTTAATGGTCTGTAAAAGCCCACACTCATCAGCCTGTTTTTCAGGGACATCTGAGTACCACCACACAACTTTCATACACATTTCCAAAAGGCTTCCCATTGCTCATGTTTGTCTACCCCACCCAATGACCAAACCCAACTCACTGCTTCCTCCCTGATGATGTCCTCTCCTGAATCTAGGCCATGCTGTTCTACCAATCCCAAGCTTACCATAGAACTCTGGGCCTGGCAGTCTTCTGAAGTTCAGGCCAGGCATCTCACAGCTCCATATTTGTATGACAAGGCATAGCAGAGAATATGGCTCTGATTATCAAGGAGGAGTGTAGGCAGAGGTTTTCATCAGGACCACTGGTCAGCTCTGTCCTGCCAGCTGGCTTCCCAAATAACCACACAGAGACTTATTATTAATTATAAATGCTCAGCCAATAGCTCAGACTTGTTACTAACTAGCTCTTGCAACTTAAATTAACCCATTTCAATTCATTTACATGCTGCCACATGGCTCATGGCTTGTTACCTCATTTTGTACATGTTCTGCTCCCTCTGCATCTGGCTGATGACCCCCTGACTTGGCTCTTCTTTTTCCAAATGTCCTCTCAGTTTGACCCTCCCCTCTTATCACCTCCTGCCTAGTTATTGGCCAATCAGTTATTTATTAACAATGAGAGTAACACACCTTCACAGTGTAGTGAAGGATTATTCCAAAGCAGAGGAGTTTGGTCCATCTTATTTGAAGCTAGATTTCCAGTGTCTAGACATTGTGCATCATTAGTGCATAGAAGATGCTCAAGAAATATTTATGGAATAAATGAATGAGTGGGAGGATGAAGGTACATAATACTTAAGTTTAAGTGCCATCATAGAAATGCCTAAATATGGGTTGAAATAAAGTGGACTTTTGAAGCTTTTTTTTTCTTTTTTACTTTTATTCCTCCCTTGAAGGCAGTTGTAAATGCCAAATATATCTATTTGAACAGTGCCTGGGTCTTGGCTGCAGAAGTGATCTATTAATCTCTTGAGTTGCTCTTATCTCTCTGCTCTTGTGCTGTGTGCTTTATAGCACACCTTATTTTAATTGTCCATAAGAATTCTTCAGGGTACATATTATTCTTTCCATTTTTTTTAACTGATAGAAGAGCAAAAGCTCAGAGAATCTTGTCCTCATCACAGTTTGGATGAGTAGCAGAGCAGGATGTTTAAAGCCAAGTCCTTCTGATGTTCTCAGCATGTGTGCATATCACTTTTGTGATTAACAAACTGCAAAAGCAGAACGCAAAGCCATGTTCATTTGACTTGAAAAAAGTTCACATCCTCATCACAATACTGTGTGGTGTCTGTATGCTGCTCTCTAACAAGTGCAGAATGGATTTTTAATTAAATCCATGAAATTGTTAATGAATCAATGACATAATTAGTGAATTACAGAACTAATGATTAAGAATAAGCTAATCTTAAGTTAGAGATGTAGCTCAACTAGTAGAGTGCCTGATTAGCAAGCACACAGCCCTGGGTCCAATCCCTATTGCCATATAAAACCAGGTATGGTGGCACACACCTATAATCCCAGCACTTGGTGGGGTAGACACAGGCAGATCCTAAGTTCAAGGCCATCTCTGGCTTGCATAGAGAGTTCAAAACCAGTCCAGAAACAGATCCTGTCAGTACATAAACACTTAATTGAACAATAAGAAAAGAACAAGCCATTCTTTCCTATCAAAAAAGAAAGTCATGTAGTTACTTTGCAAGCACCAGCTGCCTTTTTTTTTTTCCAAGAACAAGGTTAATTCCAAAGTAGAACCAAGTCCAAATTAACAAAGAGTATCTCACTGTGGTCATGAGAGTGGACAGGTTCTGCAGCCCATGTCTTTAGTCATGGCTCCATAGGCATCACTTTGGAGATGGTGTATGATGACAGGCATGCATTGAGCTTCAGCAGCTGATGGGACTTGCAGCCTTGAACCAGCAGCAGCAGCAGCAGCAGCAGCAGCAGCAGCAGCAGCAGATCCCAGAGCTGGGCAATCCCAGCTGCAGTAGAAAGTCTAAACTGTACCGTAATCCCCATTGCATGCTATTTGAATCACGACATATCCACATTTAAAACTTCCGTATGAGAAACTTCTGAGAAACTCAAGGTGTTCACAGGTTGCCAACAAGAGTTCTCACACCATCAAAAAGAAGGAACAGTGGTTCTGCATCTTAAGACCTTCTGAAATCAAAGAGCATGTCCTGCCTGGAGCATGACCTTGGGAAGTTGCCTCACCTCTCCCGGTTCCAACTCAGTGAGTGCCATATCAGTTGGCTGCAAGAATTATGTAAGAACTGCAGGGGTAGCATTTACCACCCCAATCAATATGGACTTTAATTATTAAACTGAGCTCATGCTGTATTGACTACACTACTTTCAGCACATTTGAGAATTCCCCCCAAGGCATGGATTGAGGAGCTAGACTGGAAGGTGAGGAACTGTTCCTAGTAAATGTTCCCTTACATATTTTATTTGCGACACCCGCACAGGGAACTGGAGTCCTTAGGATTTTTAGGTGTGCTCAGCTATTCTCACATATTTGAGAGTGTCTGTTTCAGGCAGCCCACAAACTGAACCACTATTTGATTTGTATAGGAATGAATCTTAACTCTCACTGTTAATACAATAATAAAAACCCTTGATAGGTATTCTATAGTTCTGAGACTACCTCTGCAGGGTAAAGATCATTGTCATCCCTTGCAGATGCGCAACCTACATTCAGATTAGACTGTGTAATTTGTCATCCACGCATCCTAGACCAGAAGTGACAAGGCTATGTCCTAAGCCCAGATCTGCCTGATTCCAAGTGTGTTCTTGGCTCTGACCCACACAGATGTGGCTCCTTAACTACGTGGTCAGAGACTGACATGCTCCTCTCACTAAGGGGCATTAAGCGCTGGGTCAGGCCAAACATTCTTCTGCTGAAGAGGGAATAGAAGAATGAACAAAACAGACTTCTTCAAGGATGTCATCGCTCTGAAGGGGAGCAAACAAACAGGACATACAATATGAGGAGAGCCTGACTGATGTGTCTGTTGGAAGAGAGTTGGGGATGACAGACTTTGGGGGAGGGGATGCCTTATCTCACTTAGTCTTGGAGCATGTAGGCATCAGCCAGGTGAATGACTGGGGTGATGGTGGGGAGAAGAATGTTCTAGTAAGAAGGCCCAACGTGTGGGACAATCTGTAGGGAGTGAGATGATAAGCCCATCTGGGGACTCCCATAAACACTTTAGTGCATTTGGAGAATGATGTAAAAGGGGAACAATGGATGATGTCATGGGTTTGAAATAAAATGAAGAAAGATGGACTTGACATAAAGGATTTTCATATTGTTACAGAAAGGGATTCAGTGGAGAAAACAAGAAATAAACGAGTGTAGATGTAACCAACCGTCTTATTAAATAAGAAACACAGAGCCAATACAGAGATGAAAGCCAAGAGGTCAGAGCAATAGCTAAGAGCTAAAAACCTTACCCTTCACTGTCACTGTTGTCCTTCCTCTCCAAAAGAGACCTACTTCCTGTGTGTCTGTCATTTTATAGTGTTTCTGTTCTGCCTTCTCATTGGTTGTAAACCCAACCACATGGCCTCCTAGTCACTGCCTGTTTGTACAGACCTCCAGGTCTTCTATGGCTGGTATTGAGATTAAAGGCGTGTGTCTACATGCTGGCTGTATCCTTGAACACACAGAGATCCGCTTAGCTCTGCCTCCCAAGAGCTGGGATTAAAGGCGTGCACCGCCACCACTACCCAACTTCTGCTAAGGCTTGCTATTAGCTCTGACCCCCAGGCAACTTTATTTATTAACATACAAATCACATTTTAGTACAAATAAAATACCACCATAAACAAGGAATTATACATAGGAAGCATTGACTAAGAATGCCAGGCTAGATGGAGAGGCAAACTGAGGATGGAGGGGCTGGTAATTTGACAAAATGTCTTTGGAAAGGCCAGGACTGTCCCTTGACAGACCTTCCATTACCCACATGCCACATCCTGGTCCATGATAGAAGCCAGCCCATAGAGTTATTCATGAGACGTGGCTGAAGTGCTTATTACAGCCATCTTTCCAGCCAGTCTGTCTTAATTAGGGTTATGAGGAAGCACCATGAATCAAAAGCAAGTTGGGGGGGGGGGAGGATTAATTTGGCTCACACTTCCATACTGCTGTTCATCACCAAAGGAAGTCAGGACAGGAACTTAAACAGAGCAGGAACCTGGAGGCGGGAGCTGATGCAGAGGCCATGGAGGGATGCTGCTTACTGGCTTGCTTCCCGTGGCTTGTTAGGCTTGCTTTTCCATAAAACCCAGAACCACCAGCCCAGGGATGGCACCACCTACCATAGGCTTACAACAGGATCTTATGGAGGCATTTTCTCAATTAAAGTTCTCTTCTGTCAGATAAATCTAGTTTGTGTGTCGAGTTGACACAAGAATAGTCAGTATACAGTTTTAATCTAGGACCTAGAATATAAGAAGAATTTTTCAATCTACTTATCCTGGAGATAGTCTTTCCTAGAAATGGGGGAGCTGAGTAGTGGTGAATTCCAACTCCATGAATGAGACCTGCAACATGGAATCATGGGAGATCCCCAGGACAGATCCACATACAGGCTTCTCTGTATGTGCCACATTGTCTCAAAGAGATGTGTGAAGAATAATTTTCCTTCTAGACATGTGACTTTGACTTAGGGGAGCCGACGTTTAGATAACCTCCATAGAACTTGCATTAAGAATGGCAGGCCAGGTGTTGGTGGCGCACGCCTTTAATCCCAGCACTCGGGAGGCAGAGGCAGGCGGATCTCTGTGAGTTCGAGGCCAGCCTGGGCTACCAAGTGAGCTCCAGGAAAGGCACAAAGCTACACCAGAGAAACCCTGTCTTGAAAAAATCAACCAAAAAAAAAAAAAAAAAAGAATGGCAGAAGGTAATTATTCTAATCCTTCAAAGCAAGGGACAGCTTCACAAAAGCGGACCCAGTAGCCACACACACACACACACACACACACACACACACACACACACACACACACACACGACAAAAGAAAAGAAATCCCAGAAGCATCCCAAACCATCAGCTCAGGAAATTCTGCAGATAAAACTCATGTTCTTCTTCTCTATAACTTTTTAGGAGTTTGCTGCTTGTGAGTTCTTGTACTTGGGTAAAACGTCAGACATGGTTGAGGGAATCACACTACTGTTTTGACACAGGTAGTGCTTTGATTGTGTACAACATGATTTCAAGGGTTTAATGTGTTAAGTAGCTGAAGATTTTTTAAATTATTTGCACATTTATTTGGTGTGTGTGTGTGTGTGTGTGTGTGTGTGTGTGTCTATTTGTATGTGTTCATGAGTGCATGAGTTGGGGCACATGTGGAGACCAGAGGACAACTTGTGAGAATTGTTTCTCTCTTTCCACCTTGTGGGGTTCTGGAGATCAAACCTCAGGTCAACCAGGCTTGGAGGCAAGTGCTTTTACCCACTGAGTCATCTGTCTGGTTCACTCTTAAAATTAGTTTTGGAAGTCATGGAATAGTTTTGTAATTCTACACGGTGCAAGCTGTAGTTATCATCATCATTAGTTTAGAGATGAGGAACCAGACGCAGAGGAACGAGACTGTAGCTGTTCTGTGGAGTTGAGTGTAAACCTAGGAAGCATGGCTCTACAGTTCCCACTTGAAACCTGGCAGACATAAGCTTTGGTGAGAAATGGGAGCAGGGAGGCCATGAATGAAGGTGCAGAATCCTAGACCACACCCTCAGGGACTCACTTTATGACTGTCCCATGGGTTTGTGCTGTGGGCACTTTAGATCATTCTTTGAGAGGCACATTTCTAGGTCATTATGCTCATTTACTGCTATTAAAGTCTGCTTGTCTTACTGAAGACAAAGAAAATAATGTGAAATAATGACTTTTTGGAGTGATCTCTCTATTGATCTTCTAGCATGTTATCTGCCTTCCTGTATCATCTATCATATCTATCTATCTATCTATCTATCTATCTATCTATCTATCTATCTATCTATCTATCATCTATCTACCTATCTATCATCAATCCACCTATCTAGTTACTATCTCTCTATCATCTATCTACCTATCTATCTACCTACCTTTCACCTATCTACCTATCTATCATTTATATACCTATATAATCTATCTCACTATCTCTCTACCACTCTATCTTTGTACATTCATCTACCTATCTTTGTACTTTTCCACATTGATTCTATTTACATATGTAAATCAGTTTGATTGAAATTCAAAGTCTAATCCACTCAGGAATAGATTTGTGGTGAGTGGAGGAGGAGACAATCCTGTCCTCTTGTTACTAGATCTGTTATGATCTAAGATGGCGTTCTTCTACAGTCCCCATATGGCTGGTCACAGCCAATGCTTGTTGTGTTCGTCATTCAGAAATATCTAGTTTGTCTTTTTCCTGTAGTTCTTTTAGCTCTGCTACAATTCTCACACAGTTGTGACACAAAGATGTGCTGTCAAGGGGCAGTGCCTCTGGAACCACTGCTAGCATGGTAAGTTGAAAATTATGAGGAGTTTTGTTTTTCTATCTGAGGTAGACAGAGTATCGTCTAACTTTACCTTTCTACATTTAGGTAATTGGAAGGCATCTGGTTTTAGGTTTAAGCTATGTTCACATCCACTCTGATAGGGAAGCAATGTTAAGAATAACGTATTCCGAAAGTCCTCAGTGGTCACAGTGACCTCTGAACTGGAAGGATTCACGCATCCTGGTCTTCTGCATTAAGGCCAATGTCCTCCGACTTGATGGAACCCAACCGTGCTGGCCTATCTCCTGTCACCTCCTTAGCTAAGAGACATGGAGTGAAATACGGGCGCTTCTGCAGGGAGAAAGGAAGGGAGGGGCTGAGATTAGCTAGAGAGGAGTGAAGGCTTGTCAGCCAGGCTGGCTGGCTCACAACATCTCGGGGAGGAGGGGAAGGCATGAGCCAGAGTGAGGGTAAAGCCAAAAAACGTTTGAGTGATGGTGTGTGCAAATCCTTTCTATGGCCTCAGACTCCCATGGAGTCAACACCCTGTGTGGTCATGAATCTCCAAAAAAGTGGTGAAATTTCCTTTGCTGCTCTTTTGTCTGATGGTCCGGTGCCAGGAAACTGCATTTCTAGGCCTGAAAAGTGATGAGGGACGTTCATAGCTGATGCTTTGTACTATTGAGGCAGCCTGGGTGGATCTCACCCAGCTCATACACTCTCCTTTAAGAATAACATTATTTTTACTTATCTATCTTCTTTAGATAGGGGCTATGCCATCGAGCTAAACCCCTTTTGGAAAAGAACGAATTGATTGCCTGTGGCAGGATGGAATAGTTGAGACTGTGTTCAAGTTTCCAACTGAATCACTGAAAAAAAATAAATCAGGCAAAAAATATACCAAACAAAAGGGAACTGCATAGAGATCGGACAACGAAGGCCAGAGCTATAGGAGTTGAGGGGCAAACATGAAGAGCTCCATCATGGCTCTGACATATGCCTGGACTGAATGAGTTTCCAGTCGTGGTGCAGTGTGGGTGGATTGGGGCTCAGATGGGGTCAGTGAACTCGGGGAGTGAAGGAGATGAATGTTGGTTGGGAAAGACAAAGACTGTGTTGGCTAGGCAGTGTTTAGGAGGCGGGGGGAGAAGTGGAGGGGAGTAGAAATATCTGCTGAAGAACTTAAGCAGCTGGTTGACCACCACAGAACCCTCTGCCTTCTGAAGAACCATCCAGAAACCTTAAAAGGAGGAGTATCCGGGGCCCACACTACCAAATTATCCCCAACATACGTGGGTGGTACCACAGGTCATTGCTTCAGTGCAGGAGAGCCATGGTCCCTACCCCTAGTGCTACTCAAAAGTGTGACTCCAGGTGAGAAACTAGTTCTAAGTAATGCAACTGTGTCTTAAGACTGAGAAATAACTGCAGGTTTGCAAAAACTCTCAGCATCCTCTATGGTAGAACCCAGTGTCTGGCATTCAAAAAAATATGAAGATAGGAAACATGATGAAGAATAAGATCTGTTCAAAAACGAATGTAGGGCTTGGCAGACAAATGTCTTCAAATAATTACTGTGTCTAGATTCTGTAGTCAAAACTGAAGATTAAAAAAATAAAAACTGAAAAGAGCTGCATTGAACTTGCAGACCCGAAAACTACAATATCTTAGATTAAACACACACACACACACACACACACACACACACACACACACACACAGAGTATGAGATGAACACCATCTTAGATATTGCTAAAGATTAGTAGGGGGTATGGCTCAGCAATAGAGCCCTTGCCTAGCGTATGGGAGACTCTAGGTCCCTGGCGGTTAGTTTACATAGGGGGATGTAAGCTGGAAGATGCTATATAGACTGCTATGAAAGAATCACCATCAAAAGTCCTACTTAGCTGTGGACCCTGTTAAGCTATATTACAAATCAGTCAAATGAGAAGTCCCCACTGGTGCAGACAAGTCAGTAGTGGGGGGCCAGGGTGGGGTTGGTCACTATTTACTGATTAGATTCGAGGACTGCTTCATAGGAAGAAATCCATACCTGGCACTGTAAACCTGGTCAAAAGCCCATGGCCGAGGAAGTCATAGGTCCTAGTGGGAAATCTCCCGCTGCCGCCTTACCAAATGGATACGATGTGCCCATCTTATTATCTTCCGAATAATTATGGCTTGCCCATAGTTTGGTGCTACTGTTAGACTAAAGTCACCTAAGTGGGCATCAGTAACCACAGACACTCATAACTGGTCCAAGGGGTGCGAATGAGGGACCGTGGAATGCTGAGACATAAACGGGGCATCCATATCACCTCCTCCAAGGCTCAGGGAATATGGGAAGGGGGATAGGAAGACTGTCAGAGTGGAGGGTAGAGAGATGCCTCAATGGGCAGGAGACTTGAGTTCAGATGACCATACCAGCAACACCGATGCTGTCGGAAGTAGAGACAGGAGGATTTCCGGGCTTTGACCATCAGCAGCCTAGCTCCAACTTCAGTGACCATCTCTGGTTCAGAATAATAATGTAGAGAGGAAGAAAACAGGGCACTTTTTGAGCTCTGCCTAGATGCACAGGCATGCTCACCCCTACACACATGTGGATGCACACCTGCACACCACACACACACACACACACACACACACACACACACACACACACACACAAAGAGTTGGAGGAAGAAATGGGTTGAGTCAGAATGCTGTCTTCTGTCAGTGGCAAGCTGCATAGCTATTCCATTCTTGAACTCAAAGCAGCTGTATTTACCAGCATGAGACCGGGCCCACAGAGCCAGGGAGGTGGTTTGTTGGGTGAAGGCCATTGCCACAAAGTCAGACAACCTGAGTTTCATCTGTGGAACTCACGCCATGGAAGGAGAGAATTGGCTTTAAGATGTAGTCCTCTGACCATCACAAGCGGACTGTGGTAGTCTCATTTCCCCACCCACATTGTCACACACAAATAAATAAAAAATGTTGAAACAAACAGAAAAAAGTAGGGTTGTTAATACCCTGCCATGGTATGTGTGTTGGGGTGTGAGGCCTCTCCCATCTCTGGTGGTCTGTAGGCAATAATAGTTGCAGGGAGGAGACAGTCATCAGGCCCCACCCCTCCCCCAGTATCAATAGGCAATTATAGTTGCTGGGTAGGGAAAGGCATTTTCTTCAGTTGTATAAGCACTGGTAGACATCCCACGCTTTTGCAAATAATCCCTCTGCTGACTAGTTTTTATGTCTACTTGACACAGACTAGAGTCATCAGAGAGGAGGGAGCCTCCATTGAGAACAATGTCTCCATAAGACCAGGCTGTAGGTCATTTTCTGAATTAGTGATTGATTTGGGAGGGTTCAGCCCACATGGGTGGTGCCACCCCTGGGTTGGTGGTCCTTTAGTTGCTAGGTTCTATAAGATAGGAGGGTTCTATAAGATAGGAGGCTGAAGAAGGAATAAGGAACAGGCTAGTAAGCAGCACCTTTCCATGGCCTCTGCATCAGCTCCTGCCTCCAGGTTCCTGCCCTGTCTGAGTTCCTGCCCTGACTGCCTTCTGCTTTCAATGATGAACTGCATCCTAAGAAAGAGTAAATGCAATCAACCCTTCCCTCTCCAGATTGCTTTTGGTTAGGATGCTTTATCCAACAATAGCAACCCTAACTGAGACACCCTCATCCAGGATCCTACAAGAAATCCTATAGTAAAACCCAAAAGGGCACCCCCCCAAAAAAAGAAAGAAAAAACAAAACAGAAAATAAAACCACCATGAAAGTAGCGAAGGGACTAGCAGGGAGGAAGGGGTTTGGTGGGAATGTGAAGTGAGCAGAAGTAAGGAAGTGTGAACATGATGTTAAAACAATGTAAAAATGCATTATGTACATGTATGATTATGTGCAAACAAAAAATGAACAACAAACCAGAAACCAGATCAGTGAGAACTGGGAGGTGTTATACTAGCAGATTTTCAAAATAAAACAGACAAAAAATAAAAACTATGAGTAAACAGAACTCTAATGAGCTCCGGGGTAATTTCAAGCAACTGAACGTCTTCATTGTTCCTGTAGTAAAATAGCTGAAACTAAAGAGACCAACTGTGCCTAACGTTGTCAATTTCAAAACAAATAAAAATACCCTTGATCCAAGTATGTGGTTACTTTTGGATCAAGTTCCATGAGCTGCTGAGAAGAAGGCATATTCTTTTGTGTTTGGGAGAGATATTTTGTAAATGTCTGTGGGATCCATTTGGTTTATGGATCTAAATCCATTTAGTTTATGATGTCATTAGTTTTTGTCTGGGCGGTCTGTCTATTGGTGAGAGTGGGATATTGAAGATTAGCATTATTAGTGTATGAGAGTCCATATGAGATTTAAGTTTTAGTTGTCTTTATGAACTTGAGTGCCCTTGTGTTTGGTGAATAGATGCTTAGAATTGCAATATCTTCTTGAATTTTTCCTTTGTTGAGTATGTAGTGTCTTTTCCTATCACTTCTGGTTAGTTTTGGTTTGAAGTCTAGTTTGTCAGATATTAAAATGGCTACCCTTGTTTGCTTCTTCTGTCCCATTTTTTTTTTTTTTGGAATATCCTTTTTTAGCCTTTTATCTTGAGATGATGTCTATCTTTGATGTGAAGGTGTGTTTCTTGGATGCAGCAGAAGGATGGATCCTGTTTACAAATCCATTCTGTTAGTCTGTGTCTTATTTTTAATTGGGATAACTGAGACCATTGATGTTGAGTTATCAACAAGCAGTGCTTGTGAATAGTCGAGTTGTTCTGTCATGATCCCCACATCCCCAGTGTTCCCTGTGTATGGGGACTGTCAGTGGAAGGGACATGCTGTGTCTCCTGTGCTGTGCATGGTTCTAGCATGGGGGACTGCAGCAAACAGGACATGCTGAGTTTTAGTGGGTGGAAACATGTTAGCTGAGTTTTACTTCAAGGTTAAGAAACCTGAAACATAGAAAGTGCAGCTGAGCCAGGAGATGTGGGGGTATGTGTCTGTGATTCCAGTACTTGGAAAGCAGAAACAGGGGGACCAAGAGTTTGAGGGCATCCTGAGCTACCTACAGAGACCTTGTCTCAAAAACAAAAACAGAACACCACCACCACCACCACACACACACCTCTGAGCATGCTCCAAATGTTTCCTTTCCCTGATGGTAAGACTGCTCAATTCAGAACAATGTGCTGGCTGAACTTTTAACAAGTGTACCTGTTACTGAACATCAGAGAGGCCTGGCCACTCCAGACTGACAAGCAATCGATCATTTTGTTTTTAATTTGCATGTGAAGCCTGCATTTGAAGTTAAGTGCAGCTGAAGTCCAGAAACTTCACTTTAAACAGAATAATGATGTCACACTGTAAAGGGGGCAGTGGAGAGAGGTTGAACTCTATCCACCCCCACCATCCACACTCCCCCCCCCCCCCCCCCCGCCAACCCTTTCTACAAGTCTGGTTGAGGCTACTCTACTCCATGCTGGGACCAGACAGTTTGTTCTTTGGTTGTAACAGAAAAACATGCTGAGCTGACCCCTTTTTAAATGTCCCCAGAGCTCCAGGTGGTAAAGGGCACAAATTTTCAAAGGTTGCTCAGCAGGGCATTAAAGATTGCAGAGTTGGATGAGATGTGGAGGAGGTGTGCAATCCATTTGGGGGGTGCAATGCTTTGGCTGGGTGAATTCCTGATGAGGAAGCCTTAGCCAGTAGGCTGTCAGTGAAGCTCAGACCCAGATCTGTCTGCACCAGTGGCAATACTAGTGCACTAACCCCTCGTGGTCCCTGGGACCTGCTGTCATCATTGGCTTGCAACATGTATTTTTCTGAAAATGGTAGAGAAAGAAGTAGAGATGTATTGTAAAAACGGGTGATTGATACAAAGCAGCCTTATAAAAAGTAAAAGGCATTCTGTGGGTCATGTTGGAAGGTCACGGCTTTAGAGACCCTTCGCTGGCCTCAGGGAAAAGAAAAGAAAAATCACTTCCACATTTGTTTTCGGTGAAAGTTGTTTTTCCTGGACTGCTGTTAAGTTTCTTCCCGCTTTTGGCAGGGACTGCCTTCCTGGGTCCCGCTGCTTCTGGCTGACAGGTCACATCTTCCACAGGGCAATAACTGCTCTAAAGAATTCTGGAAGAGCCGCCTGTTTTTGTTACCAGATACTGGAGGATGTGTGACATGCCATTAACCTCCAAACTGGCTCTGCATTGCCCCAGATGGTGACTCCCATTCTCTCCTCTCCCTTCCCCAGGATGTCTTCTGGCGGGGAATGTTCCCTGGTTTCAAAGGGAAACGTGTGAGACACAGGCATTGTGGACTATGGAGCCAAGCAGGGAACAGGGCTTCTTATGTTTAAAATGTCACACTCTCAGAGTTCCACGGACGGTGTTTGCATGTAGCAACAGGCTTGCGTGTGACGACAGGCCATGGATGCTGTGAGGCTGGCTGTGAGGACTGGGAAGGTGTCTAGCACTGGGCAGAAGAGTTCAAAGCCAGGTTGCTTTTTGAATTTCACTTTCACAGTTCTTACATGGCCCTTTTCAGTGTTACCAGTGGGCGTTTATAGTAATCAGGACACCGATTATTAGCTAACCAAAATCCCATCCTTGAAAGTAGGAAGGTGACCTGTTCACGCAGTTAACATTTATAGGGTGCTTACAGTATGCCAGGCTCCAGGGATACAATCAGAAGTAAAGCAAAATGCCCGTTAGTAGGAGACTCACCTTATTCAGATGACTGTCACATAGCTCCCAATAACTTTCCATGGAAACACATATAGAAAAGGAGAAATCTGTCACCTTGGATGCAGAAGATGTCATGGGGTATGTGGTGGTTTGAAAGAAAATGACCCCCAAAGGGGGTGGCACTATTAGGAAGTGTGGCCTTGTTGGAGTAGGTGTGGCCTTGTTGGAGGAAGTATGTCACCATGGGGGTGGGCTTTGAGGTCTCAGATATGCTCAAGCCATGCACAGTGAGACGGTTTACTTCCTGTTGCCTTTGGATCAAGATGTATGACTCTTAGCTACTCCTCCAGCACCATGTCTGCCTGCATGCCTTCACGTCCCACCATAATGATAATGGACTAAACCTCTGAACTGCAAGCCACCACTTCGATTAAGTATTTTCTTTTATAAGAGTTGCCATGATCAAGGTGTCTCCTCACAGCAATAGAAACCCTAACTAAGGCAGGGTACCATGGCTTTCAAGGGCACACAGTCGTGTGTCAAAATGAATCACACCTTTCCAAAGCATCCATGTCATTGAATAGGAGATTTAAACCATTTCTCTCAAAATGGATGTTAATGAGAAGAAATACATTTCTTTCATTTAATCTATCCACCCTTCTCATATTGAGGACTTTCAGGGAAAGGCTAGGGTGTCATCATCAGCTTTGGTATAGGAGCATTAGAAGCCCGAATGAGTCCTATGAGTGTCCCCTTGTCCTTAGTGCCAGAGGAATCGGTTTCATGCTATTTACACTCACAGGACACAATGTAGTTTACAAAATGCATCAAGTCCCTTTGCTCTCCCAGTAAGGCAGTGTGCTCAACTCAACCTGGTGATGAAGGAGATGGAGTTAGGCACGTTTGTGAGATGAATTCATTTCAGCAACCTGATAAAAGTCCCGGATCTGATACATGGCAGAATCAGACTTGGTTTCAGACTCCAAGTCAATTATTTCTTCTGCTATGTTGAGTCACACCTCCATCCAATAATTAAAACATTAGAAGACCCAAGTAAAA
The DNA here is from genome assembly GCF_004664715.2 of Peromyscus leucopus. Taxonomy (NCBI): domain Eukaryota; kingdom Metazoa; phylum Chordata; class Mammalia; order Rodentia; family Cricetidae; genus Peromyscus; species Peromyscus leucopus. The sequence goes on along the minus strand of NC_051078.1, from coordinate 18,491,147 downwards.
GATCTCTAGTCACTTTGTGGCTTGTCTCTATTTTCTTGCTGTCTCTGTGGCAATGGGGAGCAGAGGTGGGAAAGTGACCTTTGGGTGATGCTGGCCATAAGGTTCCCAGGACACTGGAGGAGGCAATGCTCTTTTTCATATCTGGTTCATATCAGTGGTTCTCAACCTTCCTAACACTGTGACTCTTTAATACAGTTCCTGATGTTGTGGTGACCCCCAACCATAACTTCATTGGTGCTTCATAACTGTAATTTTGCTACCGTTATGAATAGTAATGCAAATATATGGTTTGCAGGATATCTGATATGTAACCCCTGTGGGTCATTTGACTCCAAAGTAGTTGAGAACCATTGCTTTAGGTGAAAAGACACAGGCATTAATGGGAAGAAAAGTTGGTTAAACAGAATACAGTGGGGACAATTTGGGGAACCGTCATGAAAGGCTCTTAACATTCAGGTGTCATTAGACTTTTTGTTTTCTAGCCAAGAGCTTTTGGCATAGATTTTGCTTCCCTATTTTCCCACAGATGCCTGTGACCTTGGGATTGCTCTTTGACTTCTCTATCCATCACAACTACAATAGCTAAAACTGTGGCTATCTCAGAAAGCCGTAACGTCATAAACATGTTTAAGATCCCCCATCTTATATTGGGCAGTCTGGAAATACCATGTGGATGCTTATTGACAAACAATGAGACACATATAAGATGGCAATATTACATTCTTGAATTGGACATATATATCTATATATTTAATATCTATATGTTCTATAGAGATAGTCACTTCTGTCATCAGATTAATATAGCATTGGTCTATATTAATAGAGTTTTAGATCTAATGAGGACAATATATCATAGTTCAAGATTTAAAAATTAGGTGGCAGAACCTAAGAAGTCCCAAACTAAGGAAGCAGAGGTACAGCTGCCGATTGTTCTTGGCAGGAAGAGGGTACCTCGTCCTGAACGTGAACATTCATGGCCAGGACAATGGTCCACGATCACAGCCTTCAGCATACTGAATAGTGTGGACATCTTTGCCGGTTTGTAAGAGACTGGTTAGATGCAGCTTCTCAATAGTAAGATCCCTGGAGTAATCATGGTTTCATGTGATAAAGCTGATGAATGTTATAAGACAGACATGAGAGATTTCAAATATTCAGTGTATTTATTTTTCCCTAGAAAAGACCGAACATGATGAATGCCAAGGGAGTCGAGGTGGAGAAATTCCAGAAGTTTGGAAAGAAATAGAGTATTGTCATTAGGAGACATGAGCTATTGCCAGGAGGGAGGGAATAGTATTAGTTGCTGGGACTGAGGAGGGATAGACGAGTTTATTTGGGTCTCAGGAGAATGAAGACATTTCTGGAATCCTTCCTAATGGGACTCTGATAGACCATTGTCTTCTCTACAAATACATACAAATAAATAGAAGAAAAGTTATTTCCTTCGTCTAAACTCCATGAATTGGCTGAGTGTTACTAAAAATTTAGGAAGCTGTGTAGAGGCAAGAGTACTTGCAATCTGTGTCTACTGATCAATAATGTTGTAAACTTAAAATGACTATAAAAATTAAATTCTATTAAGAAAAACAAAAGAGTAGGAAATATCAGTGAGCAAGACAACCAGGGTTAGAGTAATAACCAAAGTATGGTTTTATCCCTACCTGGCTCTGTAACCTGGTGTCAGATTGCCTTTCTGGGCAGTCATTTCTGTATCTATTGTCTAGATGATCCTCAAGGTCCTTTCTGGCTGGCAGATGCTATGATTCATCTCCGAAGAAAGAGCTGTGTACACACAGCCGTCTCTGAGGAAGGCACAGTGTTGCCAGCTGATAAATACCCTGAGTCATTTTGCCGTCCCCCCGAGGAAATCTACACTCTGTTATTATAGATCTGCAAGAACAGGTGTGTGCATGGGAGGGGAGTACGAGCTGAAGGAAATGATTATTGTGAGCAGGGAAGGGGCCATATGGTAAGGTAGAGGATTAGTCATGAAGGCTGAGCTGGGGATTGCTTCTCGCTGTAACCTTAGCTGCATGTCCACAGGGAGATCTTAGATATGCATTTTCTCACTTACTTATGAAAACGCTGTTTAGCAGGTGCTTCCTTTATAAAAACAACTGCTGTAAGAGTCTAGAATTGTTAAAGGAAAACACGAAAGGTTTTCTGGTGTAGATAGTTCATCTCCCCCCCATCTACGAACACACAGGTAGAAGCTTCCCGTGCAGGTATGGCTGATCTCTTGCAGGCATCTGTATGAGCACAGTAGGGAACATGTCTCAAGAAAAGCGCAGAGCATCAGGCAACCCCTACTACCAAGGAGGCACGAGTGGAAAAATCCTTGCATCAGTCTTGGATTGCCTCTAAATATTCTAGTTCCTTCTCTCAAGCACAGAACATCTGGTCGTGAGCCAGGAGGGTGCTTCATTCATAGCCATGACAGTGCAGACAGTTTCTACCTTAGCCTTCAAAAGAGTTCCACTAGGTGGAGGTTTTTCTTTTTGTTTTCCAAAGCACCCTCCTACACTTGCTTCTTTTGGAGGAGGTATGTTTTTGACAAGTGTTCTTCCTGAGGACTGCATGGTAATTCGACCTCTTTGAATTACTTGCCTCCTCCTCCTCCTCCTCCTCCTCCTCCTCCTCCTCATTATTATTATTATTATTAGGACTGCAGAAAGGAGTAGTCCTGCCTGAAGGCCTGGCTGCACAGGTAAATTCAGGAATGGAATTCTGTACTCTCTTCTCAGTGGGTCCTTATATCCTAGGGGCTCTTTCCAATTTTATGTTAGCTTGGCATGTAGAGACCTGTCAGGCAGTGCAGGAAACAGATGTTGCTATATTGACTTGAGTCTCCAAGGTTCTGAGCTTATGAATATTGATATTTGTTATATTTGTCTCATACTTTCTGGGATGGGCTGGGTTTCTGGTTATTTATTTATTTATTTATTTTTGGTGTTAGGTACTGAAAATGTGATTTTGCATGCATTCGTGTGTGTGTGTGTGTGTGTGTGTGTGTGTGTGTGTGTGTGTGTGTATGCATGCCCAATCAATGTTTTTCAAACTTCAATGTACATGGGATGATCTGGTGGGTGGGACTTGGGAAGCTGGCTCAGTTAGTGCTTAACAGCAAGAATGAATGAAGTCCTGCGTTTGATCCCTAGCATACACACAAAAATCTGAGCTTGGTGGCATGCACTTGGAATCCCAGCTCTGGAAGCCACATAAAGGCAGATCTCTGGACTTACTGGCCACCTAGCCTAGCTTTGTCAGGACCTAGTGAGAGACCCCATTCAATGATGTAACTCCTAGAGAATGCTACTCAAGGTTGTTCTTTGTTTGCCACATACATGCATCTACATGTGCTTGCAAACACACTAATTATCTAAAATATTAATTAACACTAAATATTCACATGTCCTTGGTTCGAAGGTCAGAGGTGAGGGCAAACATTTTGATTCATGTTTAGTTAGGCTTTCCAGTATCATATTTATTATCATATACAGTAAACTCCCAACCTTTATGCACAGCTCACTGATTTTTCACACACACATGCACACATATAAACATATACCTGTCTGCCCACAAACTACTGTTGCATGAATCTTAAAAGTTCTTATTAATAAAATCAAACCTGAGCCAGGTATTGGGGTGAACACTGGAAGATCAGAGAGACAGAACAGGCCACAGCCACAGCCACCTCACCTCGCCAGTTCCTCAGCTGATCCTGTTTCCTCATACTGGAAGCCTCTGAGTCCTCATCCAGAATGAATCTCAGCTGAACTGCTGCTCCAAAACCTGAAACCTTAATGAGCTAAAAGCTTCTAGTTTCTGGTCTTCGCGCCTTATGTATCTTTCTGTTTTTGCCATCACTCCCTGAGATTAAAGGCTCACTTCTTGGGATTAAAGGTGTGTGTCACGATGCATGGCTGTTTCTAATGTGGCTTTGAACTCACAGAGATCCAGAGGGATTTCTACCTCTGAAATGCTAGGATTAAAGGTGTGAGTGCCACCATTTTCTAGCCTTTGTATCTAGTGGCTGTGTTCTGTCTCTGACCCCAGATAAGTTTGTTAGGGTTCACAATATTTTGGGGAACACAATACCACCACAAACTACCCAAAGAATGAAATATTGCCAGTCCCCCGGAATGTTTGCTATGTTCTTTCTTCATATTTTGAAAGTCAATGTTTGATTCTAACATGTGCACACTAATGTCTGTACTAGGCACCTGGAACTCTAGACAGGTTTGCAATAAGCTCTATCTATACAAGATACATATGAGTTCAGTATTAAGGCACTATGAGGTTATAAAGGTCATTATGAGTGCTACACCACTGTGGTATTAGCTACACAGAGAAACACTATGATATATTCAGAACATGATGACTCCTTATGCAAGTACATATGAGTTGTAGGCAGGGCACTGTGAGTTCCATACAAGGCCCTGTGAGCTCCATACAGGGCACTATGAACTTTATACTATGTAATATGAGCTCTTTAATGGGCAATGTATGTTCTTTACAGGGTGCTATGAGCTCTATAAATGTGATACTCAACACTGGGAAGCATGAGTTGTGTACATGGCATTATTACATCTGGGCATTGCACTGTGAATTTGCTACAGAGAACTATGAAATTCATATTCCTAGTTTATATATTAGTTTATTTGTACTATAGATGAATTGTGTATTAAGAGCTGTCTGTGGAACATTGTGGCATTTTGACAGGGAAAAAATATGAGCTTAGTCCGGAGGAATGTTTTTAAAGATAACGAATTAACACCATAGCATAGAAAATTCACCTGCAAGCGTTGAGGAGGAAACTTGTGAGCTATAGTTAATAAACTGTGCAATCTTATTTACTTGAGAGATTTAGAAAACCCTCCAAACCAAAGGAAGATGTGTCAGGAAGGTGGCTGGTGAGAAAGGACACTCTTGTCCCTGTAAGAGAATTGTAATTGGCTTATTCTGATGACAGGGCATTCAGAGATGTTTCGTGAAAACAATATTGAGAGAGAAATACCTGTCAAGCTCTACCATCCAGTTGAAGGTGATGGCATCAAATGCATCTCGCTCTTCATCTAGCCACTGCTGTGAAGGCAGACTTTCATCTCAAAACACCCAGTACCAACCCTTCAGCTGGGAAAACAGTACCGAACACAGGCTGCGTTGTTTTCTAGGTATCAACCATTGCCCTAAACCCTTTACATGGATTTTTCTCCCCTTAATCTTTATCCACACATTCAGAAGAATGAACTGAGCACTAGCAAGCTTTTCCAAGGTTAATCCAAGTGGTGGGCGGGACTTAGGTATTGTCTCCCTCAAATGCTAAATGCGTAGCTTCTGTGCTCCTCTATTGACTAAACAAATTCACCATTAAGTTTTTTGGTCTTGTGTGTGTGTGTGTATTCATGTGTGTGCTGGTGTACTTGGACATATGAGGAAAGTACATTAGCATATGAGCGCACATGTATGTGAAGGGCAGAGAACAACCTGGGTATTGTGTCTCATTTACCTCACTTTTGAGGTAAGGTCTTTCACTAGCCTGGGGATAACCAAATAAGCCATCCAGGAATCTACCAGCACTGGATCCCCAAGTGCCTATTTCTGTGCCCTAGGGCAAGAACACTGTTCCTGAGCTGTGTTCCCAGTCTAAGTTCTTGCCCTAGATACACAAGGCCCGGCGTTCAATTCCCAGAACTTGAAGGGAGAAAAAGAAGTAACCAGGGCTTGAAACTTGACAGGTCTGAAGACATCAGTGTTGTACCATGATTAGAGACAAAGCAGCTGTGGCCTGAAGAAAAGACCCCATCATAAAGTGGTTGCTTTGCAAGCATGAGTTCAATTCCCAGGACCCGTGTGAAAAACTGAGCACTCATGCCTCTTGGTGTATAATTTGGAGGTCCAAGTGTTCGTGGCCATCAGAAAGCTTGTACTCTGTCTCAAAGGTAAATTCCAATATAGATTCATAAAAGGGCGCTTGTGTTTATATGCCAGAATCTTGTGACTTTCACAGGTGTCTTAAGTGGGTCCCCAAAGCTCTGCACAGCTGAATGCCACGTTACATTTCGGAACTTGCAAAGCTGAGGACAGTCGCTGGCCCAGGGCTAATCCACCATGTCATTACTGGCAAACCCAGTTCATTCTGTCAATCAGCTCTCCTCTGCTTTGGTCCCTCCAGCCCTACAGGAGTTTCTGTCCTCGGGAAGCTCTACACTTGTTTTTTTCTCACTTAAAAATTCAAAGAAGAAATACAAATGTGAAGGAATACCTTACTTTTTACCTTTCATTGTTGAAATGTATGCATCTGGTGGTAAACATTTGCATTTAAAGGTCTGGCGCTTCATTGGTTTACCATAAATGTGAGAGAGGAAATAAAACCATCTCAAGGATATTTCCCCAGTCAGCCCTAAAAATGAGCTAATAGGTGCCATCATCCATGCCATGACTGATTTCACTTCCATCTGCTTCTTTAGGTTAAACGAAACCCGAGGGTAGTGTAACGACTAGCCTGATCAACGCTAGTCCTCTGCTTTGTAATAATATTCCGGCATAATGTATATGTGGTGCTCCGGGGACGTGCCTGCTTTCCCTCACAGGGAAGAAATAACACTGTTTGCATTTCCCCCACTGATTTAACCTTGAACCCTTTCTGTGTGTCTGGCATACACCCCTCTAAAGAAAGGGCAATTTGATCTCTATAGCGAAGTAATGTTATTTCTTTGGGTCTATCCAGATTAAGGCACATGTATTCTTCTCATTGGTGAAACAATTTAACAATTTAGGAACTCTCATCCCTATTTGGAATTTACTCAGCCATCTATCATTTCCCTAGAATATGTGCTCCATGAGGAAAGGATTTCTTTTTTTTTTTTTTTTCTTTTTATGTTTGACCATTTCTGTGTCCTCAGTACTGGGAACTCGGTAAGTGCTCCATAAATGTATATTGAATGAATTGATTCTGGCATCCATCCATGCATTGTTTACCACCCAGCCTCAGCTGTGATGTGGGTGCTTTGAGGTGCAAGGGAAGAAAAATGACCTGACTTTTCTAGGATGACTGCCATGTAGTTCCCCGGCCAGTCAGTTCATAGGTACTGAAGTAAATCATGGTGCTGCATTTTCATCCCCACTGGGGGTAGCTCTCGTATTGCTGGAAGGTGCTATCCATGCTCCTGGAGGAGAAAAGTAATCACCAATCACACTAAGCTATGACCCTTGCCAGCTACAATAGTGACTGGCCTGGTAAGACACGTCTGCTAGTATAATAGTGGCACAGACATCATTGGAATAACCAACCACCTTCTAATTAGATTTAAGTCCTGTTCCACAAGATGAAAACTATACCTGGAACCATTATCCAGGCCAAGAACGTATGGATATATAGGTCATAGACCCTGGGAAAGAACTTACTATTATTATGCTGCTAAGTGAACGTACTACTAAACTATCTCCAGTTGATTACTGTTATCCCCATGGATCAATGCATCAATGCATCAATGCATCTCTCAAGCCTCATCTGAGAAGATTCTATTTGCAACAGATGACAACACTGAGACTCACATCTGGCCCAGAATAAGGCACTACAGAGTGCTCAGTTATAAAATATAATGCATACCGCCTCCCACCTCTCCCAAGGCTCATGGATCTTCCTAGAAGAAGGTGGAAAGGGTGTAGGAGCTGGAGGTGGTGAATGACTAGAAGGAAATAGTGTCTTTTGCACCTATAAGCTCACAGTAGTTATGACAGCATTCCCCAAACCTGTACAAGCTAAATCCAAACTAAATCCTAGAATGGAGAGGGGAGTTGGGCCCATGATCCCAGGCCTAGCTATGGAACTATGGGTAATTTTTAGCTGCTGGGGGAGAGAGAGAGAGAGAGAGAGAGAGAGAGAGAGAGAGAGAGAGAGAATGAATGAGAGGGAGAGGGAGAGAGAGAGGAGATCAAGACATACACTCATACAGAGACAAATTTCTCCAAGAGTCAAGCCCCTGGTAAGGTGACCACTCTCAAGTGGAAGACCACCCAATCAAGAATATTTGAGCTGCTCAGTAGCAGCGAGGGATGTCGCAGTCCCTGTCTGTAATTGCATCACCATCATGATATAAATGAAGTCTCCATGAGACAGTTTTAGTGACTGACTGTCTTAGTGGGTGTTATATTTCTTTAATCCCATCACTTTTTCTTTGGCTTATTCTTTTCCCCTGCTGACCTTCACCCTCTGTGCCATGTTGGGTATTGAACCAGGGCCATGTGCATGCCAGGCAAGTGTTTTGCTGCTGGCCTACATTTTGGCGATGGACTTGAGATCCTGCTTCCTCAGCTCTCCCCTTAACCAAACACTAGGGTCATAAGTGTATATCAGCATGCTTGGCTTTCTCCAGTACTCCTTTATGTGGTCTGAAAAATCTGGGATGCCCTTCTAATAAATGGCACTCAGTGCATTTGATTCTTCCACCAGCCTCTAAAATGCATATATTTTCAGATATACTTAAATGACTCTGCTTTGAGTGAACTGGAATTGTCCATGGCTAGGCAAGGGGGGCAGGAGTTCTGAACCTGCAGGGGGTGAATAGTTGTCATTGAAGGCATGGTTGCTGCGGAAACCAGGATGCAGTTAAACCTCACATCTCATTTGCATATCTCATGGGGTTTTGCTTCCCTGGTCGTGAAATTAATTATCTCAAAAGCTCAGAGGCATGCTCTTATAGGACCTTGCAGCCATAGATAGCCAACCTCCTTGCAATGTCAAATCTTCACAGATCATTCAATTAACTAATATGGAATGATGATGAATGCTGTTAAAAATTCAGGGCCCCATGCTTGGTGGGTTTCCATTTTGTTGGTCCTCTGGTGCTGGGCTAGCAGACTGGCATGCACTGGGATGCGTTATTCACAGTGGCAGAGTGAATGCAATGGACTGGAAGATAGGTGTATTATTACCGCAGGTGGCTATTTTAGCTTGCTGGCAAACACTGGGCTCCACTTCGTTGATTCCATGGAGATTTTGTTCTTAGTACACGCTGATGAAGCATCTCTTTGGGGATTAGGTCCTATCCTTAGGAATCAGGCTCCATATTTCATAGGAAAGAACACTACGCCAGACCCAGAACCGTAGTCTGAAAGCTCATAGGTGACAGTCAAACCAGCTCTGAGCCATAGTTTGTCTCCTTATGCAGACTAGCCAGACCACCCTGGTCCAGTGGCTGCATGTCTCTGAGCTTCGGTGAAGCACGGTGGTGATAGCGCTTATCACGTAGGATTAAATGAGGCATTCCCTTTTTCATGTTCCACACAGTATCCCCCACTCAGGAAATACTCAATAAACATGTGCTTATATCATTATTCTGATTCACTAGGGAATAGAATTTGATAGGAAGTGATGAGAAAGAGAAAATGAATTTATATATATATATATAAATTTATACATATACATATTAGAGGGAGGGTGGATTTTCCCACCCTCATGGAGCATTATATTCACTGGTGGGGTAATTAGAAACAATATATTGTATAGTGATAAATATATACAATATACATGTACAAACAATATACAACAGTCGTATAGTAAATGCCGTGTGCTATTATGAATAAAACAAAGTCTAGTAAAAGGAATCAGCACCCATGGGTGGGGAGAGTGGGATGATATGCAGCGATCTGCTAATAAACAGAGTATGTCTGCTCTTTGGGCTGTGAGTCCTGAACAGGATTCGATTTGCTTCTAACAAGAGTGTCAGACGGAAAACATTGACTGAAAGCTTACTCCGTGGCCAGCCCTGTTGAAAAAGCATTGCATTTAATAGCCTTTAAATCCTTACAAAGGCAGACATTATTATTTTTTCCCATTTTTATAGAAGTTGGGGCTAAAGAAGAGACATGAAGTAAACTGGCAAAGGTCACAGTTGACAGCTGAGCTGAGGACCAGTATTTCAGTGCTAAGCTGTACTGTCCCAACAAGGCAAGGAGTTAGGATGTAGCATGATACAGATTTAGGCTATAGAGAGGTCTCTGCTTTCCAAAATGACGGGTACCTCAGCATCCAGCTCTCGCTTTTCTATTTTCTGAGTGTAAATACTGTTAGGGTGAAATAATTGGTATTCATGTGACAATTTCTTCATTTTGGTCATCCACTGAGAAAGAAAATAACAAATACTTAAAAGTAAATTCATTATGAACTATAAGTATATATGTATACACACACACACACACACACACACACACACACACGTATACATTTATATTGCAGATAATCAAACTAAACACCCTGTACATTTTAAGCAAGTACTCCACTACTGAGCTACTTTTTAGAACAATTTCTGACAGAGAAATTGTAATATCTATATTATCATTCCTTTCAGGAACCTCTGTTTGTTTATTCAGAGGGTAGACATGTGCTCTGTGTGAAGGGCAGTAGATTTGCAGTAAGTCAATAGTACCCTCAGGATTTGCGACCTAAAGGGTTTGTATTCTATTGGTTTTCTTGTTGCACTAGGTCTACAAAGCTCAAGTTGGATTCAGTCTCACTATGTAACTGAGCATGACTTTGAACTCTGGATCCTCCAGCTGGGATTGTAGGGATGTCTCTCCATGCCCATCTGGGGAAGGTCTTTAAAATAAACTCTTTGTGGAATTTCAAAGATGATCTTTGCACTAAAGACGAATGACCTCTTCCAATAAGAAGCGAAACACAAAGTATTTCCTTTGTGGGTATTTCCCTAAGTGGCTAGTTTCTATTAAATAGATTCCAGAGGAAAATTCTCTTCTTTGAAGTTTTCTCAGTTCAGAGGACTTCCTATCAGCAAACTGAGAAGAAGTAGTGTAGTTACTAGAGGTAAGGGTAAGACTCAAGCATGATGGATCTACAATTGCATCTTAACCATTGGAGAGCAGGATGGCTCCCGAAGTCTCCGATTCTTCTACTGTGAAATGGAAATCATCGTTGCTATGACCACCACCACTCCCACCTTTCTTTCCTGGGTTTTGGGTGAAAAGTGAATGGACTGTTACAAATAAAACACCCAGAACAACAGCCTGCGCATGCCCAGTAGTTAATGTATTCAAAGTTGTTATTAATAAACAGAAGAGGCCTGGGGAGATGCCCTTGCTGATTAAGGTACATGCTGAGCAAGCGTTAAGACCTGAGCTCCGATCCCCAATACCCACAGCAAAAGCTGGCTTGGCAGCATACATCTGTAATCCTAGTGCCGGGGGAGGCCAAGACAGGTAGTTCCCTGGAGCTCACTGGCCTCCCAATTCAGTTGATTCAGTGAGCTCCAGGTTCAGTAAGGAAATAAGGTAGAGTGATGGAGGAAGGCACTGGACATTGACTCTGACCTCCACAGGGACATACACACACACACACACACACACACACACACACACACACACATTTGCACACACACTCATAACCACATGTACACACACACAGACATGTACATGTATCACACACTCATACAACACCCCCCATGCACACACACACACACACAAAGAACAGCCACTGATATATTTAGCACTTGTATGAGTGCTGGTTTTGCAGAATAAGGAGAAATGTTGGGAGTGAGTAGCTGGCTTTGATTAGGACTCAGCATTAGATATGGCAAAACTTTAAATAAGTAGTCATCCAATCTATTTCTAATTCTCAAGCGTGCATTGGAGAGAGAGAGAGAGAGAGAGAGAGAGAGAGAGAGAGAGAGAGAGAGAGAGAGAGAGAGAGAGAGAGAGAGAGAATAATTTTCAATGGAGAAGAAAGCTTTTATCAAACAAAGATGAGCGAGGTGGTGTCGTCGGCCAGTTCACTGCAGTCAGGAAAGAAAGAAGAGGAAAGGAAACAGATGTGTTAGTCGGTGCTGGTGACCAGGCAAAGCAGTCGTGAGAAACAGAAGGAAGCCATGGGAAGAAGGAAAGGAGGAAAGGGACCAGCTGGGAAGGAACGGTGGCAGTGGTGGTGGGAACAAGGCAGAGACAGGTGGGGACAGGCAGGAGGCATCATGGACAACAGAACCCTCCCCCCACCCCCATGCTGCAGACAAGGGTAGCACTCAGGGCTTCTGCAGAGCTGGGGCTCCCATTCCACTTCCACCAGAGGCACCAGGCGCTCTCTGCTCCCCATGGCTGCATGCGGTGGGTGTCTGGTACACTTTTGTAACATTGCCTTGATTTCGTAATCATATTCATTATTGTTCAGATATGTTGTTCCGGGTTGTACAAAGTCATTATTCTCATCTTTTACATGCAGAAACCGAGACACACCCAGAAAATACGTTGAAAAGACAGATTCTCTGTTTTTCTTCCTTTTACAGCTTTTGAAGTTTCAGGTGGTCAACAGTTTGGTCTCAGGAAACTCCTGATGGGAAGGATTCATTAAGATTCATTCTGGAGGAGGAAGGGAGGGGGAAGGGAGGGCACTGTTCTTTTATTATTTCCTTTCTGTTTTCTAACACAACAACCTTTTAAAAGAAAGTGAAAAAAGAAAGACTGGCATCTAATGCTACAAATCTGGCATTTGATAATTTTCAGTTAATTACGGATGGCATTTGTTTAACATTTAGGCAATTTGAAAAGGAGTTATTGAGTATTAGCCGAAGCAGTAGCAAGTGTTATTCTAGGCTCCTGGAACCATGAGTCAAGGAAATAGAAGCCCTTTCATTAGAAAAGGGCACCAGGACAGCCTTTGAAGAGTTGTTCAACTTGCCTTCTACTTATTACATCCCTGAGAACTTGCCCAGTTTCAAGGTAAGACTGTCACGATAGGAATACAGATGACAGTGTACAGAAATGACAGGATTTCAGTTGTATTTACAAACAGAAAGACTAAAAAGATACATAAACAAAAGTGAGAAGCGAATTGTGTCCTGAAGTACTCTAGTCTTTCCCATTGATCCTTTGAAGAAGGTAGGTAATTCTAAACAGTAAATGTATTAACAGAATATTAGCATGCTGTCTGTAAACACTGGAAAGAAACTTGAGATATTGATCAGGTATTAATTTTGGAGAAACTTAACTGGAAGGCAATTGCACTTGATCTCAATGTGTTAAAATATGTGTCCGCCTACAGCAGAGAACATTTTTGAGAAGCCTGTTATATTGTCACACCACACAAAGAGCTATAGTGTGTGGGAAAACTGTGCTACATGTAAATAAGGACAAGTAGGTAAATTCCACAAAACATTTATTTTGTCTTTGTTTCCAGCCTTGATTGGCAAGCACTGATCTTAGTAATGGGCTCTATGTTTGATGAACTAACACAAGAAAATGGGGGTCTCGGAAGAAAATCAGTGGAGGAAACTTTGGATATATGGGTAGATGATGCTCACCTTCCAGCCCATCCAGTTTACATTTCCCACGAGCTCATTCCCAGACTCACTCCGCAAGCAGGGTCCCTTACTTCTGCCACATGGCTGAAGGAGCAAGACTTTCTTGTAAGCAGATAATTCAGCTGTAGTCGTTGACCTGATTCAATTAGAGGCCGAGCTAACTTCAATGTCCACATTCCAGGAGAGAGGCCTGCCCTTTTCCACCGAGCCAATAGACCGTGGTCCTGACTCCTGCCGCCACTTCTCGGTAATTAAAGAGAATACCCAGACAGTGATCCATGGTGCACAAACAAATTTGTCTCACTGACCTCTAACAGTGTGGAGCAGCTGAGCAAGACAACATTTAGTAGGAATACATGTACCAGATGCTAAACTGGGGTGCATTTACTTAGTAAGGAGACAACTAATTCATTGGACTCAATGTTTAATGTCTACATACACATTTCTCTGTACATTCTCTGGGACATTCGGAGGTATTGCTAGACAATACCTTGGCAAACCACAGATGGTTGGTCCCTTCTTTCCTTTGTTTATACACTGGCTCATTTTTGTGGGTGCACACAGAACTGATGACTTTTTGAGCATCACTGAACACCATTGCTCGCTTAACATTGCAAGGTAGCAGACGACAGCTAGAGAATCAAATATATACATGCCACAGGGGAAAGGTGATCAGACAGAAGGTTTGGATGGGCAGTTCCCAGCAGCATTTGGAGTATTGACCTGCACAGTAAAGCCTTCTGGAAAAATAGACATCACCCACGGTTCTAAATGAGCATGCGCAAACCCATCCAGTGAGAAAAGGCAAGGACCTTAGGCTTCCAAACCTAAGGGTATCAAACCTGATAACTAATAGTTATTTTGGGAAAAAAAAAAAAGTTTAGATTCTGGATGTGAAAAAGAATTCGGGAGTCTGCTATTTCCTGTTGTCAGGAAACATACCCAAAAAAGGCAGCCAATCTTTCAGAGACCAGCTCTTTTTGTAGGGAAACAGGATGAGTCAGTCTAAGCATATTTACCGGCAAGCAAACTGCACACAGAGCTGCCTTTCTTCTCCGATTGAAGTCCGGCAAAGGGGTGTGCCGGGCTCCTAGCTCTGCTCCCCCAAAGAAAAACAGTTTTACATAGTATTTGCTGCACTGTAACATCCCAATTTTCTGGGAAAATGTAACTAGTGATTTTCATATACATTAAAGTGAAGGCTGTGTGTACCATCTCCTCCATCCTGTGAGAACTTTTATCCCTTGACGTATTTTAAGTGTTGTCGAGAGCCAAAGACACTTTCAGTCTAATAGAGGTACTATTAGTCCCAAACCTTAGCTCCTCTATAAAAATCAACCCAAAACTTCTATGAAATAACTCATTTAAAAAGGCTCAAAACCTTAAAAAATTTGTCTGCACTCAATGTTTTGAAGGCAAGGTATAAGTCACATTTTGTTCTGTGTGATCAGGTATGAAATTCTTCTGTTGTGCTATGTTATCTCAAGCTGGATCAAATGTATTTCCCAGGGAACTCTGCTCCCCTAAGGGAATGGGAGGGACCAGGAAGGGCATGCTATCATTCTGGGGGCTACATAGAGAGGGTACCCTTTTTATTGACCCAAAGATTGGATCCCACACCCTAGCAGCTTTGCAGGTGGTAGAATGGGTGGGTGACATACATATTGCTTGCTCGTTGGCTGGATATAGAGGGCTGTCCTTTAAATATAACGTGAAGCGAAGCTAGTGCATGGTTTAAGTCCACTAGCCATAGGCATGTGCTCGGTTTTGTTTGTCTAGCAATGAAATCAAGTGTGTTAACCCATGATTTCTCACTAGGTCTTACTTTTGCCTGAAAGGGTGAGTTGCTCCATTGCCTGGGTAGAGGAAGCTTTGCAGTTCGGCTGTAGAACAGACAATGCTCAGGTAGATGGAAATCCTGGTCCTGAGTGGACTATTACTGAGCTCCTGCCCATGAAAATAACTGTGCAGTGATTCCAAATAGGATGTCTAAGTCACCTACTCAAGGCTGTAGAAACACAAAAAATCTGAAATCTGCTCTTTTCTCCTATGTGCAAAGCTCATTCTTGCCTAGCACAAAGATCCGGACCCCGGACTCTCCTCTGATGTCCCCATCCTTCCTGGGTTTAGATGGAAACATAATAGTGCTGTTGCACAGTGGAATGAATATGAGATTGCAAAGTCAGAATTTGAGTTTTAACCTTTGCCATATGTTGGCTTTGTAACTTCAGGCAAATTTCAACCTCTTGGGGCCCCCTGTTTCTGCATTTATAAAACTGGGATAAATAGTGTGGGATGGAGAAGAAAAAATAGCATCAGAAATAGAGGGAATGGGTTTGAATACTGGTCCCTTAGCCTCTATAGCCAGAAGACAAGGCAGTAGTATTCATTTTATAGAAGGAGTTAATAGTCTGTCTTGTGAGTCAGAATGCTTGAACGGAGAAATATGAAAGTATCTAGAAACAATGTCTAATGTGCTTCAAGGAACAGGCGAATATTATTTTCTTTGTTCATCCTCTGGGCAGTTTAATGGGGGTCCGACCTCCTTTGATTTCAGGAGTCAACATCTTCTACTCCTGTTGCCACTAAGCTCTTTAAACTGAAGAATTAGAATAGGTCAGAAAGCATTTACCTGCCCTGCTCAGCGGAAGGGAAATCTGTGGGATAGCAACCTAGAAAACCACATATAAACAGCTTATGGATATTACCTTATGTTCACCTTCCTGGCTTCATTCACGAGATGTAGTGCAAAGCTACAATGAGTTCATTATGCATTACAGCTTCCCCCTCGGTCTCTGCACTGGCATCTAATCTGATTCCCCTGGCACACCAGCCACCCTGAAAGAATCACCTGGGACAACCTTTTCTTAGTCCACCCACTACGGGCGTCCTTTAAGACGTGGCAAGCCTTTACCTGGATTCTCAAGTTCTATGACCTCTCTTTAGTGAAGTGTCAGTATTCAGAGGGATGTAGGCTTCCTGAGGGTGGTTTGTTCTGCTTTCCCTACCACTCAGGGAAGGTGATAAGAGGCAAGCTGTTGTCCTGGAGACTTCTGGAGGAAGTGCCTATTAGTGACCTGTTTTCAGATGCAGCTGCTTGGAGGGCTCCCTGCTAGGAAATGGTTTCTCCCAGTGTACCTAAATTGCACGTAATTATTGTTTTCCTTAAGCTGATGAACTAACTACTGAGCACTCTTACCAAGACACTTGGATGTTTAGGGGTGGGGCGAATGACAGATGAAAGGACAGTAAAAAGGGATAGATAGGTCCTGCCGCAGATGTTCCTTGAGGAGGAACAGGGAAGAGAGGAAGGAGTTCAAGAAGGAGCTGTGCCAGACACTGCGCTAAGCAACACGAAGACTGAGTGCGTGGATCCGGCAACCCATCAGAGTCCATTTGTCAGGGCTGGGGTCCAGTGTTACTGGGGCGAATTTATGGGAGAATGAGAAGTCAAGACACTTGTCACAGACAACTCTCGAGTTGTGCTCTTCTGTGATTTCTGTTGTACTCAGTGTGCAACAGTTTTTAGCATCATTATGTCACAGACAGGGAATTCGTGATAGAGAGCTGGTGTCACCTCCGGTTTGTGCTCATCCTTTCACTGGAGCAAATACAGGTCTCCAGGACAATGTATGGAACCCAAACACCGGGCAGGAGAGACGGCTATTTTTGTGGCTAGGAACACCTGCGGCCCTTGCAGAAGATCCGAGTTCAGTTCCTAGCAGCCATGACAGGTGGCTCAGCACTGCCTGCGAAGTCAGCTCCATGGGGGGTCTGCTGTCCTCTTCTTTACTTGGCTGGCAGCTGTGTGCGCATGTACGTGTGTGAGCGTATGAGAGTGCACAAGCACACACACACACAAAAAAAAAAATAAATAAATAAAATAAATCTTAAAGAAAGCCAAGTCAAAATGGCTCTAAGATCTCTCCCAACTGAATTAATTACTTTGGTGAATTCCATTTCCATCCACTTCCTGCCTGGTTGTCCTCATTGGCAGCTATTATTTCTGCCAAGTTTGTAAAAGTGACAGCTCACAAAATCACTTAGGTATATATTATAAAAATCTGAGGGCCAAGGGACTTGATATAGCCACAGCTAAAAAAAAAAAAAATATGCTTTACCCAGGATACAAGAAGTGGACGTGGGTAATCTAAGGAGCTATACCTGGAATCTCCTCTCTTTCAACGTGGGAGACCTACTTTAAAGAAAGTCTTTAAGGTGTATCTTCAGGCACTTGCCCAGGAGGCGATAGTACCACTTACAAGATTTTCCCACTCAGAAAATTCTTCAGTTCCCCAGAAAATGCTGGTAAGAGGCTATCATGTTGGAGAAAAAGAACCCATTTTCCTATTTATACTGCACTTGCTGATGTGTATTTTTCTAAGCATTTTGACCTTTTTCCCTGCTGAACTTATTTATTTATTTTTTTTAGATCAGCCTTTCTAAAATAAAGTTCATTGTATTCTGTTTCATGTCATTGTACGCCTGACTGCTACGGAGAAGTTGGTCCTACGGTGTAGACAGCCTGTTTGTAATGGACAGATAAATCTGTTTTCAGCAAACTGTGCATTCCACAGCAACCCTGGCATATCTGACTCTTCAACGATCTCTCTGTTTGTTCCCCAAACAGAAGGCGGCCAAGTCAACCAGTGTGTTCTTCCAGCATTGGAAGGGCATTCCCATGCGTGTTTCCAACTTTGGCTTAGAATTGTTTTTTTTTTTTTTTAATTTATTTATTTCTTTTGAACTGCTGTTGTAAAAGTTTAGTATGCTCTGGGATGTGTCATCTCTTATTTTTTTAAAGGGGTCAACTGTGCTGAGAGAGAGAAGGTCAGCTTCTCCAGCTCTGGGATTTCATTTCGGGAAATTCCAGGACGCAGCCCAGCTTGCTCTGTGCGTGTCCACCTATCGAGTGGCAGCCTGCTGTTGTTGCAGCTGTTGGGGAACACAGAGCTCATTTATTTTCAATCATCTGGAGCTTCCTGTACGTGCTACCCAGATGCTTTTCTTGCTGCTACTCAACTGAGACTTTGTGTGTGTGTGTGTGTGTGTGTGTGTGTGTGTGTGTGTGTGTGTGTGTGTGTAAGATTTATCACAGCAGCTTTAGCATTACAGGGATGTGGAATGTGTACCTCTAAGGTCTGATGACTCTAAAACTCAGATGGCATGTTCACAACAAACTTCAAGATGGCAGATGTCTCCTTTGGCCCACCCCCACCATTCGGTGGGTAGCCCTGCTGGAGGATGTCTTTGTGTATGCTGTGAATATATGTTGCTCTTTAAAAGTAGATTCAATAATCTACCCTTTTATCCTATCATATTTATATCCTGCATTTCTATATCATATCTCCCTTTCTCCTTTTAGAAAGAGATTGACTATGACCAATTTGTAAAAAAGCAAGATGTAAAAGCCATGGAACACATGGCAATTTATAGATAAATAGAAATGGGTTGAGTTGTAAGAGCTAGCTAACAAGAAGCATGCCATAGGTCATACAATTGGTAATTAATATTAAGCATCTGAATGATTATTTTATAAATGGCCCTAGAACCGCGGGGACCAGGTGGGACCAGAGAAACTTCCAGCTACATAACTCCATGTAGAATAGGGAAATGGGGTGAGGATTTGAATGAACATGCCCACAGATCCTTCCCTTGTATTCTCATCTGAGCTGTGCCTCATGAGAGACTTCTGTGAGACGGAAGGGGAGTTCAGTCAGAACTCTGACACCGGCTCCATTGTCTTAAGATCAGAATTAGCGACTTACCCATGGTCATGTGTCTAATCATGCTTTTACTCTCATATAATGCTTTTGCTATATTTGGTCATGGGGTTAAACGTCTCAAGACAGTAAACAATAGACAAGGAATTTCTGTCACAATGGAATTTTTTATTCTTATAGTTGGTTATCTAGGGGTCTGGGAATATTACATTTAATGGCAATAGCTTTAATATGATCTGTTCTTTCTTTGTCAGAAGTCTGTATTTTCCAAAGATAAACCTGCGCATTTATAGTCTATCTGTATGGACACTTATATGCACACAATTATATTTGCTTGTATCAATAGTTCGTTTGTCTTAGGGACAGGAGACAAATGTGTTGGAGTTTGTAAAAATTAACAACAAAGTGGTAAAATAAATTATTCTAGTATATACTGGGCTATTTAAGTTCTAGTAATTTATGCCTATTGCAAGTAGCAAAATCATGCAATGCCCCCATTGATCTTGTGAATGCTGAGGCACAATGGTTATGTTCTAAAATAAAAAAGAACACCATGAAAAAGCTCAGGCCTCACTTCTCCTTTCTTTTTTCCACTTTGCTCAATGATGTACATCAGGATTGATGAGCGTTTTGCTTGTAAACCCTGTGAAATAGAATGTCTCTATTCTCTCAGGATCACATGTGGTTTCGTCTCACCATCCTTTAGAGGTGTTGGATTTCCTGGCCTCAAACCAACAAATCACACTTTTTGCTTATTGCCCGAAACTCTCTGTAAGAACAGCTCCACTTCAGAGATACTGCTCCACCCCAAGTGATGGTCCATTTACTTACCAGTGGTTAGAACTGTATCCTCTAGAACTGGGTTACCCGGGTTGGAATTCAGTCTTTCTTCTAGTTCTAGCTGGACAGTCTGGCACTATTTATTCTGAGCCTCATTTTTTTTTTTTTTAATTTGTGACAATTTAGATACTTACAGCTCCTCTCCCACCTTGGGCTGATTGGGAAGTGCAAATGAGATACAACGTGCACATTAAAACCTGTTGAGATGGTAGCTCTTTCTGTTACTGTGTATAAAGTCAAGTCTTCTGAACTCCAGAGGGGCCTAGATTAGTGGTTCTCAACCTGTGGGTCATGACCCCCTTGACAAACCTCTATCTCCCCAAATATCTGCATTATGAGTCATAAAAGCAGCAAAATCATAGTTACAAAGTAGCAATGAAAATAATCTTGTGGTTGGTGGGGGTGGAGGTGGGTCCCCACAACATGAAGCACTAACTGTATTAAAGGGTCGCAGCATTTATAAAGGAAGGTTGAGAACCACTGGTCTAGATTTTCCAAAGGTTCACATGAACGGAACTGAAGCTCCTGGGCTGTCTGCACAGGTGTTCTCTGGACCTGCCAGCCATGGAGTTGTTCTTCTGTGGTGTTTTCTTGACTTTGAAAGGACTGAAGGGGAGCGCATTGTTATCCACCTAAGGCTATCCATTGGCCAGAATGTCTGCCCTGAGTCACTTACTGAACAAAAACCATCATTCTCTATTCATGGTCTAACTTCCTCCCCAGAAAGGAAAACAATGCCGGTGAGAAGAACCCTTTGTGTAAGGTGCGCTCAGGCTAGATAAACAGATAAACAGAGCCGTGCCCAGCGTTTTCTTCCTTTCTACCATTCACTTCTGCCATGAGTGTACAAGATTATCCTCGGAAGTCCCCACTTCTCAGGCTGAAAGCCCTTCCTGTGGGTGTGTGACATTCACACTTGTGTTTTCCTAGTAAGCCAGCTGTCTCCGCCAAGATGACTATTCTTGGTGGCATTTTTCTTAGCTTTCTCAAACTTCGTATTAATTAACTATATCATGCCTTCTTCTCTGGCTTCTTCAGCTCTTGGGGGTGTGGAGGGGTTTAGTTTCATGGAAGCTACTTGGTGGCTAAAAGCACTTGCTGTTCTTGCAGAAGACCCGAGTTTGGTTTCCAGTACCCACATCAAGTGGCTCCCAACTGCCCGACCTCAGCTCCAGCAGATCCTACACCCTCTCTGGCCTCCACACCCCTGTACACACACACACACACACACACACACACACACACACACACACACACACACACCAAAAATGAGTCTTAAAATATTGATATTATCTGAATTGAGATGATACAAATGGAGTAAAGAAGGCGTATTGATTTTGTGGCAACTAATAATGTATAGAAAATTACAATACATCTAGGTAGCTAAAAATATTTATAATTAGGCTGGGCATGGCGGCACACGCCTTTAATACTAGTATCTGGGAACCAGAGGCAGGTGGATCTCTGTGAGTTCAAGGCCAGCCTGTTCTATATACTGAGTTCCAACTCAGCCAGGGCTACATATTGAAACCCTGTTTTAAAAAAATGTCCAACAAAATATGCATAAGGCTTAAGGAGAAACACTGTTGGGGGAACTGTTAAGAGTCTAGAATTTTGCACAATGATGGTTTTACACACATCTTTAAGGTTTTTATTTTCTGTTTTTACCACTTTAAACGCAAACCAAATGAAATGTATGGGGTAGCATGTGCCATAAAGGCAGAAGATCACACGATCAAAGACAACACTGTAGTAGAACATCAGGGAAATTTGCAAATATGCTCTTATCTGTGTGTTTTATTTTAAAAATGTCTTTATTGCAGAAAGTTTTAAATATATATATATATACATACATACATATGTATACATACACACACATGTGCGCGCGCACACACACACACACACACACACACACACACACACACAAATTAGGAGCTGGAGAGATGGCTCCAGGGTTAAGAGCACTGCTGATCTTTTAGAGGACCAGATTGAATTCCCAGCACTCCCATAGTAATTCAATTCACCTGTAACTCCAGTTTTAGGGGTCACATACCATCTTTTAGCTTCTACAGGCACCAGGAGTTTAAGTGGTACACAGATGTATATTCAGCCCAAACACCACTACATATGAAATTCAAATATATATGTATATATATGTATATATTCAAATATATATTATTTGTATGTTGATATATATATATATATATTTATAAATACTTCATGTGCATGTGCACGTATGTGTACATGCACACAAAGTAAACAGAATAACATCATAGCCACTTTTATCAACTTTCTTCCTTTCCTATCGTCTCTTGGAATTGGTTGGTTTTGTTATTTTTTTCTATTGTTCATTTTCCTATCTTTTTACTTTGAAATTTTCATAATGTATCCAATGAAATATGATCATATAAACTCCCATTTCTTATAACCTCCCCCTATTTCTTCCTTCTAACTCCCCTTGTGTCCTCTCCAACCCTCCTCCCCCTCAGTTTCCCACTTCCTCTTCCTTCGCCCTGTCCTCATCCTTCTGATAATGAACTAAATCCAATGAATGCTGCCTATGTGTACAGGTGTGGAGCCACCACTGGAGTGTGGGAAACCCACCTTGAGCCACGTGATCAAAGACCAATTCTCCTTTCCCCAGCAGGTATTAAATGCCAGTGGCTTCTCAGGAAGGGGTGGGGCTGGAGATCGCCTACCTCATCTATGTGGGCATTGTGGCTGGCTTCATCTTGCGCAGGTCTTGTGTGGGTAACCACAGCTGGTATGAATTCATTCACATGGGATCCACGTCATATTCAGGAGACAGTACCCCCCAGCACCCCTACCCATCTTTCAGCTCTTCTGTCCTTTCAGCCTTTTCTTCTATGATGTTCTCTGAACCTTGAGAAGGATGGAGAGCTGAGAAAGGCGCTCTATTTAGAGCCAAGCATTCAGTACTTATTCTTAACACTGAGTCTATGGTTTATTTTCTGGGGTCAAATTTATATGCTCTGAACATGTACACTTTTGAAACATCGAGATACTTGTAGGCTTCCTTAGCACCCTATAAAGGAATATTTTCATCCCCTAAGAAAACCCACTTGGGTTTGTTCCTGGGGTATGCTCACATCACTTCCCCAGATGTGACCGCTCTTCTGGTTTCTTTTCATTTTAAATTGGTTTTCTAGGATATCTCACATGTGGACTGTACAAGCTTACTCTTTGGTGTCTAGTCGGTTTGGCTTCTAAAATGTCTATGAGATTCGTCCAGTGATGCTGAAGCCAATTCAGTCAACACTGGAAGAGTCAACCAACTTCCTTTCTTCTTTGCTTGAAGTGGTTCATGGAGAGGATATTTCCGTCATGGAAATGGGCAAATGCTGCATATCTTTCTGTTCCTTGGAGTCAGTTGTCAACACACCACTGCAGTCCTTCATGTGGTTGAGTGAATTGTCAGTGAAATCCTTTAGATTGCCCAGGAGTATTTCCTGGCTCTACATGCCTTTTCTGTATATGCATATATGTCTGTGTGGTATATGCTAGTCTCGCTATTCTTATTTTGGGGTCAGCTTTCTTACCTTTTTTTTTTTTTTTTTTGTCAGTCATACCTCATGTATTTCAAACTATATGATTAGGTCTGTGAAAGATTAGAGTTGCCCTTGTCAATGGTACCTTTGAAACTTTCATTACTATTATTAATAGCATTATTTATTAAATGCACTTTTTAAAATAAAATATTTATTTTTATGTATTTGTGTGTGCACACCATGGGTATACAGGTACTGAGGAAACCTGGAGCTAGAATTATAGGTAGTTGTAAGCTGCCTGATGTGTGCTGGGAACTGAACTCAGATCCTCTGCAAGGGCTTCAAGTATTCTTAACCATTGAGCCATCTCTCCAGCTGCTAAATGACATCTTTAACATGTACATG